>NC_060207.1:71596071-71926785 GCF_021130785.1 Homalodisca vitripennis
TGTTTTGAAGTGATGCAAGGAAACTCAATTGTGGCCACAGTTTATTTATGGATTAATTATTATAATGGTTTACTCTTGCCTCAAGCCTGCTCCGTAGGAATACATATTGCACTGGATCTCTTCGGCTTGGAAGAAAATACGTATCTCCTCTGAAGTCAAATGGCAAACCCTGAAAAGGGTGTTGAAAAACCATCGCCCGCTTACGCGAAAGTGTTGTTGTCGCCAAAATGGGAAAGACAAACGCGTTGTCTCTTACATATCCACCGGAATTTGAAAATGTCTGGTGAATTCAATTAATCGAGGTGGTTTGGAGAGGACTAAAACACTACCAATTGTTCAATACAAACATTTTATGAAAGGCGTGGACCGCAGTGACCACAATGATGTCATATTATCATTGCGAAAGGAAAACACTGCGGCGGTATAAAAAGATTTTTGTCACGTAATTCAGATGATGTTAGTGAATTGCACACTATTCTCTTATATTCGAACAAGTTCGCACATCAAGTGGGAAAACAAAATTGCCATTGTACGGACTTCCGTCTGGAGGTTATTGACAAGGCTTACTCCCGACGTTCCGAGCCTCCTCGAATCTGAGCGCCGCCGCGTCCCCATGTACCCTCACGGATTACAGAAAAGTTGGCTTGTGGAAAGAGAAGTAACAAAAGAGGTGCTAGTAGTATGCTATGCAAATGGCAAGAAAGGATACGGTGGATGTGGCAGTGTTTAGATATGTGCAATGGACAGCCTGGGTTAGTGTGTCCCCACATTGTTTCGTGACCGAATTCCATGACTAATGAGCGCCCTACCTTGGGGAGGATGGTTGGGTTGTAAATAGTAGTTTTTAGTGTTTTTTCTCAATATATTTTTAGGTTATACTAAGTGATTGTTCCGAGTATTATTATAAACAATCGTTAGTGGTCTGTTTTTCTAAACAATAAGGAAAACTGTGCGCGCTTCGAAGAGAGACTGCCCAGGAGCAGTGTGCGGTAGATCTACTGCACGTTTTCAAAATGGCGAAATTCGGCTCTTTTGGTGTTTGATGAACCCATTTCGGTAACCACCCGGTGTCACAACAACTAAATTGGTAAGTGTATTACTAATAAAAAAAAATAGCCTTAGCAACATACATTACTTAATTTTTAGCAGCGGAACCGTGTTAATCACCAATAGGCGATTTATTGCTTGGGGTAAATGGTAATTTTCTTAATAAGATGTGTTATCTAATTAAACCTATGTACAAGATGACACTGAGGTACTTCAACTCTGTTTTTAAGTATACAGAATAATTCTGATAAAAGTGAGCATTTTTTTCAGGGTTGATAGGGGATGTAAATACAGGCATTTTTGTCCAATACACATGGGTTCGCAAATGTTTCGTTTCCGAGAAAAATTGAGAATTTGTAAAACGCCTCTTTGTAAGCAATATGTTGTATTGCCTTTTGAGTTTTGACCAAAAAACTCAAAGATGCTGAAACAAATCCTTATTTCCTTCATAATAGCACATCAAAGATCCACAAAATACAAATAAGAAAGTGAAAAAATTATCATTACAGCAAATGTTCAAAATGTTTTCCAGTATTGATGCAAAGCTGAGCTTTTCATAACATTGACTGTCTTACATTTTGAAAGAGTCAGAGTTGTTCTGCTGCTTAATAATATTTTATAAAATTCATAATATTTTTTAACATTGGATTGAAAGATTTCAGTCCTTATAGCTACAAGTTAGATTTACTAGACATTTATCTAGATAAAGACAACTTGTGACGTCAATTTATAAAAAGGAAGTGACTCAGAGCCAGGATAATCCTGAGTATCCTACAGATTGCCTGTAGCTAAGAATGTTCATGTATTGAAAATGTAAATCGATATAATAAACATTACTGAATTCTGTGCTGATTACCTAAACTGTTTCTTCTCTAAATACTGGTACATTGGAGCAGAGAGTGGTACCTCTACTGTGGCCATGGTGGAGACGTGCAGGCAGAATATTTTTGAACCACAGAACCCCACTACAAATCCCTGCAAAAAATGAATATGTGTAAGGCTTAAGAATAAAATAAAACACAATTTCATTTATAATAGAATAGAATATAATACATTTATTGTCTTTAAGCCTTGTGAGCAATGAATATCATCAATTATAAATAATACAATCAAAACAAATCTAGCATTAATATATAAAAAAAATATTTAACAAGAATCACAATAAAATTTATAAGAAATAAAAAATGTTTCAAATAATACAATAAGAAAGTTGTTAAGTAAACAGGAAAACAAAACAAAAATATATACTATAACAATCAAAAAATTTATAAAATAAATGACAAGAAAAAATCTTAAAAGTACCAAATACATAAGGATCATACGTATACTAAATGTTCTTCACTGAGCTATTTTTTCCATGAATTCAAATACTTGAATGGGTCAAAATAACTAAGCACTTATAAAGTATGTTTTTTGTAAATCAAACAATATAAAATTAACTTTATAAATGACGTTTATTAATGACACATTATTTGTCTAACTTTTAATATTTTATATACTTATCTAAGAATGTATGTAAAGGAATGATAAGACTTTTTCAGTTATATAGTAATAAAAAATAAAGAAATATATGAGTCTAAACTTATTTGAACTATACCGTTTGTTACCATAAGTTTTTGCTGATGCAGAGGGAAGTCGGCAGCCTTGATGCTGAGGCTGTTATTGCCGGAGAAGCACAGCATGTCCTCACAACTGGAATTCCAAGCTGCACTGTTGGCTCCTGGCTCTGAGTACAGCAGCTGGCGGGTGAGGGTGTTGTAGACAGAACACAGTCCTCCCTCGTCCACCACCGCTAGCTGACGACGAGAGGCTGACAAGTCCAGACAGCGGATACCTGACCCTGCTCGCACCAGCGGAACAGGGAACGCATTGTCCAAGAATATCTTCAACACCTGTGGAACATACAAGAGATTACAGTGATATAATAAACTATACAAGTGTATAAAGAATGTAGCAAGGCTATTATTTGGATTTAAGTTACAGAGAATCTTCCTCTTAAAGCACACCTGTATGTCTATACTAGTACCAAACCTGAGACAAACTTTCTCCTTTTACAGAATAGACATTTCCTTTCAATGCTCCCAAATTATTAGTGACTTCTTGTTTTACTAGAGACATAATTTGGATCCCTATAGTTTTCAATTATATTCTTACAAATAGTGGATTAAAAATATTTAAATTATGGTTTTTTGGAGAACTCATTTATTAGAGTTTCATACTGGATTTCTATCACATTTTCAACTTCACTTTACCAAAAATTAATTTTTGTATAACTTTAGAAAAAGACTTTTTTTGAGATGCTGTTTGCATAACCCAATTTATGTAAACCTATTCATACTTTTTATTTATAAACAGGCTTTAAACATCTCACAATTTTTAAATTCTTGTAAAAACTAATGTTTAATTGTAATGTAGTGTACCTGTCCACTGAGTAGACCTAGCAATAGGCCCTCTCTGCCTGCAGGGCCCCCGATCACTTTGATGTAGCGAATAGGAGACTCCATTACCCACTCTCGCACTTTGGTACCATCAAACATCAAACTTTGTAGTCGCTTTTCCTGTTAGCAACAATTTATGGATTTTATTTTTTCATATGTACAAAAACTTTTATAAGTTGGCCTAGATTGGACAAAGTATTTGTATTATTATTAAAAACCAACTTTAAATACAAAATCATATTACTATTAACACACTATCATATATTATTTTATTCATTAATGACTACAAATTACATCCAGAGCATTATTAAATTACCATACCAATCAACAATAAGATTTTGGTGCCAAAGAAAATTTGTGATAAACTATTACAGCATTAATTGGCTGTTCTACAAGCAAGACAGTGCAATGTATTAATAAAACCTGATGAAAAAAGCTGTTTTAAAACTATCATTAAAAAAATATATTTGTTTTTCAATAAAGAAGGTAATTAAAAAACTTAACAAAATGTTATAGTTATTAAACCTTACTATTGATTTCAAAAAATCACCTTCAAACATTTATTTAATAAGGTCAATCAATTGTTGGTATTGTATTCTTCCAAATGAGCTCAATCAGAACAAGTAATTCATTTCTAAGATTTTGATAGGTTTTGGTAAAATAATAATGGTGAACCAAAAAATTTAAATTCGACTTAAAAATTTATAATTATATTTTAATTTATTCTACATCTTTGTTACAAAATTCTACAATCGTAAATTATTATTGACCCCTCAAGAATTACTCTTCACTGATGTGATTTAGTTGAGACTCCTCGCTAATAGGCCACTTTTTTATGCAAGTCGAGAGACTAGAAGGATAAGTTAAGAAGAGTGAAAGACATGTAACTGACAGTATCTGAACGAGCTAAAACTAAAAATGAAAGTTACACGCAAATTAACAAAAAAAGACAGCCCTGATCATCTCATTGCAGTAGCTATGCCATATGTAAAATGTACATCAGAAAAAATTTTTTATCATAATTTATAAATTAAATATCCTTGTGTTTTTAATGACAACAATGTATGAAGTTATTTAAACCAAATTAAAACAGAAAACAAACACAAAAAACTAAGAATGTGCTCTTTGGATAGAAAAAACTTATATCGGACAAACGTCAAGACCTGTAGAAACAAGAATAAAAGAACATTCCTTGTTTGAAGTTTGTTTTTGATGATGGAAGGATTGTGAAGGAAACAGGATTTTTCCGGACATTTGTCATTGTTTAGTGATACAAAAAGTTAGTAAACACATCATAAAAAGAACATTTTTAAATCCTTAAAAACAACAGGAGCTAGATCATCCAAAAATATTAACTAACTCAATTCTTAAAATGATTAAAACAACGTGAGGAAAACTCAATTCAAATTTATAATGATTTTTTAACTCAACCCAATTTTGAAGTTATGTGAAAACCTGACCTGAAATTCTGAATACCTGACCTTAATTTGCATACAGCCACAATAACCTTTTAAACCAGCAAAAGTACCTTTTCCTCCTTAACTAGTTTTGAAGACAGAATTCTTATTTACTAATCATTTTTGAAGGTATGTTTTGTGTCAAAAACATTCTAAACTTTAACATAATATATCTTCTTAAGATGATAAATTCAATAGTTGACTGTTGTACCTGGCATAGGACCAAATTATCAGTGCAGACGACAAGCAGATTACACTGCAGCTTGTTGTTTATCTTCTCCTTCACTCTATAATGCATGCCTGTCGGCTCACCAGAGTACAGTTCATAGATCACCACACGCTCAGGCAGTTGGACCTGAAGCAATGCCAGTTGTCATATTAATTATTCTCTGGATTATTACAAATCCACATTTCTACATTTAATACTAAAATGGTAATACTTATTAACTGGCTCATTTGTCAAATAATGAAATTAAACATTTTATGGAACTTTCTTTCTAACTTTTGAAATACTAATTGAAAAGGCATTACTAAACTTACAGAGAGAAAATACATACTAAAAGAATTAAGGTATTTCAATCTGATATAACTGTGTAGGAGGAATTTCAACATTAAATTTTAAAATAACAACTCACTGCGAGCCGATGTTTGTAGATGGCTATCTTCTTAACCAAATCCCTACATTTGATGCGAACCTTCTGATCTGTTAGAAGGTGGTGTATGATCACATCTGTCATATTCTCCCTGGAAGATAGAAAAAAATAATAATCTTATTTTATTAAAATAATACAGGTGTGTAATTAAACCAATAATCTTCATATGAAAGGTAGAACTTTAGGTGGTATTACATGCGATATATGAAAGATACAGTATCAATAGTATCTTTATTCCTGACTTTATGGATAGTTATCAGTTTCACTCGGTCAATTATCTGTTGCCTCACATGGGAATAAGTAAGAGAAAATTATTAGGTTTTGCTGCAAATGGAACTAGTACATATTGTACAGAAACATATTTCTACAGATAAGATAGTTTCGCTGATGTAACTAATTTATTTGATGCCAAAAGAATGGCAGTAACTGCATTTAGCATTAGCAGCATACATGCTAACAGTGAGCAAGAAGTATTGATGGCTGTACCATTTTGCAAAGGGCAGAAAAGGTACTTTTGCTGATTTAAAAGGTTATCGTGACTGTCTTCAGGTTAAGAAACAAAATGCTTACTGATTATTTTAATCACTAAATAAATTAAATTTTTTATCGATAAATGTTTTCTGAACATACTGTTTTAAATTTTTCTTGCACATTAAATAAAGTACCTTAATTAATTACCAAGTGGCAAGCCATTTTGGGAAAGCAAATGTGTAAAATAGTAATTTCATGCAAACTGTATGCAGTTTCTAAAGAAAGCACAAGGTTTGTTACATTATGTTAAATGGTGCAATAATAATGAAGAATAATGCATGTCATAGTATTAGTAAGTATTTGGTACTGATGATGTAATTATTACTATTTAAATTATAAATTCCAAGGAAATATATGTAATATCTCATCCTTACACAGTAATTTACCTGTTCACAAGTTTACAATAATAAGTAGTTTATTTGGTAAATTTTGTTTTACCGATTAAGCCTTGAAAACAAATTTAACATTTCAAATAGACTTCAGAAGAAGACAATGCTTTCAACTAAAATTTTCTTTACAAGCACTGAAACACAATTTACTAAATCTTAAACATGACTCTATTGGTTACTGAACATAATTGTAACAGTTATAAACTACAAATATTCTAGAATAATATTTAATTTTATGGAAAAATATTTTTATGGAGCAGATTGGCAAAAATTAATAATTTTGCAGCTGATAAATAGATGCTTTGTTACTGATAGAAACAAACCTCGTAGGCCTATACAGAATATGAATATTTCCAACGATATCTAAATCATGTTGCTACATCAGAATTAAGCAAATACAACAAATTATACAGTGAGCTTTTCATCGTGGGGGACTGATTTTTATAATGTCCCTTTGATAAAGAATTTTATTTTTCATCATTTGATGACTACTTGGATTCAATGATGTTGGATTATTTATATTCAAGTATATTAGTAAAAATTATAAAACATTGACTGCTACTTAAACTAATTAAAGTTTTGTGGATAGTTATTATATGTTTGTTGTTGATAACATTTCATAGATGGAAACTGCTACTTGAAAATCTATCCTAGTCTTGGTAAAGTATAGGCATAACCAGGATTCAGTAATGAGAAGAGGAAGAGAGTTTAAAAGACTACTAGAAATCTGAGGATCCTCCCTGAGGAAATATTAAAAGTTTAAAGCATCACAGTTATCATTATTAGGTGCCTTGTAGACTATTTCTGACTTCTTTACTTCATTTACCTATGTTCATTAAATTATGATTTGATTATTATTTAGATTTATTATTTTGTAGCAATATGTTTAGAAGTCTCCAAACTCCCATTAGTTACACCTCTGGAAATGGATAAAGGGATCCACGATTATATCTTTAACTTTATTAATAAATTTAAGATAAAGAACTTCTACGAAAAGCCTAAGTTTACATTCAATGGAAGAAAAACTAGTGAAAAATAATACTTGACTTTTCTTAATTCTTTGATTACCAAAGATATTTAATTATTATTCTTTTATATCAAAAGCACAAAACTGGTAGTTGGTAAAAGTGTTGTGGTAAAACTGTTTTATCACACTGCAATTGGAGGTTTGTAGTATTTTTTTCAATTTTAAAAGATGATTTCAGTATCAATCAATCAATCAAACATCTTTATTTTCATAAAAATGTACATATCGTACAAGAAATAGTGTCAACAAAGTAATTGGTTTTAATTTAAAAACATTTACAATGTCTGTGAACAATAAAAACAAATGAGATAAAACAGAAAACAAGAACCTCTTTATACACAAAATTACACATTCTTAACTAGGTTCGTGCAGATTAGTTTAGGGTTTTCCCCTTCTTCGGGCCAGAAACAACATTAGTTCTAAATACAGGTTTTACAAACAATCATACAAACATTGAGCCTACAAATAAAAAAATATTAAAATTAAGTGTTTTCACCTTCTTTCAACTTTCATACCTGTTCTATTAGAGTAGTCATTAACAATTTTCTTTTGAATAAAACGAAAAGGGGAAAAGCACAATGTATTTCAATGGTTTCTTAGAGTAAGTAGCTCTTCAGTTGAGTAAAATGCAGATTTTATTAAAAAATTTTTTAATGATTTAAGAAATTTGTTCGGATTTTTCTCTTGTTTAATATTTTGCGGTAAACAGTCAAAAAATTTGTTTCCTTTAAAAGAAGTTTTCTTTTCGAAAAAAACACAATCTATGTTGTTCAACTTGTCGATGTGATCTAGTATTATATGTATGTACATTTTTCCCTATTGTAGTTTTATTATTTAAAAGTATGAATTTTATTGTCTCAAAAATATATAAGCTATACACTGTAAAAATCTTCAATTCTGAAAATATATGTTTAACAGAGTCGGATTGTTTCAAATGGAGCATAATCTTTAAGGCCCGTTTTTGTTGGATTAAGATTCTGTCCATATTTCGTTTTGTTGTTGTGCCATATATACAAATACCATAAGAAATGTGGGAGTGGATTAAGGCGTAGTAAATAGATTTTAATGTTTCTATGTTACATGATAGTGCCATTCTTCTTAGAGCATAAAGGCCACTTGATGTTTTGCGCATAACAAGATTTACATGCTCATCCCACGTTAAGTTTTCATCTATAACTAATCCTAGAAATTTAGTTTCTTGTACTTGGTCCAGTATCTTATTTTCGACAAATATTGTGGGCCGTAATTTATTCTTAGCTTGCTTTGTTGAGAAGGAAATAAAATTAGATTTACTAGAATTCAAAATGTATGGCGGAGATGTTCATTTTTCAGGATGATGAATTTTATAATACATGAACACATATACTATTTACCTTAAAATTTATACAATTCACAAGGCTTAAGCATAACAAAAATTCATATTAACTTCACTAGCAGTGTCAGTTTTTTCATCATAAACCTATCAGTGACTTTTGCATGCAATTTTAGTTCATAAGGATCCCTCTAGAGAGGGAATCCTGATGATGACATTGAGATATAGATATAATGTTAAACAAAATTTATTATAGAGTTTAAACACAGGATTTACCTATAAGCGTATCTCTCCTTGTACAAACCATGCACTGTACTGAATACAAGCTGGTAGTAAGCGATGGTCCCATCTTGACAACCAAGTGCCTGAAACATTTATTGCATTCAAATCTCATTTGAGACAACAAGAAAACTAATTTGTTTTAATAACTTGAAATGTTTTAATCAGATGATTGGAGCAGCTAAATTTAAACAGCTGGTTACTGTGGAGTGACTATCACAAGAATGACATTTTATATTATTTACTACTCAAGTGTTTTAAAAATTATTCTCTCCATAATTTATCAACCGACTTTTCATAAATTTGATGATGTTGGATTTGTAGTTAAATTGTCTAAATAATACACACTAACTGTACACACAAGACTGATAGGGTTCAGGAACACCCTGTATATCGAATACAAACCAGAAACAACATTATAATATCGGGATGAATGCACAATTTTGAAAATTGTTTATCTAAAAGCTGTGGAGCATGAAATATGAGAACAAAAACAACTCAGAGTTTGGTACTGTCAGTGACTCACCACGTAGTTGGAGTGGGGTCTGGCAGCACAGCACCACACCCAAGAGGCCTGCTCGTCACCCACTGTGCCCAGTTTTATACCATCTCTAGTCACGAGGTGACAGGTCCGGTCAGTACCACTCACCAGGATGTACTCGCCACGGTTGAAGTAATTCACACACAGAGGCTCAAACCCAAGTGCTCTTTCTTTACCAGCCTGACCAACAAATAATGGATAATGAGGAATTACTTGTTATTCTTGTTACTATTTATTAATAAGACTAACTGCATTTTTCAATGTTCACTATATGCTCATTTATAGGTTCTTTTTTCTTAGGTATGTATATATTGTTGTAGTTGAGTTCATGTTCTGTTATTCTATGACTATTATTATTCTACTATTTGAATGACTTTTTAACATTGCTAATACAATGATTATTAATTTTAATCTTGTGAAATGGTTTTGTAATGTTGAAACAATAACCATCAGTTCCAGAGTTATCCACTTGTTTTGAGTAGTAATATTTAATTAAGGTTCATTAAAGCTTATTACAAAATTGGAAGAACTTTGGACACCTCAATATACAACCAAATGTAAATTTGTTTAATAAGATATTTAAGTGATAAGTGAAGCAATCATGAACTTACCACTTTACCATTTATGTTGTAGAATGACATGTTCTGTCCCCAATCTGTTACGCACAATATTTCTGAGTTATCTTCCCTAAAGAGACAAATTCAAATGAAATTATCAGCTCATCAAACGAAATCACAATATAATTTTGAAGTATATAAAACTATTGATTATAAAAAATGTTAGACTCACTTGCTGGGGCTGAAGGCGAGGGCCCAGACAGGAGCATCAGAACCACCTGGTCGATCTACTCGTATCCTCTCCTCCCCCGCCTTGTTGCGGATACTGACAACCCCTGCTGCAAGTCCCAGTGCCAAGTACTGCCCATCATTAGTCCAGGCACAGGCATTCACCCGGCTCGTCTTATGCTTTTGGACAGCTTTCTGTTCCGCCACCCAAAATGCAAAATCACTGATTGCACAACTTACGAGGTGGTGTGTTACAGGGTTGTACGCCAAACACTGTACTGCATCACTGTGGCTGCAAAATGTTGTTCTTGATGAGTTTATTTATTTCATGTAAATAAGCTTATTAATTTTATTTAACAAATTTATCTCAGAACAGTTTGTAATTTGTATTCTAACATCATTCTTTAACATTCTTCCCAACCCCTCAAATCATTCTGATTACTGTACTCACTTGTACTTGAGAACTCCTTCCAGTTTGGATGTCCAGATGATGACAGTTTTGTCTGCACTCCCTGACGCAAACCTCTTCCCATCTTTGGCATAGCATACACAATACACTGAGTCCTTATGGCCTGTACATCACAAATATTGGATGTACTTTTGTAATAGAATTTTAATTAAAAACAATGTATTTATGTATTTGTATTCAAACACAATGCAAACAAACTATTGCTAAAATATGTTTCAGTTGTATTTTGTATATGAAAAACTGCAGATACACAATAAAATAATGAATTTTTGAATGATTTTTATCTGAATATTGTATTTTCTATGTCTATGTTTATACATTGCTGTGTCTGGTGCAACTATGCAAAGATGTCTGATGCCCAGCAATAAACAAACAAGCCGATCACTAAAACTTTTTACATTGCAAATGGTGTAGTTGAACACATATTTCCTTGATAATATATTGGTTTAAATCTCAATATTGTTTCTTTTTAATGTAAAAATGGCTTGAAATGTCATCTAAAAATATTTAAGCTTCTTACAAGCAATAAATTATTACTGAAGCAAATACTACATGTACTTAGATTTTTCCACTAAAATGTATATATTCTGAAACCCCACTTTATAATATCATATAACTTATAATCAATCATATAACAATGAAGAGTACTGGAAACAACATGTAATATTTTTTAAATATAACCATTTTCATGAATGTTTGAAAATTCCTTTCAAACATTGTGGTATTTTTTGTTTACTTTTTATGTTATTACATGGTCTGCAACATTTGGAATGGATCAAGATGAGATTCCTCTTTTTGTATTCCTTTGTTAAGAATAAGCCACAGAGCTACAAAGTAAAGACTAAAAAACAGCCACATGAGGTGTGGTCAAAAAGTAATAGGAATTTTTCAGTTTCACTGGTTTGAAGATTCCGATTGTCAAGATATTTTTTATTATGTTGGTACTCGTGCTTATGAAGTATAATAACATTTCCAGCTGTATTTGTTGTTTAATTTTTCAGTGGTAGCTGCTAAGGTTAGACATGTTTTATGAACTTTGCAATTTTTGTTTGTTAAGCATACAGAGAATTTGTATAACATTTTATGTGAAAGATTAAATAAAGTGTGACAAAGTGTGGAAAACATTAACAAAGGGACTATGTTGGGTATGCTATGAGTAATAATACAAGAGTTTACGAGTGGTATAAACATTTCAAAGATGGCTGAGAAGACATTGAAGATGATAAACGCTCCGGACACCCCAGCACATCAACAACTGATGAAAATGTGAAAAAAGTGGAAGAATGGTTATGAACGATCCCCTTGTTATGATCAGAGAAGTCGCCGTTGATGTTGGTATATCAATTGGCTCATACCATGATTTTTTTTATGTTTAGGGTATGAAATGTGTGGCAACAGTGTTGATCAAACAAAGCAGCAATTTGAATTTGCTTAGTAATCACTAAATGAGGTCAACGATGCAGAATTACTTAAATGTGTAATAACAGACGAAGAAAAATGGGTTGAAGCACAATAATGTCTAGTAACATTGTAACACTCACCTTTGAGAGGTTGTATGAGTGATCCGTTACTGGTATCATAGACCAGGACTCTCTGGCCTGCAGCCACCACCAACTGTGAGCCATCTGGGTTGAAGCACAAATCGTAAATACTGCAACACCACTTTTTAATATCAACAGTTATTTATATGCAATTTCTAACACTTCAATGTTCACTGCCATTGTTATTCACTGTAGATTTGTAATCATATTTTTTTGTATACAGTGTTTATCAATTTTTCTGGACATTGTAATATGATTTGGTAACATGGACAAGATGGAGAGATAAGAAGAAATCTCCACATCATAATGTAATATGTAGTTTTTCAAGAGAACAGTTACAGTTTTAGGTCTAAACAATTTTCATTGATTTAATAAAAATTATGTTGAGTTGTTTAGATAAGTAAATTATACAGCTATTCAATCCAATATGTTCTTTTCTGTAAACAATTCAAACTGATGATTCCTTAACCGGCGAAAGCGCTTTTTAAATAAATTTAATGTGGAAGTATAAAAAATGTCTTTTCCATTATTCAATCCAATCAAAAATCTAAATATTTACTCCTCAACAGTACAGTAGTCAGTCCTTGCCAGTAGTTTCTTGCAAGAAAAAAAATTCAGTTTTAAATTATGAATCCTGATTAAGATAAGATATCATTTAAAATAAAAAATGAAGTTCTAAATATAAACGTTTTGATAAATGAATCTATCATGTTCAAACAACTTACCATTGTTCAACCTTCTCTCGATCTTGTACTTTATCAACCCATGCTGGAACACATCTCATTGTGACTCCAGTCTAAAAATTAGAAAAAGCCTACAGTGATAATATATTTTGATGAATAATTATGTATGTTTCCACCAGAGCTGCTAAAATAAATTGTACTGACGTAAAATTTTGAGACTAAAATAACAGGTATGGTGCTTTAAATAGTAATAGAACAAAACTTTTTTCTCACAATAACTCTCAATAAAAGTGGTTCTGTACATTAAGAAACTCACTATGGTATATATGGTTCCATACTAGGTATTTATTGAACCACTAAAAATGCCTAATTTGTGTATATTAGAGAAAGTTACTTAGTCCTGACATCACATGGTAAAACAAAATTTCATTGTTTTTTCATTTCTGAAGGATAGGTGTAAGAATAAGCAAGTTAATTTCTTGGTTTGTATCCTTAAAGGACATAAAAGTATCCCAGATGTTAGTTATACCCTGAAGTATAAATCACAAAAGTAATAAGTTCCAAGAAATGTTTGTATATTTTCCAAATATAAAATTTACTTTCCTTATATATAAAATAGGCTACTATTAAATGGTGTTTAGTTTTCAACACATAAGAGGAAGATGAATTGGAGCTAAATTTAACGTTCACATCGAATCAGCCCTTCCCACCATAGCTGCTTTGTGTGTAGTCCACTAGAGTGAATTAGAAAAAGAAGACGCACTTTCCGAGCAGTCTCTCGACTCGAAATAAGGATTTTTTGGCGAAGGAGAGATCCAGTCAGGAGGTTGCAAATTCACAACAATAAAAAAGAATCTTTACGTCAGAAAGGATTAAATGGGCAATAATGTCCTGCAAGCCCTTTAATCCTCCTGGGGCGGATGGAGCCTGCCCGCCCTTCTACAAGAGAGGCTGGACATTCTCTTAAATACACTTGTTATTTTGTTTAGAAGCAGCTATGCCCTAGGATTTCTTCCAAAGAACTTAAGGATGGCACTTGTGGTGTTTGTGTGGAAAAAGGATAGAGATTCGTCTCAACATAATTCGTACAGACCTATTACCTTAACCTCCTTCATGGTGAAAACTATAAAAAAATAAATAAATAGACATATGCATTAAAGGCATACCACTACCACCGCTCTCCATAGCTTAGTGGAAGCGGTGAAGAACGCCTTCATAGAAAAGGAAGCCTTAGTCAGCGTCTTTATGGAACCAGTACAGGAACGGTTTAGTGTTCCTCCAGATGCTGTCAAGTGGATAGTAGTCCTCCTGAAATGCTGAAAAATAACAGCAAAGTTCGGGGATGAATCGGCCACAATCACAGACCTTTTAATAAAAGCAGAAGAAAGGGGAATAAGTCTACAATGTTGTTTGTGCTCACAACGTGGTGCTCATGGTTAAGGGAAAATATAAAGGCATGCTGGAACAGAAGGTTGACAGATTATCCCATCAAAAAGGATAATAACCTTTACCATGAAAAGAAAGTTCTAGCTTGTACACGTTGTTCTGGAAGGTATTAGAATAAAACATTCTGAGATAGTCAAAATATCTAAGAGTAGTTCTAGATAAAAGGCTAACATGTAACCCTCATATCGAAAAAAAAAAAATTATAAAATGCGCCAAAGGCACTCATGGCTTGTACAAGCCTCTTTGGACTGAAATGGAGACTGAAACACAAAATGATTTATTGGATTTACGAAGCCATCATAAAACCAATAGTCACACATGCTGCTTTAGTGTGGTGGCTGAAAGTAGAACAAATAAAAGCTGCTAAGAGGCTACAGTCTTCAAAGGTTAGCTTGCATAAGCATCACAGGGGTAATGAACTCCTGTTCAACTCTAGCACTTTAAGCAGTTCTAGATTATACCCTTCTGGGGTAGGTTGTGAGTAAAACCATGATTAGGCCTACCTCCTCAGAATGGCACATGAGAATGATTCAGGAATTTTCTGAGGTAGTAATGATAACCTACATATCAGAAAGTACAGTAAAGAAATACTCCTTTGAAAAACCATATCTAGTCTCCACTGAAGATGGGGAAAACGTAGAAATGAGGACACCTACCAACTCCAGAAGTTTACACACATGGATCACGCCTTTACTCTAGGGCAGGATTTGGAATATACGGACCAGGAGTAAACTTAGCAGTGCTCCTAGAAAACATGCCACGGTCTTCCAAGCAGAATTCATGGCAATAGAATCATGCACCAGAAGACTCATACAAATGAGGCCAAAAGGGGCAAAATACTTAATCCTCTCTGATAGCCAGGCTGCACTAAAGGCACTTGACACCTGCTCTAAAGCAGTATGGGAACGTAACAATGTTCTAGTGGAGCTAGTAAAGAAGAACAGAGTTACACTTGGTTGGGTGGCAGGCCACGAGAGCATTCATGAAAACGAAAAAGCAGATACCCTTGCCAAAATAGGTACAGAATCCCTTATGGTAGGGCCTGAGCCAGGCTATGGAGTAGCTTTCTCCTATAGCAAAGCTCTCGTAAAAGATTGGGGAAAGAGAATTAGACCCCTCTTCTTCTTCTTCTATAGGGCGGCCTACTGCCATGCACTTAAGCCTCAAGGGCCTTTTGCGCACCCCGGAAGCACACCATGAGGCCTTGTAGTCTATGATTTCAGCAGTTTCACAAACCGCCAAAAACAACCTATCAGGTCCTCCTGGGTAAATTCACCACCCTTGTCCAAACTACCAAAGATGGAATACCACTCTCTTGCTATAGTAGGACAATCAAAGAACAAATGTGCAGCAGTTTCATCCTGCTGATCACACATTCTACAGAGTGGATCACCCTGAAGGATGCCGACTCAGTGAATATGCTTCCTCAGGTGACCATGTCCTGTGATCAGCCCTATAACCCGAGAAGACATCCATTTCATGAGAGAAGGTCAGACGCCACTCTGGAGGAAGGCGACTGTAGTACCATTCTGCTCATTCTCATGCTCGGATGCAACCTCCACCTTCTCTCATGTTCAGCGCGAACCCATTTCGAGACAGCCCCAAAGGATTCACACCTGAAATACTGCAAAACGGTTGAGGGCCTGTAATAATTGACGCTGAGCCCCTGTTGGCCAGGGCATCAGCTCTTTCATTCCCAGGGATCCCCATTAGACTTTTAAACTAGAGTAGGGTCTCTGGACTAAGACAATCTAAAATGTGTTGTCTCTCCTTATGCTAAAGGGTAGCCAACTATCCTAGAACAAAGTAAGGAGGAAATTAGATTGATATTATGGATGTTTTATGAATGTTGACAGGACATGGCCCACTTTACAATCATCTGGTGAAAGTGGGTCTTAGACTCAAGAATGCAGACTCTGAGAAGCAGAAGAATCAGCGGACCATATATGGTTAAACTGTCCTGCCATATCTAAAAGTATGAAAAAATGTATAAGGGCGTATCTTATCAACTCCAAGGATACCAGAGAATTATATGACTCCCAAAAAGAACATCTGTGCGGATATGTTAAATAGATTAGATGATGATGAACATTTCTTGAACAACATAATCTTTTCTGATGAGTCAACTTTTTATTTAAGTGGCAAGGCTAACACACATAACTGTAGGATTTAGGGCAGTGAAAATCCACATGAAAAATTGCAACATGATCGTGATAGCACTAAGCTGAACATGTTTTGTGTGTTGAGCAAGAAGAAAATATAAGGTTTTTTCAAGATAGATACATCAACGGGATTATGCACCTCGATATATTGTAAAATGTTTGGTACCACAGATCGATGAGGATGGCTAAGAACAAAATATTTAATTCATCCAAGATTGTGCATCACCACACTATCTGACTAACTTATGGGTATTACTCAATGACTGCTTTCCAGATCAATGGATTGGCCGTGTTGCTCCAATTGCATGACATATGGTTCACTTTTCCCAGACCTGATACCGCAAAACTTTTTCTTCTGGAATTTCGTCAAGGATATGGTGTATGTACCTTCTTTGTCCACCACTCTACCGTAACTTAGAGCAAGAATATACGCCACAGGTAAGCAAGTTACACCTGCAATGCTAGTGAGAGTTTGGGAAGAAATCGACTTCCGATGGGATGTCTGCAGGATAACCAACAGAAGCCATATAAAACATCTTTAGTTTAAGGTAAAAGAAACGTAATCTGTTTCTCTTTAATAGAAAACTAAAACCAGCACTGTATCTTTTGTGAATAAATTTATATGAAATTTCAAAGTTGTAAAGTTCTTTTTGAAATATCCTGTATAAATAAATCTGAAGTCAATTGTGAAACATGCACTTAACCAACAACAAAATCATTATTGTTACATTTGTGCTATTGTAGTTAAATGAATTTTTGTTGCTGGTTGCAGTATAATAAGCGGCCATCATGACAATCAAATCATTGATATTTCTGAAAATCTAAACTACCGCACAATAAAAAACAGAGTGGTGAAGTGAATTACATAACAGTATTTCAAACTATAGAATCGTTAATCATGATGTGAATTCCCGGGAATTTAAAATTGAGGTAATTTTTCCAAGAAATATTGCCCGCAATATTCACAAAATGCATAAATTCCTGGGAATTTATGATCAATTACCAAGATAGCCAAAACAGCTTCAAATTAATAGGTACAATCAGTAATTATATGGTTAAATCAAACTCGAAAACTAACATACAAAATGAAATTAGAATAAAATTCCTAGGAATTTATTATTTTAAAAGTGAAATCACTGAAATTATAGGTTAATGTGATAACTGTGCAATATTATTCTACACAAAAATTCTTATATGTTTAAAAATGTTATTATTTATGCAATAAAACATCAGAAAAATAACTAGCATGTAAAAAGTCCCTTAGTCAATGTCAATTAAATCTTCTTGATCCTTCTCCTTTTCTTCTACATTTCCAAATCGGAAAAACTCATCATCAGTACTTGACTCGATCTCATCTTCTTCAATCTCAAGAATTTCTTCATCCTCTTATCCTCCTTCTCTGCATTATTCTCCTGCTTGCTTGATTCTTTGTTTAATTCCTCTTTTGGAGGTCAAGCATTCATGAGCTTCCCGTTGTAAGAAAGAAATGTTATTTTCACTGCTGTGTAAGACAAAAGACAGTTTTTTCTTTTTTGAAAAAAAAAACCATAAAAAACAGTACATTTATAAAAATAAGTAGTTATTGGATATTTTAGACCTAGGATGTTTGGACATGTGTTCAAAGAGAAAATACTTGTTAAAAATGGATTGTTTTTAATCCTTGAGGTTTTAATAATGCTTTAGGAATCAAAATCCCACTTAGTTTTTTAAATTCCCAGGATACAGTTTACACAGGAAATAAATGAATGGAATGATAATTCTTGGATGAATTTATTTATTTAACCAAGTTTTAAGGTTATTTAACTGTTAGTAAGTGTTGAAACATTCATAATGTACAAATTGTCATAAATTCTCAATTTTTGAAAAACTTCCCGGACTAAAGAATTATTTCCCCCACTAAAATTCCCATTTTGTAAGTTCCCTCCCATTTCAAATATTCCCGGCCCACATCACTAGTTCTGCTATTTTTATGGTATTAGTGAGGTTAACAACCGAGAAGTAGCCAATCAAAATGTCAACTTTTAAAATGTATTCTGCTTGTCCTCCGGAACAAAAATATATATGGTTTTAGGGTGTGCAAATCAAAAAGTAACTATGATTTTTAATAATTGAAAGATAAATGTTAATTTGTGGTAATCTTTGTGTATTGTGATTCCTGTTATCTATGATTTTCAGCGTTAAAAACTTTCCTGTGCAGTAGCCTTCACTACTTCATGGACAACCACAGTGTCCATTGTGAGACCATAGCATGTTAACTCTAAAACCGTCAATTAGTTTTGAACATTATTTACGTGTTAAGATTGTGGATTACGTGATCAGTAAAAATGTTTGGAAATTAATTTAATTCCTTTCTAATTGGTCACCATATTTTTTCAGAGAAAGAGGATGAGTTCGTCGTGTAATGGTGTATTATTTTTATTTGAGAAAATATATTTTTATGTGATCGGAAGTTACCAGTTGTTATGTAAGTAGATAGTACATACATAAGAAATTAGGAGGTTACGGTTACATTATGTTTATTTATTAAACTTTTGTTTGTTTTCTACAATGGCCTATTTAATCGTTTGTAGAAAATTTGGTTCAATTAGTTTGCAATATTTTCATATTCATTTTTATCCAAACCGGTAACAAGATTCGTGTTATTAATCTATTGCACTCATTCTACTGAACAAAACAATAAAAGGATTTAGGGAATGAAAATGGGAAATAAAGAATTTTAGAACATTAACAGTGGAACTACCTTTCTTTCAAGATGTTAGAAAGTTATGGATAGTGAATTCGTAATATTTGTTTGTTTTTTACAAGTTGCATTTCCTATAAAGCAGTAATGGCCTTAGGCATTCTTGATTAGACTATTTAGAATTTGATTTTTTAATAATGGGTACTAACTCAAGGGATGTTCTTCGTATGTGGCCATCCCAGATGGCTGGAGGTACTTGTGTCAGCCTGATATGAACATTCTTAGAATGTCTAAATTAACAAAAACGTCTTTTATTTGAATCAAATTCTTCTGATTCAGCATTAATGTTATATTTTACGTATCCACAGATGACCTAACGGCTGTCAGTAGCAACTGATACAAGGTTGACTTACGATCATAGCAAGACCACATGACGCCCTTAGAACAATGAAATATTACTCTGCACGAGAAAAGTAATTTCACTTTTAATGCTCAAAAGGATTAGAGCAATAGGTTAATAACGCGAAACTCATCATCTGCCACTCCGACTTTAGAGTTTACAATTAACGTTTTTACATCTAAGAAAGTAATTAATTATAGATTAGAGTAGAGTACAATAAGTGGACCCGGTTTTTTATATTGAAGAATATAATCATCGCTACATAATATTCGCAACTTGAATCCTAGACTATTAATTGATATAAAATTATATATAGTCCTAAATAACAATCATATGTTTTAAATTAAAACATGAGTATATATGAATGTAGGAAAAATCATAAATAATTAAGAAATTACATAAATAATAAACAAACCAAAACAAGATCGATCAAACAGGAAAACTTATAAATAATTATGAGCCAAAATTCATATGGTTTAAGTCATAATTATTGTTCATTGTTTATAATTATACACAAGTAATTATATATTATTACGTGTATATATAATAATTATTATTGTTATATACGTAATATACACATATTACTAATATTAATAATACGATTACATGTATGATTTGAAAGTGTTTACAGGTTTTGATATAGATTTAGTTAATTGTTTAAAATAATTAATCAGTATCGATTGGTTATATCGATGGTTATGATTAAGTAATATTGTTTGCCAATTTCGATATAAAAAACTGGGTCCGCTTATCGTACCCTACCCATTGATTAATTAAAAACTGTAAATGTGTATATATTAAAGGTAAAAAAGACGTGTAAAACTTCCTTACTTCTTACTATTCTGTAGGATAAACATGTCTAACAGCTTGTGAGACATATATCAGATGTTCATCACCATTGTACTTGTGGTCTTTTCCCAAGTACCACACAAATGATTTTACTTGAACCAATTTTTTAACAATAACTATTTTTTATAATTTAGTAGTTCACAATTACATGATCAGATTATACAGATTATTCGATTGTCTTAGTGGCCGCTCATTAAACTGCAGCTGGTAAGCCTATTTTCAATAATCCAATTTTTGGAAATTTGTACCTGATCCTATTTTACTTGAAAGCAGCACCTTATGACCTGTGATCTATGACCAAACCTATATTTGGTTATTTGTAATTTTGGGAGCTTCCATCCATTTTAAAATTTCATTGCAGTTCTAATCTATTTTAGACATTTTCACAAATTTTCAAGATGTGAAGTAGCCTAAAACGTATAATCTAAAACCCAAAATTTAATTTCTTAGGAACATATTACTTACATGTTACTAATTAATACAACACGTTGTTATATTATTAGCTAAGTTTGCATAAAATATATTAAGTAGGATCTTCCTCTCATAACTTGATATTGTTTACTAATGAATACTTCATTTAATTGAAAGTAAACTAGACTAGGCTACACTACACATCACTGCAACTGAATGGATGGAATTTGTATGTTTTGTTTTCTTCGTTTTGAATTCTGCTTCTAAAAGACTGATTTGATTCGTCTGTCACCATAGAGAAAAGTAAATGTAAATGTAAGCAAGTATAAATGTCAGATGCCAATCACCTACCGATGTCTTTATAGTTTTTTAAGGCAAGCTTAGATCAGATGTTTTTAGAGCATACTTATGTATATTGTTTGGTAAAGTATAATGTTAACTTATACTATTTTGAAATGTATAAAGGTGCCTAAATTAATCACAACATATTATTAAATGACAAAAAAGTTATGGCTACAAATATTATTATTTGATGATAATCCAACAAACAGTTTGAATTAGTTATACAGGAATTAAATACAACATGGTTTGCTAAATTTTAATCTATTTAAGTTTTTATATAACATAACCTCTGTTAGTTCATGATGTCTAATGACCTCTTCCAGATCAAAATGTATATACTAATACTGTAGTACATAAAAAAGGTTTGAAAAGTCTTTAGGTTGCATTATTCTCAATAATCGTATTATTAAACACTTGGAAGATACAATACAAACATACAAACACAACAAGTAACAAAAATTAAAATTTGTAGTTTCTTTAAAATGTAGTTTTTTGATTTTTTGACGTGACAACGTCTTAAATTAGGTTGCGGCTCGGAGTCACTCATGAAAAAGTGTAACGCCCGGTAACGTTACGATGCCCGTCCAGTGGGTCCGCCGCACGGGATCCGCACGGGATAAAGCAGATAACTGTGGGTCCGCCGCACGGGATAAAGCAGATAACTATGTTTATTCGTGAAAATGTAGAGTGCTTAGATTCGTCATTTACAACAACTACAACAATAAAGGTAAATAATTGTACACTGATATTTCATTATCGTAAATTGTTAGATTGACACAAAAGTTGAGAAACTGAGTTTATAGGTTATGTCCATACTATTGACAAATGTTGATAGTGTTTTACTTATTAATAATTAGTTTAATTTTAATTTTTTGTGTTATAAAAATAATTATTATATATTGTTTTTTAGTTTAGACTTATCCCTCTTTTTTTAATTATTATAGGTTGAGGTTATCAACCAGAACGCTTAATTTCAGGTTTATACTTGTTTTTTTATACTTTTGTTAGCTTCTTTACCTTTATTATTAGTAATTATTTATTTGTATATAAATTTTGGTAGTATAAGTTTTGATTATAATTTTGGTGTTTCATTAAGTTTTATAATACATTTTATAATATTTATTGCTTTTATAGTTAAATTACCTTTATAAATAAGTAAATTATTAGTTTAAATCACTCTGCAATCAATCGTAATTCAGTCGATTGAGAAGAAACAGCGCGTATTGCTAGTCAAACATTTAAAATAACAAATTATAACCTCTAACCTGTCATAACAGTGCGACCAAACAAACGAACTAAACCGACCAATCACCACGCGCGGAGTTAGAATTTAACTGTGTTTAGCAAGAATTTCAAATTCCAATTTTAGTAAATGTTTTTATTCAACTTTACCATTTACAATAACAAATTTTAATTAATTTCAAATTATGTACAATGTTTTAGTAAACAAAATATATGTCTATATAGTTAAAATTTGTGCAATTCTTATTTTCATTCAATTCCTTGTTCCTATTGTGCAATTTAATAATATTCATATCAATAAATATTCTACCGCGAAAAAGACGTTGTCACGTAAAATCTTCGCCCGTAAAACCGACTTTACAGGCAACCATAATTTTTTTATTTTCTTAAATTGCTTGTTCAATTATGTTTAGTAATACCAGTAATTCATTTTGTTAATTATTAGTAGTGTTTTCTTCTATCAAGAGCTAGTTTTTTGGTTTGCACATTGACAAGGGACTATAAATTCTACATCATAACAAATTTACTAACATAAACCTCAGCTCTAATATTATTACTTTAACTTACCTATTTAAAAATCTAATTCGGCCTATACTAGAATACTGTTCACCTATTTGGAACCCTTACCAAAGTGGTCATATTGAATTGATAGAGCAAATACAGATCAGGGTCATAAGGCTAATTGGGGTGCAACTTGGCTATCAATACCTTGACGTACCTGTTGATTGTCTTCGGATTTCTCTGGGGCTGCCCCTTCTTGAAAGAAGAAGAGATTATAGCTAATCTCATACTGCTGCACAAGATAATTAATGGACTCATTGACTGCCCGGATCTCCTGTCTGTAATTGATCATCGATTTCCAAATGTTACGAGGTCTCAAGACATCTTCTTCAGGCGTGCTATGTCTTCTGTTTAAGCCCACCACAGCTGTATTCCAAGAATGACAAGGAAAGGAAACATAGTGTCTGGTGGTGTTGAGTTCTGTTTCTGTTGAGTTGGATCCTCAAGCAAATCGTAATAGATGCGCTGCGGCTTAGATGCGCTGCGTCTTGTACCTCGGTCGGAAACACAGCCGCCGTCCAGTGGTTTCCTAGACTGCGTAGAATACACACGGTTGTGCGTAACATGACTTCACGTAAAAAGAAATTGCTGTGTAGCAGGTATCGATGGGAATCATGTCCGAATTTTATTTCCTGACAAGTCTGGAAGTCTTTTTCATAACTTTAAAGGATTTTTCTCAATCGTTCTATTTACTATGGTTGATGCTAACTACAAATTTCTTCTCATTGATATTGGATCCTATGGAAAGGAAGGAGATGCAGGAATCTTCCGAAAGTCAGTAATAGGATCTAAGGTGTCAAACTGGGAATATTTCCCTCCACCTAAAGATTTGCCTGCATCAGATATCAAGTTTCCTCATGTTATTGTCGGTTAGGAAGCTTTCAGACATGTGGATTAACATGTGATGAAACCTTTCACCCAGAAACAAGCTGTGGCAGACTTCTCTAAGAGTAACTACAATAATTACGCCCTGTGCAGAGCCCGAAGGGTAAGTGAAAGGGCATTTAGAATTATGCGTGTTGTGTTTAGAATCTTCTTTACCCCAATTAATTTGAAACCTGAGACAGTAGATTTGGTAATATTTGTGTGTTGTTACCTCCTCAACATGTTAACGAACGAGTTCATTGCTAACAACCCCCAAACTCCTACATATGTCGTTGTGGATGAGGTCCCAACAAAGAACATGATACCATTGGCTGGAATCGGCGGATTTGCCAAATCTGAAGGTTTTAAAGTGAGGAGTATGTTCATGGAGTATTTCAGCAGTATGTATTACAAAAAACACGTACAAGAATGGCAAAAACACAAGAAAACTGCAAAGTGACAAACTTATGTGGCCCTCAAGGATATTTTAGCTATAAGTTAGTAGCAAACATGTTAATTTACAATGTCAAAAATATAGTTATATGAACAACTTACCTGATTTATCCAGCGAAACTCCTATTTTCTTCCATATGACGTCCTTCTTTATATTACTTTTATAGTCAGGATGACTTAACGTCCATAATATTTCGTTAGAAGAGACCAATTCAATCAACTCTTCGTCGTCATTGTTTGAGAATTTTACCTTCTAGGCAATATTTCTAATTTTGATATTACACAAACATGTCTGTTACGCAGCGTATCTCAGAGTTGACTGCTCTGAAAGCAGTAGGCCAAATACGCAGCTATTGATGTGCGCGCATTTGGCGCGCGCGCACTTGATACGTTGCTTGGGAAACCGCTTATACGAAACCCCATAAGACAAGTGTGCTGCGTCTTAGATACGCATACGCAGCGCATCTATTACGCGTCTAGGAAACCACAGCCTTAATGTGTATTGTAGATCGATATAAATTGAGCCGTTATTAAATATTTTGATTTATATATTGTTATATGAGCTTTGGTGATAAGCAAAATTTTTGAAAAGCTATTTCTTATAAGAATGCTTCACTTTTTGGACAAATACAATCAGCTCTCAAGTGAACAATTTGGTTTCAGAAAGGGCAAATCGACAACAGACGCAGTTGTGAGTCTTGTCGATATGATTGTAGAGGGAATTGAATGTCGAAACCACACAATGAGTGTGTTTTTAGACCTGTCCAAAGCATTCGACTGCGTAGATCACGGTACACTGCTCGACAAACTTGAGTCCCACGGCATTCGAGGCGTGCCTCTTAAATGGCTTAGCTCGTTCCTAAGTCAGAGATCCAAAGTTGTCCAAATATCAAATAAATCATCCCAAACCAATATACCTGAGATATGGAGTCCCTCAAGGGTCTATCCTCACTATCCTCAGTCCTGTGCTTTTCCTGCTTTACGTGAACGATATAAAATCTTCGCTTCTGCATGGAAAATTGGTGCAGTTTGCCGATGATACGACTCTTTTTTTCAATGCAATGTCAAGCAAAGTTTTAGAACAACAGGCTTTTGTTGACATCAACAACTGTGTCCAATACTTCCACAGCCTCAATCTAACAACAAACTCTTCAAAAACCAACGTTTTGAATTTTGCTTTGCGCACTGCAGGTAACCAGTGTGAGCCGGCCATTTTGTTAGATGAATCCACACTGGAAGAAGTCTGCTCTTTAAAATTTCTAGGAATGCACCTTGATCGAGGGCTGACTTGGAATGAGCACATTGACCATGTTTGCGCAAAAATCTGCTCAGGCATTTTTGTTTTGAGGTCTTTAGCCAAATACTGTCCGAGTCAGGTACTGATTACGGCGTATTACGGCTTGATTTACCCCCATCTTGCCTACGGAGTGGTCCTTTGGGGAGCTTGCGCAAACACTCAGTTTCAAAGAGCATTCAGACTCAAAAAAAAAAGCAATTAGAGTAATCGCCAAAATCAAATTTAGAGAGTCGTGCAGGGAAGCTTTCAGGAAATTGCAGCTGTTGAATCTACCGTGCCTCTACATTTTGGAAACAACTTTGTTTTGTATGAGTAAATGTGCCTTAACCAGAGGCCAAGACATACACATGTATGAGACGCGTGGCAGAGCAAACTACCGGACTGGGAGACACAGAACGGTGGTTTATGAACGCCTACCCTCGCAAGCGGGTGTGCAGTTCCTCAACAGACTGCCCAATTCAATTAAACATGCCCCAACGCCTAAGGCGTTAAAGACTCGCCTCAAACGCTTCTTGGTGTCTCAGGCATTCTATAATGCGGGTGAGTTTTTGGCATTTGACTGGGAGACCGCCCAATTAGAAGACTGACTGACTCTGCTGTGCTAAGTGGGCTGCATTGGCGAAGAATGAAAGAGGCGTGATTGTAAAATTGTAAGTATGAATGTGTATTGTGTGTATGAATGCCTGGAATTTTAGAAACCCCGTATTGACGTTTGCCATACAATGTATATACAATGTCGCTGCAATAAAAAAGATTTTGATTTTTGAATTTTGGTTGTTATATAATGTTGTTTCTTGTTATTTATAATTAAATTATTTTGTTATTTATTTGGATGGTGGTAAATGTATTATTTATTAGATGTTATTTTATTAATGATTATTTATTAGGTGGTATTTTTAGTTATTTATTAATAGGTGGTAAATTAAACTTCAGCTGTTATTTAATATTTTTCATATTATTTATTATTAATTTATTTTGATGTAGGTGTTAATTTGTATGTATATTATGTTAAACTTTGGATATTTTATAACATTGTTTTCTATTATCTACAATTAAGTGTTGGCGATATTTATTTGGATTTGTTAATGTCTGGCATGCCATCTGTTACTTAGATATACATGATATGTACGAAATGGTTTAGCGTTGACTCAATAAATAAATAAAAAAGCATGGCGACGGATACAATAGATACTGTCGCAGAAAATATCGCATTCCCATGCAATTCGATTACCCAATCGAGTAAATCTTGCCAAAGGATTATTGTTTACTTGTACTTTGTAAAACAAATATTTTTACAATTTCCTACACAACCATTTTCATCTAAAAATAAAAATAGTTACAGTTTGTAGCGCTTTACAGCTCTGGAGTGCTCTTTCTAAACTACTTCTGGCACCGAGAAGGCGTGAAATGTTCGAAGAACGACATAACACTACGAAAAAGGCCATACAATACAAAGGTACCGGTGGCATGTATAAGTAAAGAGTTGCTCAAATGTCTCCAGCACCTTGCAAGTATCAAGTACTAGCAGTATTTTAATTTCAGAGACTTTGCCTTAGTAGGTTTATAAAAATTCAATCAGTGTTAGGACATAATTCTGTTCTTAATCAGAAAATCAAGTATAAAACCGACAAATATTTTAAGGTAACATGCAAAATGTTCGTTGTATACAAAAATGTCTTGAGGTGAAATAAAATTGTATACGGCACTACACACAACGGGAATAGAACAAAACACAATTCAATAACTAAAATCTAGATGGGAGTTTGATTCTGAATCTAAATAGTTAATGCTGATTCAATCAAATTAACGAAATATATTCAATATAATAGGTGACTGTACAGACAGTCGACAATTTATAGTACTACTACCACTGATTTAGAAGAACCGGTTATAACATTAAAAATGTCTTTGAAACACAATACGAATATGCATAACTATAATAGTAGACTTTAAAAAATATTTGGTCTATGATTGATACGAAATAGCCGATGACGTAATGATTTTTTCCAATTTTATCTGTGTCGTCTGTGTGAAACAACTGAACTTCCTTATTTGACCTCAATCTAGTTGTCATTTTTCGTTTACTGTTTGTTGTCTATTTATTTATTACAGTAAAACGTCACATTTATCTGTTAGTTGTAAAGAGCCGATTTTGTTCATTTACTCTAGTTTTACGATCTAAATAGTGGACATTCAGTTTTATTAAAGCAAATAAGGTGGGTGATTACATCGTTATAAAATATATACGATTAATTACAAAGTTACTCAGACCATTCATTGGTATTATTTACTTTTAATCGGTGTAGTTTATGTTCTCTAATCCTATTATGTCATACAAACGTTTATTGGTTTGTATATATCTTCCCTAAATATTTTACTATTTCAGACTAAAAAAGTAAATTTGCACAATTATGTCTTGTCCCAATTATTTTAGAAAAATTAGTTTTTGTTGCATCTATAGCCTATTTTAATTCTCTCATAACACTTTGTTGCTAATATAGTTGATGTATTCTATAGGCTATTATACCTTTTTTGTTTGTTATATTATTTGGTAATTGTCACATTAACGGCCGGAGCGGCAAAATACAAGTTTCGCGTTATTAACTTATTGGAATCGTCCTATAGAACAAAACAATATAAGGTTTGATGGGGTGGAAATGAGAAATAATGAAGTTCTAGAACATAAAAAAATGGAACAACTGTTCAAGCGCGGAGCAATATTTCAATGTTCTACATCCACATCGGGAATCACGTGACCATGATTCAACCTTGTGATGACGTCATCGGATGCGGCGCCATCTTTGCAAACGTAAATGAAAAATAATACTGAAATGAGCAGAATTTTGATCCAAATGAACAGATGTTTTTCTTAAATTTCGAGCTACAAATTAATTAGTTGTTATCAAGTCGAAACGAGTGCCTCCGGCCATCAGCGCGGGTGCTGCCGCGCTGATGTCAACAAAAGAAAAACATCCCTCGAGATAATACCTATCAGTAAAATATCAAATTCTAGAGGGGCTCATCAGAAATATAAATTGAATTGTAATGGAAAGGCAATTATGTACTGTGTAAAAACTTTAATAAATCATGAATACCCCTAATATGTATATAAATGGACATTAATAGAGAAAACTTAACTATTAGTGTGTTCCACAAAATGTACAGAAACTAAATAATCTCGTTACGGTCGAAACGTAACCTCTTAACATGCCCGACAAAACACTCCGACAGACCAATTCACTACGATTGGTCAAACTAGTAGATGGTTGATCCATGATCGTTACGTACTCACTCAATCCATACTACAGTACACGATATCTAGTGAAGCACTGACTTCTGCCCCGGAGCGTTGAGATAACAGATTCGCTATCAGTCCCAGCCGCAGATAATGTTTACGACACATCAGTTCACTACGATTGGTCGAACTAGTGGATGGTTGATCCATGATTGTCACGCACTCACTCAATCCAACCTACAGTACACGTTATCTCTGACTTTCTGCCCCAGAGCGCTCAGATAACAGATACGCTATCAGTCCCACCCGCAGATAGTATTTACAGATATCCAGACACAGCACACAAACAGAACATTAAAACATTAAGAACTTAACTATTTATGTATATACCCTCTAAAATCATGTTATTTGTAATTTGCACCTCCTAAAACCATATATATTTTTTCAGGAGGATGAGCAGAATACGTTGATAACGTCAAATTCGTGATTTGCCACCTCGACCTTTAATCTAACTTAATTTCCTATAATATAATTTATTTTTGAATGATGTTATGATAGCAAATGTCAACAATGAGTATGAATGGTACCAGTGTTATTACAACTAATGCTGATAGTGAGTACATTTGGGATGATTAAATCTAGGCTAGGTTTACATCTACAGAATTTTTAGTTTATTATATCTAATAAAAAGAATTGTTAGTGAAAAATATGTAAAAAATAGTACTTTTATCTATGTAAGTTATAAATATATAATTAGAATCATGGGGTAAAGTACGATAAGTGAACCCGGTTTTTTATGTCGATTAGTATAGTCATCGATACCTAATATTCACATATCGAATACTAGACTATCAATCAATATCAAAGTATCTATAGGCCTAGTCCTAAATAACAATCATATGTTTGAAAGTAAAATATGAATTTAATATTTACAGTGATAAATGAACTAGAAAGATAAAACAAGTAATAATAACCAAAAATAGGAGAACTCATGGAGAGACTTTAATAAGCGACCTACACTCGTTATTCAGTTGTTTTTATTGAATAAATTCTATATATTATCCAACTTTGATATGTAAAAATCATACACAGTAAGAGTTATAATTAATTACACTAATAAGAAGAATCTCGTAAATTTCAATTTTAAAAACATAAGGCTGCAGTATAATAAGAGACCACCACCACAATAGAATCATAGTATATCCTTAAAAACAGTAAAAACGAACTAAAGGTTAAACTGTTTTGTTTGTTACATTTTATAAATACACAACATAGATAGGTTTTATATAACGTAATTCGTGTCATCATTTTTATTTCTATAGTTTAGATAATCATAAATATGATTCTATTGTGGTGGTGGCCTCTTATTATACTGTAGCCAAACATAAATTTAACACTAACATTACAATACAACAAAACCAACTATGGCCTAGACTAGATATCAAAGAAACCTTACAATATTTATAACTTGCCCAGCTTGATATCAACGAGTAACCACCTTTGTGAAATGGAGGAAAGAATTCTCCTCATAGGTTACCAGGAGCCAAACTCACTTGTTTTTTCATAGGTAAAGAAAACTTACGATGAACAAGACTTCTGGGAATATGCCATCATACCATAGCCCCCCTCCAGCTGCACCTCCTAGTTACTCTCAGGCTATGGGAGGAGTTCCTCCATCCAGCACCTTTACACCTACAAGGTGTGATCAAAAAGTTCCAGGACTGAATTTTTATACATTTATTCATACAACATACAGATTATTCGAATTTGTCTCCTTCAAAGTACTCCCCTTGGGAAGCTACACACTTTTCCCACCGGTGTTTCCACTGATCAAAGGCCCCAGAAAACTCTTCTTTTGTAAAGGTGTTTAGCAGCTCCGTTGTTTTTTCTTTAATTTCGTCAACTGTTTGAAATCTTCGTCCTTTCTGGGGTCTCTTGAGCTTCGGGAAGAGAAAAAAGTCTGCTGGAGCCAGGTCAGGGAGTAGGGGGGCTGAGGAATCACAGTCATTGCAGTTTTTACACAAAAGTCATGGATAACTAATGCAGAGTGAACAGGAGCATTGTCATGGTGAAGGACCCAATCACCACTTTGCCACAGCTCAGGTCTATTTCTTCTCACAGCATTACACAATTTTCTGAGGGTTTCAAGATAAACAAAACGATTAATTGTTTGACCTTGTGGAAGGAATTCATAGTAGACGACACCTTTACAGTCAAAGAAAACCGTAAGCATGACCTTCACATTTGATTTGACGTGCTTTCTTGGGTCTTGGAGAGCCTTTTGATGTCCATTGTGATGATTGGGCTTTTGTTTCCACATCGTAACCAAAAACCTATGTCTCGTCTCCCGTAATGACATGATCCAAGAAGCTTTCGTTGTCATTTGCCTTTTGAAGAAGTCCCTCAGAAACATGAATTCAGTGTTGTTTTTGGTCTTCAGTCAACAGTTTTGGCACAAACTTTGCTGCAACACGACGCATTTGAAGTTTTTCAGTTAAAATTTCCTGACATGACCCAAATGAAATGTTACACTCTTCTGCCATTTCACGGTTTGTTAGTCGACGGTCTGATCGTACGAGAGCGTTCACTTTAGTAACATTGTCATCATTGATTGATGTTGAAGGGCGTCCGGAACTATCATCGTCGTCTGTGGATGTTCGGCCATCTTTAAACCTCTTGAACCAGTGATGGCAGCATGATCGGCTTAGACATTCTTCACCAAAAGCCTCTTATTTATTTATTTCAACGGCAATCGCCAATTTTATACAAAAGTAACAAAAAATAATTATGGACAAGATGTACTAAAGTTTTCTTAGGAGCTATTAAGACAGAGAGTAAATAGTAACATACAACAAGGAAGCATGACCAGCTAAAAACACAGGTAACAACTGTACAAGACTGGAAATTGTCTTGCTAGTAATCACTGTATAGCAATAGGACATAGAACATAGAGCCTAATGAGAGCTATTTAAATAAGAAATAACAATTAATTAAATACTATAAAGGAAAAACAGTAAATAAACTATATAAAAAGGACTAACATCAGTAAAGAATCTAAGATAACAGTAGGATAAACTAGAGTGGGATTGAGTTAACAGTGTATAGGGCTGCAGTTTTTATAATAACTAAGAAATAAACTATATATATATATATATATATATACTAACAACAATAGAAATATCAGGTAACAATAACAAGAATAGAGATTAGGTAAACAGTGAATAGAGCTACTATTGCAATTGATATAACTAACAGAAAGACTATAAATACCATAACAAATAAATATACAATAAACAACAACGGAAAGAACTTAAAACAGAAACTGAAGAGGAGGCACTGGCACTATAATGAGGGGAGCTGACGGCCCCAGCATTAGGTAACGTCACACAGAGCAATCACCTTCCTTCTGAATGATGGTGCAGAATCGTGGAAGAAATCCAGATGAGTAGAAGCCACCCCACCTGCGCGCATGAGACGAGACATACCGCTAAAGCGAGAATAGTTGGTGGTATTGAGGCGTCTGCGGAAGATTGTCATTGAGCGCAGACCTCTTGTAACACAAATGTCAATGGAGCTGAGCAGTTCCGGGCAGTCAACGAGGCCATTTAAAAGCTTGAACAAGAACAGGAGATCAGCGTGGTGGCGACGAAGATGTAATGGGAGAAGGCCAAAATGACTCTCGACATCAGAGACAGGTGTAGTGCGGTAGCTGAACCCCAGTCTTGGAGCAAGCATCCTGATGAAACGGTTCTGAACATGTTGTAGCTGTTCCTTGTGATTTAGTTGGTAAGGGGACTATATAACGGAACCATACTCCAGTATTGGGCGCACCAAAGATTTAAAAAGACTAACAATGGACTGAGGTGAGTTGAAGCTTCTTATAGATCTAAATATGAAACCCAATAGAGAGCTAGCTCTTGAAGCAACATGTGCAATGTGCTCCGAAGAACTAAGTGAAGGAGTTATTATTACACCTAAATCCCTTATTTTGTGGACCCTACGCAGGACACAATCGTGTAAGATATAATTATGTTGAAGGGCTCCTGCACCACACTTGAAAGAAACCTGAACACATTCTCACACACACACATCTCTGGACACATTTCTGGACATTAAGCTCCATGGAGTTGTTTTGACACCAGTTGCCAATATTTATTAGAGATTGCTGCAGGGCAGCGGTACCAAACGGAGTGGAGACATCACAGAAGACTTTAATATCATCAGCAAACATAAAAAATCTTGAGTTAATAGCCTGTCCAATATCATTAATAAACAGGTTAAAAAGCAGGGGCCCGAGGTGAGATCCCTGAGGTACACCAGACAGAACATGGAAGGGCATCGAGGTATGGCCATCACACTTGACAATCAAAGGTCTTCCAGTAAGGTAGCTGTCCAGCCAACTGAGCAGGGGACCACGCACACCATAGCCGGCAAGTTTAGCAACCAGAAGACGATGATGGACTTTGGCGAAGTCAAGGTAAACGCAGGCGACTTGGTGGGAGACACCAAAGGCAGACATTATGTACTCGTGGAACTCAAGTAAGTTAGATACAGTAGATCTTTGACGCAGGAAACCGTGTTGAGCAGGCGAGATACACTTCCGTAGATGAAAGTAGAGGTCGTCCAGAATGACACTTTCAAACACTTTGGCAACAGTGGATTGGATGACAATTGGCCTATAATTCCTCACGTTGCCACGATCACCAGATTTAAAAATGGGAATACAAATCCGCTCTTAAGTGCAGAGGGAAAAACACCTTGGGCTAGCAATGTTGAAAACAGAATTGCAAAATGAGGAGCCAATGTATTTGCACAGTACTTGAGCACAATTGGAGGAATGTCATCCGGTCCAGGTCCCTTGTTGTGGTCGAGCGATTCAAGTCTTCGTTGAACGTCAGTGGGGAGAATGGAGCAAGTAGAGATGGACGTATTCCAACCAAAGTCAAAGTCAGGAATGTGAATCGCTGCATCATTAAAAACAGAGGAGAAGTAATCGGAGAAAAGATTACATCTGTCAGCAGCAGAACCAGCCTCTCTCGTATCGAAGTGCAAACAAGACGGAATGGGTGGGTTTTTCTTTAGGCTGTTTACGTGCGACCAAAAGGACTTGATGTTCGACGGTATATCGTCTTCGATCTTTTTCAAGTAATTGGTAAGGCAGACCTTGGCGAGGCATTTGCACTGGGCTCTTAGATTCCGAAACTCATCCAAATAGGAAACAATGCCATTGGCCTTAAACTTAATATGAGCAATTTTTTTCATGATGGTTAAACGTACAAGTCCCTTTGAAAACCACTTAGGAAATGAATTAGAGCAGACTTTTTTTAAAGGGGTATTTTGTCTCACAAGTTTCAAGTGGTTGCAGAATTTATCAAAGTCAACGTCAGCATTAGAACAACTGTTCGGCAACGGGAAGTCGAGGCCTTGCGTAGCACGATATATAGCATCAAGGTTGCATCTTCTAAAATCAAGAACATATCCAGATGCAGCAGTGTCAGCGCTCCTTTTAGCCAGAATAGAAAACGATAGTGACGGATGATGTCTATCCTCAAGAACGAGAGTTTCTTCAGCAGAGGCAACATCAGAGACAGGTACAGAAGAGAAGAACAGGTCCAGAAAGACTCCTCGATAGTTGGGAACTGTGTTGATCTGGGTAAGATTGTGAGTAGCCGCTAAATTCCTTAAGTAGCTAGACGCATCACCAGCATACAAAACATCCGGAGAGCTCCAGTCTGCATCTGGCAAATTAAAATCACCAAGCAAGATTACATTGTCATAGAAACCAAAGGACACGATAACTTCATCAACAGCATCACAAAAACTTGAGTAAACATTTGTCGGCTGGCTCGGAGGAATATATGCGCATCCAATTAATATGCGGCGAGAAGCCGCTACACAAGCAGCAAATACATATTCAGTACCACAAATAGGAACAGTCAGCATGTGACTAGATAAAGTATTGCGGACTGCCAAGATGACACCACCGCCGCTAAGTTTGGAGCTTGTAGCAGCCGATCTGTCGCATCCATATATGCTGAAATCATGCATTTCGAGCTCAGAAGTGTTGAAGTCCAGTGACAAGTTAGTTTCAGTCAAGGCCAGGATATCATAATCAGAAGTAGATAAATTTAGCAGGAAATCAGTCAGTTTGCCTCTCAAGCCATTAACATTTTGGTAATAACAAATAATGTTGCAAGTCCTGCCATTAGGGTTAACTAGTTTTTTTTATTCAGGACAATCTGAGGAACGTTGTTGATAAACTTGATCGTAAGATTTTTCTCGCCACGGGCCAGTCGGTCGCTAAGCTCCATGTTAAGGTTCTGGAGATGCTTCATTTCTTGAGGCGTTCTGTCACGCGAAAGTTTAACTGATGAGAACTTCTGATCAACCTGAGAAGCACGATCAGTTGAGAAATTACTCATGATGTTTGAGACATCTGAAGGATTAGTTAGAATAACCTTTAAGTGGTCTAAACTTTCCAGTCTGCTTCCTGCCTACACGGAAAGTCTTAACTCCAGAAGGAGTATAGGAAGGAAGAAGTAAAGTAAATAGCCTATTAACCAAATCAAAATCATGACCTTTTTTGAAATCAGTATCGCCAGAATCAGATTCCACCAAGTTGAAGACCATTACGTTCTTTGAACGGCGAGTTCGCTCATTGAGTTCAGCAATAGTAGATTCAAGATCAGTTGAGTCATTTGGAGCAGTCGAATCCAACCGGTTTTCCATGGATGATAGCCAACCTTCCACCTTATCAACTCTAGGTTCAAGGGCAGAAAGCCCGGATTTAATAGTCGACACCTCGTTTTTTATAGCAGTCACATCTGCGGAAATGGCATCAATTTTATTTATTTTTCCCAGAAGCTCATCAAGTTTGGAGAGGACAGTATCCATTTTCGAGGAGAGAACATTGAGAGGCTGGTTAGAGGGAGCCAGGCAGTTAGCTCGCAAACAAAACCAAGTAAGAGTAGAGTTCCCACAAAAACACTGGTATTCAGTTTTAGGCATATTTAAGCAAGTTCTGTGGAACCAACGCTGGCAAGCGCCATTACATCCGATTCCCTCCTCCGAATCAAGCACCTGTTTGACACAAGTCGGGCAGGTCGCAGATATGCTGAGTAGATGTAGTATACAGGTTGCGTACAGTATATCACAAAGGCTATGGCCAGGAAGAAGTTCAGCGAGAACCGGTCTTCGGGTCAGAACTTGAAAACCTGCCTACAAATGATTGGAAAGTTGGATTGATGAGGAAGGTTATGTGAGTTAAAACAGATTATATGTGAGATTCACGGTGAGTTACAGTGATAAATAAAAGACTCACGATAATTTGCGCTATATCAACTGCAAGGCAATAACCACAAGAGTCTCTACAAGCACTGATCACAAAAGTAAGTAAGACGTTACTCTCAAGCAACTAGCAAAAACACCATCTTGAGCCAAAAAAAGTCCCTCTTGTAACATCAAAAAGGTTTCAGAAAACGTTTTGTTCAGTTTCACACAAAACACACAAACACGTTGCTCTTCTTTCACATTCATTTTCATTAAACAAAAAAATAGCCAAACTCTATAAAACTAATCTCAAACAAACTGTGCTAATGTTACTTTCAGTGATGTTATGATTGATCTGCAAACACAGCTGTGTTACTGTTGAGTCAGGGAATACAATGCTGCCAACCGCATCGCTGTGAGACATTGCATTCCCATCTATATATATAAAAATGAATGTTTGTATGTTTGTCCTTTATGGAATCGTGAACTATTGGACCGATCATGATGAAAATTTGTACGTATATGTATTTTTCCACGGAGAAGGTTTATAAGCTATGCCCATCCCTTTCCCGATTCAGGATTCCGCCCCACTGGTTACAGAAATACCCATAAGAAATGCATTGCAGCAAACATATGTTAACGTCTTTTCAAATTTTTAATCAGCTGTTCTTTGTAAACATATATTACACTTATAGTTTTAAAGCATAGAGTAAGCTTAAGAGAAACGACAAATTTTGTTTAAACTGTTTTTGCAATCACTGTTAAACATAGACTTTACTATCCAGATAATACAATTCAAATTTGACGTAAAAATTCACCTTTAACTGCAATATTTATTTAATATAAACCATGCTCATGCTTGATCAGAAGAGTAATGCAGATATCATAATTACTATCTTACGTTGGCTACAAATATAAAGAATGTTATAAAATCAACCTTAGTTGTTTTTTTTGACAGAAGTATGGTTCTCAAAACTCCGTGTGTACATATTCTCTCGATCGAGACAACAAAGCAAGCTCAATCGTGGCATCGGAGATATAACTAATTTAATCTAAAATTTATTATAGTAAAAAAAAAAATTTACTAAGTAATATAAGGACTTCGGTTCTTAAGATTTGCGTGCGAAGCCGTGGGTAACAGCTAGATAGAGGCAGGAATATGGTACATACCTTCATAATACGCCCAAGAGGCTCACGATGGAACGACTATCAATTATCTCAGCAATGTTTAGAATGTGATAGAAAAAGAATAAGTGAATATAGTGTACTGTTTTCAACGGGAAATTGCGTGCGAAGCCGCGGGCAACTTTTGCAAAAAATCATTGAAATGCGCAGCAAAGCGCGCCGGGCCCGCTAGTAGTATATAAAAAGTCCTGGAACTTTTTGATCACACCTGGTATCATGCCTGGTATTTTTGATATTTAACTGTGATTTGTTTGTTCATAGGTAAAGAAAAATTACGATGAACAAGACTCCTGGGAGTATGCCATCGTACCATGGCCCCCCTCCAGCTGCACCACCTAGTTACTCTCAGGCTATGGGAGGAGTTCCTCCATCCAGCCCCTTTACCCCTGGCATGCCTGGTAATTTTTATATTCAGTTTTTCATATGTTCATCCATTTTATGATTCTTTTGGGAGGTTTATTATACAGACTATACTCTTCATTACTGTATTATTCAAAATAAATATTGGTGTTTTAAAGCTTTTTAGTATTTATACCTTTGGAAATTAATTATAAATTACACATTGTATTAAAGAGCGACTCAACCAGTTCAGTTAGGCAGACCAGTGCACATGCAATCTTTCCTCTATTCCCCATTTTAAACCGTTAGTAGTAGTATAAATGCTTACTAGTGAACAGTAAGCTTTATGTTTTACAGCTTGCAAAGACCTGAACCTATAGGTTCAATAGGTGTTCCATTATTATCCCTCAAATGATGATAACAATTGTAAATAGTATCTTCAGTTTGAAAACACTGGCTGTTTTTGCGAAAAGGAGAATATAGAACAAGCAAGAATGTCTTGAAGAGTGAGCTTGTCTTTTATCTGTAGCTACAAGAAATCTGTTGTGAAGGTTAGTCGTAAGAGCAAATTTTAGGCATACTGTGTGGAGAGTTTAAAGGAGAGGCATACTACTGGCCTTATAGATTACAATTGTTACTAAGTCTATAGCCTGTAGATTACAGTTTATGCGCTATAATCAAAATGTTGCTCCTCGACTATGAAATTTCTCTTTATATAAATCTTAGTCAGTGATGTTTCAACATTTCACATAAGTAGAAGTATAACCAATTATAGTTTAAGCATCTGGTATGCTGCATCAACAGTTGTATTGGCCAAAAATTGAATGCTTTTCATGCCATATATCCTGGTGGAAAGTTTACAAGTCTTTCTTTTTTGTGAAGCAACTGGTTTTTTTTTTTTTTTTTTTTTTTTTTTTTTTTTTTTTTTTTTTTATATATATTGATGCTCTACAATTACATTTCCTCAATTACAAGAAGATGATCCAGAAAACTTAATTTGGCAGGAACATCATATGTTGTCTTACTGTCATAACAGAATACGTAACTGGTTAAAACATATTTCATCCAACTGCTTTATTGACTGCTGGATGACAGGACTTGTTTTTATAAGGTCTCCTTAATATAGTTTGATGACATCGATTTTAGCTTTGGAAGTTTATAAAGCATCATATGTATACTTCTCTATTACCACCTAACCATTGTTATGTTTTGTGCATATTGAATTTAAAGATATATGTGTGGTGAACTAGTGATATGAGCAAGAAGTGGCTGAATTCTGTGGCAAAGACATACAAAAACTAGCTTACCATTGTGATTTAAGTGACAAATTTTTTGCATTTCACAGACAATGTGATGGTAGTTCTGGTGAAAAATGATGTAGAAATTAATAGATAACTTTTAGTCAGATATTAAAGTTTAGTTTTATCTACTGTAGTTTATTAAAATAGTTTTGAATACACTTTGATATACTCTTATGTGATATATCTACACATATCAAAATAAAATGTATCAACTGACTCATCACAAAATCTTGAAAACCACAGAACGCATTTACATGAAATTTGGTACAGAGATTCATTTTACTTCTTAGGTGCTTGTTAAGAAATGGTTTTGAAATAATTACAGCCTCACCATGAAAATCTGGTTCATGTAAATTAAAAAAAAGATTTTTGATGTGTACAGTTGGTGCTCATAACGAAAATGTAATGTATGCGCTATTATAGTATTGTGAAGCACAGATACATTCAGCTAGTATATAATATGTTAAATAGAAGTTACTGGCTTATAGCTATTTTTTGATGTGTTAATTCAAAAATTAAGAGCAATTTAACAAACTAAATATGAGTAAAACCATGTGTATAACGTCAAGTTCAATTGTACTACAAAAAAATATTTAAATATTTCATTTCAGGCATACTTAACTGTAATATAGGGCTAAACAATATAAGAGGCGTGTTTAGAAAGTAAGTACAGTTTCATTCTGGTACCGATACCAGTGTTTCGCACATGCGCACTAGTCGTCCTTGTTCACTGGCTATCGACTCATGCCATTTTAGTTGTTCTACATTGTGTTTTTAGTTTTCTCTGAACATTTAAAATGTTTAAGACATTTAGTGATCCCGCCGATTGTAAGGTTCGTTCTGTAATAAGATTTTTGAATGCAAGGAATGTGAAACCGGCTGAAATTTATCGTCAACTTCGAGATGTTTATGTGGAAGACGAGATGAGTGAAGGAATGGTGAGAAAGTGGGTTAGAATATATAATGGCGGTCACGGTCGAACAAATGTGCATGATGAGAATCGGAGTGGTCGGCCTTCTCTCGTCACCAATGATCTGGTAAGGGCAGTTGACGAAAATCCAAGACAACAGACGTTTCACTATGACAACACTATTTGACAATTTCCAACAAATTTGACGTACTCTTTTGTAAGAAATTCCCACTGACGTGCACAAAACTAAAGAGACTCTGAAGTGCATTGACTTTTCTCACACGGTAGAGTGATGATTTTTTAAACAAAAGTTGTGACAAGTGATGAAACTTGGGTCTTCTTCTTCTTCTGTGAGGAGGCCTACTGCCATGCACTTAAGCCTCAAGGGCTTTTTGCGCACCCCGGAAGCACACCATGAGGCCTGTCAGTCTATGATTTCAGCAGTTTCACAAACCGCCGAAAACAACCTATCAGGTTCTCCTGGGGAAATTCACCACCCTTGTCCAAACTTGGGTCTGTCATGTCACACTGGAATCCAAACAGCAGTCAACGGAGGAGTGGCGACAAACGCAATCCCTGAAGAAACAAAAATTGTAGACAACAAGGTCTGCACAAAAAAAATCATGTGCACTGTCTTTTGGGATCGGTTTGCTGATTGATTTTGTCCCATGAGGTGAAACCATTAATGCGGCAATGTATTGTGAAACCTTTAGAAAAGTAAGGTGGGCAATTCAAAACAAACGGAGAGGAATGCTCAGTAACAGAATTGTGTTGCTCCATGACAATGCTTGGCCCCGTACCGCTGGTGACACTCAAACATTGGTTTGACAATTTTGTTGGGAGCAGCTCGATCACTCACCCTACAGCCCGGATTTTTCACCGTCTGACTACCACTTCCTGTACATGAAGCGCTAGCTAGACACGGCCAACGCTTTGAAACCAACGATGAAGTGAAAACTGCCGTGGAGTCGTGGCTACATTCGTTGGCAGAAAACTTCTACAAAGAGGGTATAGACAAATTGATCACCTATTATAGAGGGTTTGAACATCAGTGGAAACTGTCAAAAAATAGTTTAAGGTTTGGGCCTTCATGTAAAAATAAAATTGTGTTGAAATAAAATTATTTTGTTTTTTTTAAACGGTACTTACTTTCTGAACGCCTCGTATAAACACATAATTAATGTGGAAAATTATTTTTCTTTCTGATGATATCTTAGTATATTACATTGTTGGATTGATGCACAGTGAAACAGCATGGACCAGTGAGACATGTGGGACCTGTGATTGTGACGACAGTAGTTCCCGTCAGCAGCCAGCCGACTCACATGATCTGTCCTCACTGTTACAGTGAGATCACTACTACTACCAAAACTGAGCCTGGTATCATCGCATACATCTCGGGCATCATAATCGCTGCCATTGGGTCAGTATTGTACCTTACTGAAAATATTTTCCCAATCAATAAATATGCTGAGTAAAACTGTTGGAACAGCTGTTGTACTTTCCAAACAGTTATAAAACTGAATCTTTTAGTGCCATCTTTGTAATTCACAACAAAATAGTTCCAAGCTTGTTTGGTCTGACATTGAATAATATAAAATGAAACAGAATAACTAGTGCTTTCCTCTAGCACAAATATAGTGTCCGTGGAACATTATTTTGTTGTTGTACGTAATACCAGGAATATTGGAAACAGTTTTTAGATTAGCCTGCTGTCAATTAAAAAAGAAATCCTTCAGGCAAGCTTTCAAATATATAGGACCAAAATTGTTTACCTAATTAACTACTCTGAAAGTAAATCATGCAATAATCTACAGCTTTTTTGCAGCAAATTGGAATTAAATCCTTAAAACATTTTTAAACAAATTCACAAATTTAAATGTTTAAATACATGGCAAAAATTACTAACATAACAAAACAAAAAATCGTACTTTGGTATTATCCGGAGGCCTCTATTTTTGTAACAGTTTTCCTTACCAGGGACCTAAAAAATGCACTGTTAGAAAGAACAGACTTTATTTGACTTACTGTGGAAATTATATGTCATGACAATATTGGTTCTTGTTTTATGCCACCCGAAAGAAAGCTTTGTTGGTGAGGAGGCCACATATATAGCCTACCCTATACAGGATGATTGAAAAGTAATTTGCACCCTCTCTTAACTTTTTTGTTATTTTAGATATATAAAATCTTTTTTTGGCAATCATACTAGCTACATAGGGCTATACTAATAATAATACTAATAATGATAGTTTTCAAATTTTTGACCCTCAAAGGAAGGGGGTGGGGGGAATTAAAAATTTTCAAATAGCATTTACGACTGTACCATATCATTTTCAAAGATCTTGGTTGGTAAATACAATATACACTTTAAAAATTGAAATCGGTCCACTCTACATGAAATGGCAGCCCCAAACGTATAATGTTGAAAAGTAATTATTGCTGCAATCTTACAGAATATGAAGTGAAAGGATACAAGTCAAGAACAATGATTTTTTTAACGACAGAGGGAACCTTCTAGAAGAATATACTTTTTCAACTAATTTATTTTGTTATATCTTTTACATTCAGGGTCGCCACCCAACCGGGAAACCAGGAATAAGCCAGTAATTTTTCTGAGAACCGGGAAAATTACAAAAACAATTTTTCTGTCTCCAAGAACGTATAAAATCAAGACATAATTTGATATCTTCTTGATTCAAGAATTTATTAATCTCGAAACATTGTATTATTATACGCGACATGGATTGTGAAATTATGAATGAAGATCGATATATGTTTGTGAGATTCATCTGAGGGTTGTCTCCACTAGTGTAGTGGAGTTTATTTTGGTTAATTCTATTCCTGTGCCGTGACAAGACCCCTCCCCCCCCATAAAAACACGTAACCATGCATTGGACAATTTCAAATCGGCTGACCGTTCTGGACTTTGGCATTAAACAAGCGGTACATATTAAGCGGCAGAGCAGTAATGACTGCGATACAAACAGGTTTTATGTATTTAAGTATTATTCATTCATCGAACGAAGTGGGGCTATAAAGGGGCTTAATAGTTTGGTTCGTAGAATAATATGTTTGACATACCCGGTGTTTTGAGTACACCAGAATTTCAGTTGGATTTTTACCAGGCCTGATAAGATACCTTTTGGAAAAGAAAATAGAGGTAAGCTATAACAAGTAACGCCAAGAAAGGCGTGTTTGCATCCCATATGTTGCACAGCAATGACAGAATGAGCTGAGGGCTGGGCGGCAGGAGAAACATTTATGGTCTAGAATTGGCGGAGGATTAGCGGCATCATGTGGTACACGTCTGTCATGAGCGTTCCCCATATGTACAACACAGACATTAAACTTTTAAGTCGCCGCTCGATCCAGCGCTCACCACCTACTGCTTACCACTCGTATCGCGGCCAAGACCTCGGTTGGTCTATGAATGATTGCTCCTCGCACACATTCCAATTTGTCATCAGATTACATATGTTAAAACAAAGAAAGTGGTGTTGTGTTTTGATATTGCGGTCACATCCAAACCTTGACTGAACTGCGTTTACACAGGCAAAAGATTGCAAGTTTTTTTTTGTCCGACTATAAAAAATTGTGTCTCAAGGGGTGCAAGAGCTCTCGCGAGTGCTTCCGCAACTGAGTGTTGGACAGTAAAATTGTTTATCTTGTTCACATTATGCGACAGTAGTTGTTCAAATGCTCTCGCAACTTTACTTGCCAGTGTAAACACAGCTTATGTTGTCGTCAGTCTACAGACGGCAGACAGCCAGCCAACCAAATCTATCCCCATGTCAGTTTTGTCTTCAATGCGGGATTGGTTGGATGATGGCTGGAAATCCCATCGATTCTCCAATCAACTATTTACCTGAACAACTTCCCTGCACATGTGACGATCGGTCGGACGAGTCAAAGTCAAACCAAATAGTCCAACATGTATAAGGGCCTTATGACATATTGTTTCATAGTCCATGACTATAATGTAATGCATACCTGACGCACGAACCACAGCCTTTCGTGCGTTTATTTACTTTGTAGTTGTGTTTTGTAGTGATTGGGTGATTCTAGTCTTGCATTTTATTAAAGGTTGACACAAAATATTTAGGAGCCAGTAATTGATAACATCAGTTGTGCTCGTGTTCTGTATGCAACTGTAAAAAGTACTGTTGTCTAACTACTCATTCTACAGATGACGAATTAACCACACTTCGGTAACTTCTGTAGCAGATAACTTTCTGATTCATTCTTCGTATGTTGGCCGTCAGTGGGATATATATTGAGAACCATGGTACTTTCGCGGGACTCTAACCAGGGCTACCGTCAACGATGATAATCTGGAAAAGCGTGCAATACGCATGAATTTCGGACTCCGGGAAACATGTGTGGATAGTGTCCCTGGAATGTTTAGTAGGGATGGATCGTTTCTGATTATCAATACTGTTGCTCTTTTTACTCGATTCCGATACAATCGGAAATGCTTAAATACGCTGGAAAAATCACGATTTCACAATATACTACTGATATGGGGAAGCTGAAACTCGAATCCAAAAAATTCTACTCCCGGATGACTATTGATCGGCAGCACGCAAATTAAACATTTTTTGTATTTTCTTTATGAAAAAATGTAGTTAGACATTTAAAGTAACAAACTACTGTAGTTTAATAACAAATTAATATTTTAGCCAAAATTAGTGTTTATTATATTTATTTTGGCGCATCATCAAGAGTCTGCTCTGTCTATTCGTAGACAAAAACGATAGGCAGTACGCAAATTAGACCTTGGAGAAACAAGTTTTTGTAGTTTTTTTTTAATAAAAACTATTTAGAAATATATAGTAACAAAATACCGGGATTTATGAATAATATTTAAATTGATCTTTAATTTCTATTTCTATGTCTATATTTGCCAATGCCATCGTGTCTCCTGGTTCTATGCACTGATGTTAGCTGCTCAGTGGAAAACAGGATGATTGCTAATTTTTATTTTAAGTATATGTTGTACTGTGTTGCTATACATAAATAGATTTTCTATAAATGTAAATCCATCCATACATTTGTACGTACATGGAATATATTCTGGAAGCTCACTTTATAATCTCACTATTTCTATAATTTTAAAGGAGAATCTATGCATATTACTTTGAAATAGTGTGGTATTCTTAGGCTTGCTCCCCCACCCCCAAAAAAGTATAAATTAATTAAGTTGAGTTCAGATGAAAGTATTTGATGAAGTATCAGATGGACGACCTTGCTTACTGGCGAAGTCATTGTCTCGTACCAAAAGTTTGTCCACCGCAGATCTCTGACCCTCTATGCTAGACTGCAGTATGCCCCATAGTAGGGCTGTGTTGGTATTTATTTGTTATCTTTGTTTATTCCTAATTGGATGTATGTATTTTCCAAACATCACAGAAATGAAAGTTATTAGGTATACACTATGTTTTGTCGACACTTCAAACGACACAGAGATAAAAACTAAGGCTTAAAATAGGCGATAACGATAAATCGTCACAGAATTTCTCGCACATTGCTAGTGACATAATACTTGAGCATTACAGCTTTGTGGCATTTCTATAAAATTTTCTATAAAAATACAACTGAACTCAGTATTTGGTAACTGAATAAGTCAGACCTTTTAAGCGAACTGTTAGCAATTTGGAAACTAATTGGGTAAAAGCATTGCTTAAGTTAAGAATAAGATAAACAAGAGAGTATTAGATTCCCCAACTACGCCCTCCCTAATACGGCAATACTTATCAGCAATTGCCCTAGTGTCTTTTCTTAATTGATTATTCATTATCTGTAGAATTAGGTATTAGTTTTTACATTATGAATCACAATATACTCAGTTACGTTTGGGGCTGCAATTTCTTTTATAGTGGTCTGGTTTAAATTCTTTAAGTATATTTTCTATTTACTAACCAAGACCTTTAAAATGATATGTTATAAGACTATAAGTGCTATTTGAAAATTTTTAGTTGCCCCCCACCTCCCTTTCCCCTGATGGTCACAAATTTGAAAACTATCATTATTAGTATACTGTAGCTAGTAAGATGGCCACACAAATATTTGATATATCTAAAATAACAAAAAAGTTAAGAGGGGGTGCAACTTACTTTTCAATCACCCCGTATATCCACATATATATATGTATATATATATATTTCCTAAAGTCTGTATTGAGACTCATTCTTGCATTCTTATTTTCACTCGCTGAAGATTTATCTTTATGCTTACTGATATTTTAATCATAAAAACAACATTTTTCAATCACGCAAACTCAAAAATTTATTAACAATGGGTTATGCTGATGTCATAACAGTGGATACTCTGACAACTAAACTGCTCTCACAGACAATGAAATATGACACCATTTGCAAGACTTGTGTTGGTTGCATACGAGGGGGGGTACCCAAAAAAAACCGGAATTATTTTATAAAAATTATATATTATAAAATTTTTTACAATACGACCTTATCTCCTTCAAAATAATCTCCATTACAACTAATACACTTGTCCCAACGGTATTTCCATTGATCAAAACATTTTTTGTAGTCATCTTTAGAAATGGCTGCAAGCTCGAGCTTCGTTTTTTTCTTAACCTCTTCAACGCTGTCAAATCGTTGACCTTTCAAGCCTCTTTTTCATGTGTGGAAATAAAAAAAAGTCGCATGGAGCGAGGTCAGGCGAGTAAGGTGCGTGGGGCAGCGGAACCATGCCGTTTTTGGCTAAAAACTGCCCAACTGAGATGGCTGTGTGTGCCGGTGCGTTATCGTGGTGGAAGAACCAGTCTCCAGTCTGCCACAAATCGGGTCTTTTCTGACGAACTTTTCGCTGAACCGAGCTCCAAGTTAACCCACTACTCTCTGATAGTTCCTCAATTGTCTGTCGACGGTCGGTGAGCACAAGTTCACGAATTTTCTCAACATTTTCGTCCGTTCGAGAGGTTGATGGACGTCCAGAACGAGGTTTGTCTTCAATCGACATGTCGCCATTTTTAAATCGAGCGAACCACTCGTAGACCTGAGTTTTCCCCGTAGCATCATCTTTGTAAGCTGTATTCAACATTAAAATAGTTTCTGCAGCATTTTTACCAAGTAAAAAAACAAAATTTCACAGCTGCACGTTGTTCACTTAAACTTGCCATGACAAAAAACGAAACAAGAACAAAAACAGGGTTAGCGAAAACAGTCACTACGAACGAACAGAATGCACTAGGACAACGGAACTGGGTCTCTGAGCTCGCAATGGGTTGCGCGACACACGCCTAGCGGCAGGAATGTGTACTACACGCTGCCGGCTGCCAGCAATACAATTCCGGTTTTTTTTGGGTACCCCCTCGTAGCTGATGTGTTAATCGATGTAATGCTGAACCTGAAGGCATTTTGAAATTTTATAAGCCAGTTACTTAAAATATGGAGCCATCCAATATATCAAAACTGGGGCTGAAAGGGTTAATAATAATAATAATAATAATATTTCAAAGTGCAAAGATAGATTTTGTAGTTTTAGTATGTTTTATAAAGTTCAGATAAGGTATGTATATATTTGTGTGCGAGTGTGTATGTATATATAAAACACACACACATACACACACACACACACACACACACACACGCACGCACATACAGATCATGTTATGTACCAATTATACTCTTTTCAATATATCTATCTTTTACAATTATATCTTTAAATTGAATACCTAATCCGTAGTTTTTAACCATAGCAATTTTTTTTGCAGAAAGCAAATAAGTTTATTTTCTACCATGTTTAGTCATATTATTTAAATTTAAATTATACATTTGAAGAAACTGTCAGTATAAAACTGGTGTGCGGACAACAGAGAGCAGCATGTTGACTTGGGATTCTTTTAGTCCATGTTCTTATTCCTTCCTTTTCAAATGCCAAAAAACGACTGGGAGTTAGATCAGTAATTGTTATAGAGAAGTGAATGTTGTTTATAATTTTTATATAAATTTGGAAACTGAGTGACATTAGCTAAAGTTAATATCACATTTATGATTTAAATTCTGTTATAAATGTTGGATTAATTTTAGAAATCTTAAATGTGTTTTAAATTTTCCTGTTCCGAGCTGTGATGAATGTTATGGGCTTTGATTTTTGCAATCATGTTGTAGATGTTTCTGCGGTTGTTGTCTGATCCCATGCTGCATCGACTCCTGTATGGACGTTCACCATACCTGCCCAAATTGTAACAACTATCTCGGTAGATACCGCCGTTAGTTCTCCAGTCAGCATGCACGCCATCCAATACTTGCCTTTGAAGCTATTCTTCATTGTTTGGGTTGAAATCTATCACTACTTTTAATTACATTTTTAAAACTGTAGAACATTATTAAACTTATGAGTGTCCAGGATATTAACAGCCACTTAACAGAAATTATCTGAAAAACTTAGAATATACTTACTAAAATTTAATATTTCCAGAACGGGTAACCTTATAATTAAAAATGTATGTTTTTTGTTTTAAATCAAAGTTTTTATTTGATGGACAAATTATACAAAAGTGCCTTTTTCTATCAAATCACGCAAAGATTAATATGTGCATTAAAACCTGTGTGTGTTTGAATTGGAATAATTAAAATCTATGATATGTTTCATGTTTCCTTTTTATTTTGATTTAATTGCTTAAAAATGTATTGTAAAAATGTTAAATAATTAAATGGATCCTTCATATTTTAAACAATTAAACTACTACATAATGTGCCTTATTCAACATTTATTTATGACACTCTAAATAAAATGTAGTTTAAAACAATGGTATTTAATCAAAATGATATGAATTGACTTATTTTAATGTTTGTGTGAAGTCTACTATTAATAATACATAATTTTTACTTATTTATGCTACAGTCATAGGCCTATATGGAACTATTTGGAATGAACAAACGTACATATTTTCCAAATTTCGTTCTAGAAAAGGATTTTGTCAAAATATGTACAAATTGAGAACAATTTTGTTTCCTCAATTGAAAAAAATAATCATTTACTTCAGAGTAAGTGTCAAAAACAAAGTTTTCCATTTCACGGTTACCTCTAATTCTGAAAGGTATCAAATCAGTGATCAGAGGCACTACATTAATATGAACTTGTTATGGGCAGATCATGTATTTTTTGTAAGTGAGCGCCAAATGCAATCACATAATTCAATGAGCTTAGAACCAGCCAGCTCTACTTTTTTCCCTAAACCAAACTTTGTTTGATCTAATTACAGTTTATTTTGGCTATTGAGTAAACAGAATTGCACACAATGTGTTTGTAGAATATTTGCTTACCCAGAATGCATTGTATGCATTTTTGATGGTGGGAAAATTTGCTATGCTAGCAAATGCAAAAATTAAATCAACTATTGGGTACAACTTAGTCCTCATGGTGTAATGATAGGGGCTTAGTATGGTTTTAAGTGCCATTATATTCCATGATTCTTAGTATGCAGGGTATATTGTATTTTGGTAAGTGTGTGTATATATATATACAGGGTGTATATTATGTCTGGAAACACCCAAATATATCCTTTAATAATTTAAATATAAATTTGAAACCTCTTACAATCGTGATAGAGATTGGGCATCTACTTTTTGGAACAATGTTTTGTTATGTCACACCAACGGGGGACGTCCTGCCGAGGGTATCGTGAATATTCTTAATGGAAGCCTATACCTTGTGATACATAATTTTAAAGGTAATAGCTTACTGAATTGAATGCCACAAACCGCATCTCAAAGGAATTATTCTATCAGAAAATAGAGCATTTTTAGTATTGAAAATTTACTGATGTTCAACAATGTAATTTTAACATGGTTCTTGCCACAAAATGTGTTACACTAATTTTTTAGCATTTTTTAAATGTTCAATTAAAATAAAATAAACAATTTATTTTTAAGCTGGTTTCATTAGTACAAATTTACCAGTTTTTATTACAATGAATAAAACTTATGAGTCACTTTCTCTGATTACTTATGAATCTGTACTTGGTGTTTTCCAGTCAGCAGGAAGGTTTAAAGAGACAAAGGTCACTAGCCTATGAGAAACATTATTGTGTTATTTTTAAAAAATGCTAAAAAAATTAGTGTAACACATTTGTGGCAAGAACCATGTTAAAATTACATTGTTGAACATCAGTAAATTTTCAATACTAAAAATGCTCTATTTTCTGATAGAATAATTCCTTTGAGATGCGGTTTGTGGCATTCAATTCAGTAAGCTATTACCTTTAAAATTATGTATCACAAGGTATAGGCTTCCATTAAGAATATTCACGATACCCTCGGCAGGACGTCCCCCGTTGGTGTGACATAACAAAACATTGTTCCAAAAAGTAGATGCCCAATCTCTATCACGATTGTGAGAGGTTTCAAATTTATATTTAAATTATTAAAGGATATATTTGGGTGTTTCCAGACATAATATACACCCTGTATATATATATATATATATATATATATATATATATATATATATACATACATATATATACTAATATAATCTGCCATAAAAACGACTACAAAATTTTATAGTTAAGGTTCTCACAAAGTTTTTTATCTTGTAGTATTTTGTGTGGGCTTGAAATATTTTTTATATTGATAGATTACCTAGATGTAAAACGGGTTTTGGTTGTGCAGTGGACAAATTAATGTCAGTGTGTGCATGCAGAGCCTGCTCAGCGCAGACAGTCAGTTCTGTCTGCTCCTTGAGTAAAGTGGCTAAAAACATATATAACAGTGCTCAAAATGGACATCACAAGCGCTTCAGTTTTCAAACTGTAAAAAGAAACTGATGAAATAATATATGGAGACGGAGTGTTATTTTAACAATGTACAATGAAAGCCAAAATGCGCATCAGACTGATATCTGCAATAGTGTTAATAGTCTACTGGCTGCACTTGCCATCCCACTCTTACTCCACCCAGCCCATACTTCCTCTCAAATCCCTCACCCCTCCATGCACAAACTGTTTTACATCTAAATAATCTATCTATATTTACAGTTTTCTTTATTCCTGTTAGGTTGAAAAAGATTTTATTATAAAATATTTATATTTGCACCTTTTACAGGTGTGTTTTTATATAGCAGCTCAAAATAGGCCTGGCATCCTTTATTAGTACCAGTGCTAAGTACTCAGACATTCTTCAGCGTGACGATTGTCATTTTGTTTGGCACTGAAAGGGTTAAATATTCTTGGCCAAATTATTCCTATTTACAGGGATTATTTGCTTAGTATTACCAAATGAAATACATGTAATTTTTAATAATTATATTTCCTACATTTTAATAGTTTTTGTAGTTCTGGGAAATTCACTCAAAATGGGATACATATCTTATTTTATTTTAGAAAATTATATCACAACTTTACATTAAGTCTGACTGGTTACCTGAATTCCGTGATACTCTTGAGATGCACTTTTTTTTATTAATGCTGTGATCAATATAGCATTCTACACTTCATAATATCCTTACATATATTTTAGATATTATATTTTTATAGAATTTTTCATTAATATGAATGTTGGGGTATCTAATACCATAATTAAAATGTAAACGTTATGTTAACTTACAAATAACTTTGTTATATTATCTTAAATAACTATTGTTACTTTACTCATATTATTAATTTAAATTTAACTCAAGTATTAACTAATGTTTGTAGTTTGATATGTTAATATATATAGTGCCATGGATGAAATAGTTCTATTATTGTTGGAAATTTAACGAGTGCACAAATTTAGAAAATAATAGATATCCAACCTATCCTTTTATAACAATTAGTGTGAAAAAGATTTACATTCTTACTTTGAATTTTCAGGCGATGAATTAAATAATAAAAACAAATGGAAGCCTATACTTCAAGACTATTAGTAATATGTAATGAAAGGATGTTCTTGTCTTTTGGCATTTTTAAGAGAGTTATTAGATTTTTAAAAACATCAGGCTTGAAAGGAGTGCTTTTGCAAATGTGTTCTTCATTGAACAAGTTTGAGATTAAACTATGAGAAAAAATGGGGGAACATTACGCATATCTGCCATGCATGTGCATTTTACTTTTCTGCATCTGTCGGTTTTTCTACTCAACTTACGTACAATTAATATATCAGTACATAAAAATTTCATTTGTTATAAATAACTGTTAATTAGTAACACTACTATGTCATGTAACACTGTTAGAATATTAAATAGTTTTAAGAATTTAATTTTAATATTTCATCTATCAAGTTATCTATTCTAAAACTAGCATATGTATGGTTAGATTAGCGTTAACTTTAATTTCTTATAAGATGTTTGTCTAATGCTTTCTTTTTATGACTTTAACATACTAGTGTAAAACTTTTGTTTTGTTTGTTTGTCTGTTATTACTTAGCTTGAATATTTAAAGTGTTCCAAGTCATGTGTTGATTGTTTAAATACACTGTAAGTGCCTATTACATACAACAGAAAATTATTTTTCAATGTGCATTTTTTGGAATTTTTCATACTTTGCCTGTATAAATAAAAATATATTTATGTTAAAGTTTTACATAGTCATTAAGTTAACCTAACATCATTCTAATTTATTACTTCCGTTATATGGTACAGAATATTCGTTACTCTTTTTTAAAAGTATCACATTAGAATATTCAAAATAAGCACGACTCAAAATTATATATGCCTTAATTTATCTGCACAAGGACCTGTTCAATTTGGCATATAGATACAACTCATACAAGAATTACCTAAAGATTTAAATGTTCTATATTCTGTAAATAACACAGCAAATTGAGTGTGAAACATATCAATATGATGTAAACATGTACTAGTGCTCACAACTCCTGGTAACAGTTTGAACTCGACTTATATTGAAGACTAAGCACTAAGGGTGGTGGGGTAATCTGAGAGCACAATCTATTAATATGATACAAATACGCTGGTGCTCCTAACAACTCCTGGTGACAGTTTGAACTCGACTTATGTTGAAGACAACATTAAGGGTGGTGGGGTAATCTGAGAGCACAATCTATTAATATGATACAAATACGCTGGTGCTCCTAACAACTCTTGGTGACAGTTTGAACTCGACTTATGTTGAAGACAACATTAAGGGTGGTGGGGTAATCTGAGAGCACAATCTATTAATATGATACAAATACGCTGGTGCTCTTAACAACTCCTGGTGACAGTTTGAACTCGACTTATGTTGAAGACAACATTAAGGGTGGTAGGGTAATCTGAGAGCACAATCTATTAATATGATACAAATACGCTGGTGCTCCTAACAACTCCTGGTGACAGTTTGAACTCGACTTATGTTGAAGACAACATTAAGGGTGGTGGGGTAATCTGAGAGCACAATCTATTAATATGATACAAATACGCTGGTGCTCTTAACAACTCCTGGTGACAGTTTGAACTCGACTTATGTTGAAGACAACATTAAGGGTGGTAGGGTAATCTGAGAGCACAATCTATTAATATGATACAAATACGCTGGTGCTCCTAACAACTCTTGGTGACAGTTTGAACTCGACTTATGTTGAAGACAACATTAAGGGTGGTAGGGTAATCTGAGAGCACAATCTATTAATATGATACAAATACGCTGGTGCTCCTAACAACTCTTGGTGACAGTTTGAACTCGACTGGTTTATAGTGGACAATGGGATGTACAATGTGAACTGTATATGGTATGGGAATTTCTACAAATATTGATATAGTATAACAATAAGATACAGGAACTTAGGATTGTTTATAGTTGTATTATAAAAAGTAGGAAACATTATAATTTTATATTCTTGATTCCAAATGTCCATAGATATAAATAAATTCCAGAGACCATTTATATGGACACCAAAAATTAGTTGTTTTATAATATAAAATGTAATGAAACTTTGAATTTTGTTATACAAAAATTATCACAAAGATTTTATCTTTCTAATCAGATGTGATTTGGACTTTATACTGAACAGAGTATATCTACTAATGAATAGCATATAATCAGTACAGAATATTCTTATTATTGCAGTAATTTATTGCTTCCCTTCTCTGTCATATGTGAGTGACAATTAAACATACTCAGTGTATGATCAAGTAAGTATTTATCTCATGTAATAATTCTTGAAATTCCTGTAACAAAAATATTATTACAAATAAAGGATAAAAATAAGAGCATTTTTGTAACCATTCCGTTGGTGTTAAAATAATAATTTAATGCCAGTAAAATATATTATGACTTATGACAACTACCATTTTAATGCTAAAGTCAATAAATATATATTAAAAATTCTGTATGTTGTAATACATTATTAGTATGGTTGAAGCTATCAAGTATTGTAACAAATATTGCATCATATTGCAATTAAATCATAAACTTGACTGAAAATTGTACAAATCATCAACAACAGTTTCATTATCTACTTTTCTAAAAATTTCAATAGTATTATCTTGGTCATAAAAATAATCTAGGCTCTCCACAATCGTCTCCTCAATGACCGATTCTGTAGCAACATCTGTAACAATATCTACAGCTAAGTTTTCTGGAGCTATATCTTCTGAAGCTATTTTTTCTGTAGTTACATCTCTTGTAACTACATTTCCTTTTATTTTGTCTTCTACATCACGGACAACCATCTTGAAGTCTGTTTTCAAAGGTTTTTCAATTGTGATGTTGTGTACTTTAAACAAGTGTTCCATGTACCGAAAGCGTGCTGTGTACCCTCGGTTGCAGATATCACAATTAAAAGGATATTCCTTGGTATGCAAAATTAAATGACGTTTTAATGCACTGCTGACGGTAAATGTAAAAGAACAGTAAGAACACTTATAAGGTCTCTCTCCTGAATGTTTTCTTCTATGAACAGCGAGTACAGAGGAATGCCTGAAGAGTCGTCCGCAATCATCACACTTGTATGGGAATGGGTTGTCATGCCACTTTCGATGGAGCCAGTAAGTGCTTTGAAAGCTGAACTTCTTGCCACATACGTCACAAACATATGGCACTTCCTTTGTATGGGATCTACGATGTTCCTCCAAAATGTGTCGAACCCTAAATTCTTTGCCACAAAAGTCACAGACGAATGACTCTTTAGTCCTGTGAACTTTCATGTGTTCATTTAAGAAAGCTTTTCTCCTGAAAGCTCTATAGCAAAAGTCACACCTGAAGACATTTCTTGCATAATGTTGGTTTTGGTGCTCCTGTAGCAATTTTTTGTTTTCAAAGTTACATGTGCAGTGTTTACATGTGTAAATTGTATTAATTATTTGTTCTGTAGACGCCTTTTCATTTACTTTCAGTTTTTGTCCTGAGTCTTTAATTCTAATTTTTTTGGAACAGTTACTTTCAGCTGAACTATATGAATCCACACTTTCAACTTTAGATATTAAAGCTACAGAATCTGGAGTGCCAAATGTTTGATTATTTTGAGTGTTGATTTCTACTGTACATAATGTAGCCAAATCATTAAAACTTGTAATTTTTGGTAAAATTTGTCTTAATTTCTTAAATGGAATGGTTTTTTAGCTTCTCACTTTCAGGCTTAGTTCGAACAGAAGATTTCTTTATCAAAGGTATTTGTTTAAGAGAATTGTTTTCAAAATTTAACTTTTGGAAAGATATAAATTTAGGATCTAAGATATTTTCTAACAAATGTTTTTCACTCTTTATTTCTCTAAACACTGATGATTCATGAGATTTATATGACTCACTGGGTTTGTCCTCACAAAGAAGTGGCATGTCACTGAACTTTATTTTTTCAGAAACTCTAAAATTGTTATTGTCTTTTTCTAGCTCATCTTCGCATTTGATGAGCATCTTTGGTTTTATGTCAATGTTTGTATTATCACATGTATCAGAGTATTCATTAGAATCTTTACAACTCAGTGGTTCTGTTTTGATATTTACAACACTATTGCTTTTTTTCTGGATAAGGTTTAAATCCATCCTCTTATTATTATCATTGGAAGATGTAAGACTTTTTGAGATTTCATTGGATGATCCCTTTGTACTTGTTTCCTGAAAAAAAATGTCAAGTTAATAAATTGATTTAAAAAGAAATCCATGACATAGCATTATCATAACTTTAACCAACTTTGCTCGGTTGGTAAAGCCTTTAGCCGTGACATATTACTACAAATATATAGAGCTGTTGACAAGGTGATACTTTACTAGCTCAATAATCTACTATCTATGCTTGTATTTGTAAATTGGCTGCTGCCGTTGGAAAATAAATAAATAAATAAACCCTTTAAAGAGGGCAAAAATTCTACAAAACGAGTATGGACATCATGGGACATTTTCTGTAGAAGTGACCTAAAAGAGTAAGTATGTCATATGACATTTTATTATTGTTTTCATGAAAACATTGTCTATAAGGCTTGTCAACAAGCAGATTAGTCTGCACATTGGATCAATCTAGTGGCCAATTTCTCAACTCTTATGTTTCCACAGGCATTGGTTTGTTAATGCAGTTGCCACTGAGCCAGGGTTGTGTTGCATGTACCTGTGATTACTGTCAGAATTTTATGTAGCCAACTGTTCATAAATATGAAATGATATAAATTAGTAAGAAAAACACAACTACTGCAAAGCCTTTAGTCGTGACATACTTCAACAAAAACATGGTGGCTGTTGATAAGGCCGATATGATGAGCTTCAACAACAACACGCAAATCTACAAAGTGGTATAGAAAGCTGTTTTACATTTGCTTTGCATAATCTTTTTTCAATACTGATTTTGCAATGTGCTTGCAGAATTTCACTGATCGGTTATATGCAGTTCAGATGACTCCCAACTCCCATATCTCTTATGAGTCTTGCCAGATGGAAACAGCCACTGATCAGCTGAATTCAGACCTGGGTGAAGTTGTTGATTGCTCGGTTGGTAAAGCCTTTAGCCGTGACATATTACTACAAATATATAGAGCTGTTGACAAGGTGATACTTTACTAGCTCAATAATCTACAGCAGGGATCTCTAAACTTTTTTCTTCGAGGACCAAATTGAAACTTTTTAGGAGACAGGCGGGCCAAGTACTTACATATATTTTATAGTAAGACAATATGCATATGTATATTAACTACTAAGACTAAGTTGTACAGTAACTAAGCCAATGCAATATGTTTCTTCACACAACTATAAAACTTTTCCAAACAACATCTTCATTTATTTACTAAAATTAATATTCTTCACAAATTGTTGACACAACATTTATCAAATTTTTTTGAGTCATCCCTTGTTTTTCTCAAGTATTTGTCGGATTTGTACAGTTGTTTGGATCAACAAAGTCAGTCTCTTGTCTTAAACTTTGTTAACCCTATCACCAATATAGATTTTATGAGTTCATCAGAAATGAGATTTTCTGTATAACTAAATTCCACAAAGATCATTTTGAGAAGTTTTATCACACACACAGAAATATAAAACTTCCCACTTGCTTGACAAGTGTTCTGTTCTTTTAAAGTCATCACCTGAAAAAAAAATTGTATAAACATGTACAGTAACAGTTTGCTTATCAACTATTAATAAATTATCTTGTTCTAAAAACTTTTAAAAGTTGGAACAAACCATTTACAAATGATTTTCACTTTGAAGTTTTAAGTTCAAAAGATGATTATTATTAGTAAGATTTGCTGCAAATGCATACTCCAAAGTGAAGCTTGTTACCGTTATCAGTGATCACGTTATAGCTCTTCTACAGGGGAGTGTAACTAGTAAATCAATAATGGTTCACTATTATGTCATAGTTCAGAAATTCTTGGCAGTACTTTTTCCTCTGCTTAGCCAACGTTCATTACAATGACAAAATGGATAATTTAAGGATACTCACTCTAAAGTTCTCAAAGAAAATGCTTAAATTGGTGGTGTTACAGAGCGCGAGACCTAATACAACTTCTATCTTAGGAGTAAGTAACTTTCATTATTTCTGAAACTTGAGGTTTTTACAAGAGAAAATGAAACTGCATCCCAAAGATACCCTACTAAACTTGTTTCAGAAGCACAAACACTTTTATTTCTATCTGTTTGAGTTTATGAAGATCAAATTGAAGTATAAAAGTAATTCTTTCCATGGAACAAAAATCAGCTAATTCTTTGATAATTTATAAATCACTGTTTACACCTTTCTTAAAGTGAAGCACTTATCTAAAGCAGTAGAATACCATGAGTTTCCTGCAAGCATCTTCAAATTAGTGACTTACATCAGTTGGTCTATCTTTTTTTTTGCGCCCAATTGTAACCCAAGTGGAGACAGGTTGAGTGATTAAATATTTGTAGGTTTTGGGAAGATAACTTCCTATGGCCCTTTCAATGCAAGGTTTTATTAATCCTCCATTAGAAAAAAAGCATCACAGATTAATGTATAAAAGATTTTGAAACTTGCTTGAACAGTAACCCTCATTTTTACGGTTATGCTTCTTAAACAATTTTCTAAATTGCACTTTTTTCTGCTTGGGACTGACTTATAACTTGAACATATTTGCTTTTGAAATGTTTTCTTTCATAATGTCTACAAATATCATACGATTTCAACTTGGATATTTCTTTTTACAAATACACAACACAAACCCGGATTGATGTTTCCAACTACAAAGTAATCAACACCTCACCTGTCATGAAATAAATGAAACTTACTATCAAAGTTTCTCTTTCACTCACTCTCAACAACAGCATAGAAACTGACACTGAGAGTGATTTAAAGCTAGGTTAGGCTAACAGAGGTTGTTTGGCGCTAATAACTTACTGCTACAGACCGAACCACCAAGCACGAACTGTGACTAATGCACATGTAGAAACCAGCCTTCCCTCTCTAATCCTTATGAGAGCATGTATTACATTCTACGACAAACATAGTGTTGTTACCATCAGTCGTAGTTAAAAGTTAATCTATAGAAATATTAGTTAAAAGATAACCTCTTAATCAATAATAGTCGGAAGAACAAAAGAAGAACCTCGAGAAACTTTTGCAAAAACATTAACAGCCTACCAGAGGCTGCCAGGCTTCAAAAAACTCTCCAAACTAATCTCACTAACCCAATGGGAACCTTAGTAAAGGCCAACGGTGACCTTACAGTGAACAGGAAGGAGACCTTGGAACTGCTTCTGGAGACGCACTTTCCGGGGGTCACCTGACTCGAAATGAGGATATTTATTCTCTAGTTGAGGGGAGATCCAGCTGAAAGATTGCAAAAGCCAGACAGCGGTCTAACAGACTATTCACACACGAAAGAATTAAATGGGCAATAAGGTCATTCAATCCATTTAAATCTCCTGGGGCAGATGGAGTTTTTCCAGCCCTTCTTCAAGAGGGGCTGGACATCTTATTAAATATTCTCATCATTCTGTTTAGAAGCAGTTACGCCTTAGGATGTATACCAAAAAACTGGAGGACAGCACTGGTGGTGTTCGTGCGGAAAAAAGACAGGGATCCAACTCGTACAGACCCAAAAGCTTAACCTCCATGGTGAAAACTATGGAAAAAATAATAAACAGACACATAAGGGACGTAATATTACCAGACCACCCACTTAGTCCCACTCAACACGCTTATATAGAAAATAAATCAACTACCACCGCTCTCCACAGTTTAGTGGAAGCGGTGGAGAACACCTACGACGAAAAGGAAGTCCTAGTCAGCGTCTTTATGGACATTGAAAGAGCTTTCGACCGAATAGCATATCAATCCATGGAGACTGTTATGGAACGTTTTGGAGTTCCCCCAAATGTAGTCAAATGGATAGTAGCCCTCCTAAAAAGCAGACAAGTAAAAGCAAAGTACGGAGACGAATCTGCCGCAATCAGGGCCCAGAAAGACTGCCCCCAAGGGGGAGTTCTGTCTCCTTTCCTGTGGGCGATGGTGGTGGATGATCTTCTTAGCAAAGCAGAGAAGAGGGGAACAAGGCTGCTATGTTATGCGGACGACCTAGTGCTTATGGTCAAAGGAAAAAAACAAAGGCATGCTGGAACGCCTAATTCAAAAAGAACTAAACCTCATAAGCAACTGGTGTCATGGGGAAGGTCTATGGATTAACCCATCTAAAACTAATATGATAACCTTTACCAGGAAGAGAAAGTTCCAGCTTACTCAACCTGTTCTGGAGGGAATCAGCATAAACCAAACAAAAGAAGTGATTTAATCCTGGATGAGAAGCTCACTTGGAACTCCCACATTGAAAACAGAATATCCAAAGTGATAATGGCCCTTGGGGCCTGTAAGAGACTTTTTGGATTTAAATGGAGACTGAAACCCAGAATGATATATTGGATTTACGAAACCATAATAAAACCAATGGTAACATATGCTGCCTTAGTGTGGTGGCCGAAAGTAGAACAAACAACAGCTGCTAAAAGGCTACAGAGTCTTTAAAGGCTAGCTTGCTTAAGCAACACTAGCAATTGAAGCGGTCCTGGGATACACTCCTCTGGGGCAGGAGGTGATGAGAACAGCTGCACTTTGTGCAATGAAGCTTCTGGGAACAAAGGTAATAAATGCTACCTCCTTAGAAGGCCACATGAAGATATTGCAAGTATTTCCTGAGGCTGAAATGCTAACCAAAGTATCAGACGCAATGGTTAAGAAATACTCCTTTGACAACCCATATACGGTCTCTATCGAAAGTAGCGAAAAATGGATTAAAAAGGAGGCCTACCCTATAAAAGGAGTCCTGAAGTTCTACACAGATGATTCACGCCTTGACTCTAGGGCAGGATAGAGAATACACGGACTAGGAGTCGACATGGCTGTGCCCCTAGGAAGACATGCCACGGTTTTTCAGGTGGAGGTCATGGCAATAGACCCATGTTCCAGAAGACTCATACAAATGAGGACAAAAGGATTAAAATACTTAATACTTTCTGATAGTCAGGCTGCACTAAAGGCAGTTGATGCCTGTTCGTTTGATTCAAAAGCAGTCTGGGAATGTAAGAATGCTCTAGCTGAGCTGGCAACGAATAACAGAGTAACACTCGGTTGGGTACCGGGTCATGAAGGCACTCATGGAAATGAAAAAGCAGACATCCTCGCCAAAAAGGGAGTGGAATCCATAATGGTGGGGCCTGAGCCAGGTTGCGGGATAGCCTTCTCAAACAGTAAAGCTCTAGTCAAAGATTGGAAAAAGGGGATAAGAAACATTAATTGGAGTAGAGCCTCAGGATTAAGGCTATCCAAAATGTTTATCTCTCCTTACGTTAAAGGGTGGACAGCTCTCTTAGATCAGAATAAGGAGGATATAAGTAAGACTAATATTAGGAATGTTGACAGGACATCGCCCTTTAAGAAAACATCTTATGAGGGTAGGCCTTAGCCAGACTAACGAATGTAGACTCTGTGGAGAAGAGGAGGAATCAGCAGAGCATATTTGGTTAGATTGTCCTGCTATCTTAGAAACTCGGAAAAGATTCCTGAGAGCATATCTCCTCAGCCCCAAGGAAATCAGAGAACAGGAGCCCTCAAATCTGATCGGTCTTCGCAAAAACCTCGGAATTAAAGTAGGAAATTAAAGTAAGGGAGGTGCAAAGGTCCTTTTAGGACTAAGCACGGGGACAAACTGTCCTCTTCCCTCAGGAAGGAAAAAAAATCAATAATAGCCAGCCTAGCTGGTGCAAATCTCTGCCACATTTAATGCTAAAATCCATAGATGGAAATTAATTTTGACTGACTGACTGCGGGCCGGTTACAACCCTCTTGCAAGCAGGGTTATGAATAGACAATAGACAATAGACAAAATTCTTTATTCATAATCTTCAAGATTAGAATGGTGTCATAAAGTTTACATGTAATAAAGTTTACAATGGTTGTGTAAGTGTAAATAAGTTATAGTTCTCCAGTTAAGAAATTCTTCAATTGAGTAGAAGGGACGTTCTTGGAGCCATCTGGTTAGTTCCCTTCTGAATTGCTGTTTGTCTGCAGTATGATTTTTAACTTCAGGCGGTAGTATGTTCAGGAATTTGGCGCCCGTATAAGTAGGTTGCTTCTCAAATAGAGTCAATCTATGAGAGGGAAGTGAGTAATTGTTTGCTGCTCTTGTGTTGTGTGAATGTACATCTCCTCTTCTTGGTATGTTTTTGTTGACTGGTATGGACAGTTACTTCTAATATGAATAGGGCAAACTGTTGTTAGAATATTTGTTTTTAAAAGCTTCCCTGCATGAATCTATTGGTCCTAATCCTGACATTATGCGGATTGCTTTCTTTTTGCCAGCACCATGATCCTGTTAGTGTTAGTTTTCGAGGAGCTGCCCCAGATGGCTATACCATATCTCAGGTGGCTTTCAAAGAGAGCGTAGTATGCACATTTAATTATTTCTGGACTACCAAATTGTTTTAATCTCCTTAGCACATACAATGATGTACTGAGTTTTCCACATAGCTGGTCTATTTGGTCATTCCAGGAGGAGAGAGTTTCGTCTATGACTAGTCCAAGGTACTTTACATTTTGCATTCTTTCAGCCTCTGGTAGTTCCAAAAACTTCTCCTTTGCTTCGTCCAAGTATTAGTTGCTGAGTTTTAGTGCTGTTCAGTACTAGATCATTGGCTTGACAATATTCTATTGCCATATTAATAGATATATGAGTCTATTTCCCAGTCTGGTGGGCTTTTTTGTTTTGTAACAGGAGTACTGTATCGTCAGCATACAATAGCACGAGCAGTATTCTCTGAGGTAGTCAGGGAAGTCACTAACAAAAATTATATACAGTATGGGGCCCAAAACTGAGCCTTGTGGAACTCCTCTACTGACTGGCAGTGGTGTCGAGGTAGTTTTTGTTGTCACTCCTTGTGTTGTGCTTCTTATTTCTACCGTTTGCATTTCTGTCCGTTAGGTAGCTCGTAAACCAGTCAGCAGTTTTTCCCTATCACTCCCCGAGCCTTCAACTTTTTCACAAGTTATGTCATGGCTTAAGCAGTCAAAAGCTTTTTGTAAAAATCCAAGAAAATAGCAGTTGTTGTATCTCCTTTGTCTATTGCTTTTATTAAATATTCGACAATGCTTGTCAGTCCAGTTGATGTAGATTTACCTCCCATAAAGCCATGTTGTTCTTGGGGAAGAAGGTTGTTAGTATTGAGATGGTTCAATAGTCTTGATAAACACAATCTTCTCGATAATTTTGGATATTGCAGGCAGTAGGGATATTGGCCGATAGTTACTGGCTTGTGTTGGATCCCCTTTTTTGAGTTTAGGGTACACTTTAGCTAACTCAATTTTGTTGGGAAGATGCCCTGTGCGAATGACTTATTTATTATGTTGGTCAGAGGTAATATTAGATGATCTTTACATGCTTTAATAAGTTTTGTGGAGATGTCGTCAAAACCAGCTGAGTTTTTCTGTTTCATTGTCTGTATAGTTTTCCTAACTTCCTGTTCAGTTGTCGGTGAGAGAGTAAGCGTGTCTTGAATGTTGTGTATAGTGGAAGGTCGTTTAACTAGGTGACCGTCATATGTAGCTTGTAGTAGGGTGTTATTTAGCGACATTAGCAAAGAATTTATTGAAGTGGTCTGCTACCTTTAAGGGATCTGAAATTAAAGTTCCATTATTGCTAAGTTTTATCGTATCATTACCATTTTTACTTTTGTGTCTCTCCTTATTAATTATATTCCATATTGCCTTGCTTTTATTTTCTGCTTTATTAATGTGTTCAGATGTCTTAAGTTTCCTTTGGTTTTTGAGATGAATGTCGTATTCCCTTTTCTTTTCTGTTTGCCTTAGCCTTGTTTTTATGTGAACCAGTAAGCAGATATTTTTCCTGTGCAGCTAGGAACTGATTTCGCTTTTCCATTGTCTCTTGGTTAAGTACAGTTGGCTGTTGCGGTTTCCTCTTGCAAGGTCGAGTATGTGGGCATGCTACATCCATGTTATACGTCAGAGTTCTTAAGAATGTGTTATAAGTGTCTTCTACCGTTTCCAATCTAAGAATGTCATTCCAAGTCTCCTGTTTGAGTAACCTATTAAGCAGATCCAAGTTTCTGTCAGTGAAATGTCTACTATACATAATTTGGTCAAATGGATTGAGCTTGTTGTTGTTCAGTGTCACCAGTTGTCTGTATGGTCGGATATGAAAGTGTTAATGACATTGACTGTTGGTTTGCAAGGAATTTGATTGGAGCAGACCATATCAATGGAAGTTGCAGTGTTCGGGGTGATACGTGTAGGTGGTAGTTGATGTCTTGTGATATTGTATGAATTAAGAGTCTCTTGGAGTTGGTTGTTGTTTCTATTTTTCGTCTCAATGTTGATGTCAAGTTATGTCACCGATTATCAGTACTGGGGCTATTCCATGTAGGTATAGTTTCTAGCGTGCTAGATAAGATGTCAATGGCTTCGTCCAAAATTCGTGTTTGGTCTGTAGATTCCGACAATGTATGTGATTTGTTTTTTTTATTGTCAGTTTTATTGCAGACAGCTCACATACAAGTTCCTGGGCTATGTATGTTTCTTTCCAGTCCAGAAGCGTAGTTCTTAAGTTCATCTTTTCACTAGTATCGCCACTCCCCCTTTTTGGTGGTGCTCTCGACAAAAACTCTCTATTAGTGTATAGCCTTCTAGGTTGGTATTTTCTAGATTTTGACTTTGAGAGGCCGTGTGTTTGTTATTATGAGGACATCTGGATAGGTATGGTGAGGAGGTCAGTCATCATATCTATTTTATTTGAGATTCGATCTGTATTTTGATGTAGTATTGTTAGTGAAGTGTCTTTTTTTTGTAGAAATTGTGGGTCTTCCTTTTTTTTGGATGCTTGCATCTGTTGGTTTTTGTTTATTTAGGATATTTTTGGGAGGAGTACATTGGTTTCTAGCAGGTTTAATTTTGTTAACTCTATGTTGCGTATTGGGGTAGGAGCAGGGTATGGTCTTGTCTTGCATTCATGATCTGACCGGTTTGGTGTTATGTATTTTTCTGTGTCATGTGGTGGTCTTCTAAAAAAAAATGAGTTGAAGCGCTGGTATCTGGAATTTTGTCTTGAGCAACGTCTGGTAGTTTGATTGTTTTTCTTGTCACTTCTTGTAGGTGTTCCATTAAAAATTCTTCAAGCGTTATACCTTTAAGTTGTGTTGCTGTAATTGGGGCCTATTTTGTACACGAAAAGTACCAAACTCTTTGGCAATTTTATTGGCTGGTGTTTTTTTGATGGTTTCATTTTTGTGTCTCTTTATTTCTTGGAGTTCTTTATTTTTTTCTACCTGTAGCGAGATACTGAAGATATTTTGTATCTTAGATCCTTGTTTTTTAAATTTTTTTATTCGTGCAATTTGGTGATAGAGGTTGTTTAGCTGGAGATGTTTTGTAAGGTTAGCTCTGCAGGTGTCATTGTGTTTTGTAGTTTGCATTGCAAATCATTTATTGTTGACTCCATGTGGTCATGTCGACATTTTAGCTTGGTTAGTTCGACCAGGATATGTGATGTATCGCTTGGTTTAGGGGTGTCAAGATTATTCGTCTGGGTTCCGGAGTCAATGGCAGTAGCTTCTTCTTTATTGTAGATATATTTTTTTTGTACTGTTTAATTTTTTAATGCTGTTTTCAAGCTGTTTGATTTTTCCTTCAAGGATACCGATAATGATTTTTTCTTTGCTTGCGTCTTGTTCTTCAAATGTTTTTTCTAATGCAACTTGTAATTGTTTCTCTTTCAGTAGTTGGTTCTCAATTTCTGTTAGTGCATCAGTTAGCATGGCATTTCTATTGAGTAGGGATTCATTTTGCGACTCAAGTTCCTCTATCTTAGCTTGATATGTTAGTTCTGCTGACAAAGTATTTAGGTTGGAGATCTGTTTTGCCAGTTGGGAATTTCTTAGTGTTAAAGCATGTAGGTCCTGCCTGAGTTTGTTGTTTTCTGCGAGTAGGGCATTTCCTGCTTCAGCAGCTAATGTTAGAGAGGTTTCTAAGTCATCTGTATTTTCAAAATGTTGTATTTTAGTATGAACATCTTCCATCGTAGATTGTGGTTGAGTGGAAGTGTTATTTTCTAACAGGTTCTCAAGCTTTGTTTCAATAGTGTTATTTCATTTGCAATTTACACACAGCCAAGTTTCTATTTCTATTTTACTAAGTTTTTTGATTTTGCTATCTGACCAATTCAGACATTTAGAGTGGAACCAGCTTTTACAATTGCCTGTACACAATATGCCTTTATATCTCACTCCGATAGAGCAGATTCCACATGGAAAAAGATGACATAATGCCTTCACTTTTATGGGATCCGCCTGTAGTACACTAGTGCTTCTCAGTTGTGATAAAAAATGGTAAACAGTTTTTTATTCTAGCTTTGGCTGATTGCTGTTGTCCTGATGAATAAAATGGTAAACAGTTTTTTATTCTAGCTTTGACTGATTGCTGTTGTCCTGATGAATAAAATGGTAAACAGTTTTTTATTCTAGCTTTGGCTGATTGCTGTTGTCCTGATGAATAAAATGGTAAACAGTTTTTTATTCTAGCTTTGACTGATTGCTGTTGTCCTGATGAATAAAATGGTAAAACAGTTTTTTATTCTGTTGGTGATGATGAATAAAATGGTAAACAGTTTTTTTATTCTATTGACTGATTGCTGTTGTCATGATGAATAAAATGTTGTATTAATACTTAATTAATAAAAGAAGTGTACAATTTTGTTTGATTTTGAGGAGTAATCTAGTTCCTTGTCATGTAGAAAGATCCAGACAGCCTAAACTAGATAGGTGATGGAAGTCAGATGTAGATAAATAACAGCCGAGTGTTGGTGCCGTTGTCAGTTGCACAGTCAGCAGCTCAAGATCAGTGCTCCAGCAGCAGTATGGTAGGTCAAGTGAGGAGTTTGCTGATGTTTGCACAGTCAGCGATGTTGTTGTTAGCACCTCACGACTACTTGTCTGTGTAGTTCATACATTGATATATTACACACAGTTTCAAAAGTAGGTCACTGTATGACGCGTGTACTGTTCCATATGGTATGTCTAATTTTTATAGGCTTGTGCATTCATGATATAAATTAAATATTTTGCAGATATCATTAATATTGATAAATAATTGTTTTGTAGTGAACGTTTATGCTTAAGATTCATTAATTTAAGTAGCTTGAAATTTTGTTCCTTGAATAAAGTATTCTTAAGTTCTTCTAAGTGTAGTTTTTTTTTTTTGTAAATAAATGGACTTACAGTTTAAAGGTTGTGTTTGTTGTGAAGAATAGTAGGCATTTTGTTGAATTTCCCACTTAAATCACACTTTAAAACTGGACCACTTTCATGTAGAATGATGGGTGTCCGCCATGTTGGATTGTTTCTTGGATGAAGTTAATTTCTAAACGTGACATTAGTTATTCTGAAAACCAGTTCATCTGAGAAACCGTTGAATGAATAATGGACATTTTATTTTTAAGTTGTGTATGTTATAAAGAAGTAATGTTATGTATCTATACTAGTCTTTCAGAGTAGGCTTACATGTGTATTGAAATGAAAATTTCAATACACATTGAATCACAAAAAGTACTTGCTCTGCCGGGAGTCGAACCCGGATCTCTCTCTTGCCGGGTGAATGTGCTACCATTACACCACAGAGCCCTCACTTTTTCCGATTCAATTATTTTGTATTTGGCTGTATAAGATAAGATAAGAATCTCTTTATTCATAGTTGTATACACTTTATACATGAATAGTGTCAGCATTGTATATACAATATAGTTGACTAATCTTTACATTAACAAATTAGAATTCTGGGTATATTTTCCAATTTAAAATAGCCATACATAATATATAATGGTTAATCTATAAACATTATATTTCTGCAAGTTCATATTATAAATTAAAGAGAACTGTAAATTCTTAAAAATAAGCTTCAAATTAATGAACTAACTAATGGGCCACCTGATTCATAAAATTCTTCTATTGAGTAAAGTGCCTTTGCTGTCAGGTAACTTGTTAATTTTTTCTTAAATTTTGGCAAGGTTTGTTCCAATCTAATGTGGCAAGGTAATCTTTGAAGAAATTTTAGTCCCACGTAGGTTGGGCTTTTTTTATAGAACTCAAGATTATGATGCCCAATTATTCTATATCTGGAATTCCTGGTATTGTATTTTTGAGTAGGATGATCTGATATTTCAATACATTCTTTTGCAGTTAAGATTGTGGCAGTAATATATAAGGCAAATACTGTTGGAATTTGTAGCTGATCAAAATAAATTTTAACTGAGTCTCTCCATCTAAGATTTAACATGATCCTGACAGCCTGTTTTTGTAATTTCAGAATTCTATTGAGATTTGCTTTGACTGTCCCCCCGTATAGGCTAATTCCAAAGTTGATGTGAGAATGAATGAGTGAATAATAAATTTTTTTCAATGTTTTGAGATTGCTCAGCTTTGACATTCTTCTCAGAGCAAATAATCCAGATGATATTTTGGATGAAATTCTATTTACGTGGTTTGTGCAGTCTAAATTTTTGTCAATCGTCAACCCTAGAAATTTTGTGCTGTCTGTTTGATCCAGTTCATGATTCTCAATTAGGATTTTAAGGTTGGTCTCTTTATTTGAATTTTGTTTTGTGAAAAATTGCATAAGGTGTGTTTTTTCATAATTGACTAATACATTTTTTTGGGCCATATTTTGAATAAGATTGGAAATATTAAGAAAAGATGATAATTCAAGCTGTTTTATATTGTCCTCTGTTACAAGAAGATCCTCTGTGTCATCTGCATATAAACAAATTTTCCCGTTTCCCATGACCACACTGGGCAATCCCTTCAAATAGCATACAAACAGCAAAGGGCCTAAAATGGAACCTTGGGGGACGCCATATTTTATGAACTGTTGTCTTGATTGAATTTTGTTGATTTGTTTTCCATTTTGCTTTGTTATCTCAACATATTGCTTGCGGTTTGTTAAATAAGATTTGAACCAAACAGCTGTTTTTCTATAAATATTGAGGTTTTCCAAAATATGTAGTAATTTAGGATGTGAGACACTGTCAAATGCTCGGCTCAGATCAAGGAAAATGGCAGCCACTTTTTTCTTTTTATCAATATTTTCAATTATTGACTGCACAAAATCAGTTGCAGCTGTAATCACAGACTTGCCAGATCGGAAACCATGCTGTTCCTTGTCAAATAAACTATTAGATTCTAGATAAGAGGCAAATTGGTTGTACACTACTCGCTCATAGACTTTTGAAAAACATGATAACTGAGAAATAGGATGGTAGCAAGATACATCATGAGGGTCACCCTTCTTGAAAACTGGGACAACTTTGGCAATTTTCATTTGATCAGGAAATATATCTGTGACAAAAGAGGAATTAATGAGATGAGCCAGAGGGCCACTGATAACTCTACCACATTGTTTTAAGACAGCCACAGACACATCATCATGGCCTGATGAGAATTTATTATTGAGAGAGGCAATTATGGTGCTAACTACATCTGAATTTACTGGTTGAAAGTAAAAGGACTTATTCACTTGAACATTTATAGTTTGGGAATTCTCATTTAGAACAAGGTTATTAGGCAAGTTTGGTAAAATTAAATTTTCTACAGTTGATGAGAAAAAACTACAGTCAACTCCCGATTATCCGTGGAATAGGGTGGCTTGGCGGCCGCGGATAACGTGATTCGCGGATAATCCGCAAAACGTAAAGAAAGGCAAAGAAAAACTCGAAATAAGCAAAGTAGGACATTTAATGACTTATAACTAAGTTTTTATTACATTTAAAAGGCTGGAATAAGTTCAAAGTTAACATTACGTACCGGTATTGTATACCGTTACGTAAGCCTACAGTTAATACAGTATCGAGTACAAACAATTTAAAAGTTAGTAGTACTGTACTGTACATCATAGCTAACTAAAAATATACATAGACGGGAATGAAAATACAGTACTGTTCTGTAAATACCCTACTCTAAATAATAAAACTATTTTATATTACATTAACTGCAAATTAATTTGCTTTAAAAAAATCAGTAAGTTTCTTCTGTTTTGTTTTGTTATGGCACTTAACCCTAATTTGTGATCTAAGTTTACGTAATGTAAGATCGTCTGCAACTGTCCAGAAGTCTTCGCCCTCTAAATATTCAATAAGTCGTTCAACGTGTTGTAGAGCTGATTCATGTGAAACACGCGATTGAGGAGGCATCTCTTCTTCTTCATTGTTGTAAATTTCTTCCTCGACTCCCTGAGCTTTGTTAATGATGTCTTCATCACTCAGGAGTTCGTACCCGGGATCGTCAGCATCACAGTTCATCCATTCATTGATGTTTTCGTCATTAACTTGCTCACCCCCTTCGACGGTTCTTGCCAATTGTGCTAAAGCTAATGCACAATCTACATCAGATTGATCTTGAAGGGCTTCTTCTTCTACACTAATATTGCTGTTTTCTTCACTCGCCATTAGTTTCTTCCATGATTTTTGCAAGGTTGACGATTTTACTGACTTCCAAGCTGCTGCAATGTCGTAAATGCTGTCAAGAATAGAAAAATCTTTCCAGAACGATTTCAGGTCATAACCTTCATTTATTCTTCTTTCTAGTAAATGGGACCTATAATTCTTTTTTGTGGCTGCAATAACTCCTTGATTCATTGGTTGGATCAAAGGAGTTACATTTGGCGGTAAAAACTTTAAAACAATGTTCCCATCAACAGATTTCATCACATTTTCAGCGGGATGTGAAGGGGCGTTATCTACTAATAAAACTGCTTTCAGGGGCAAGTTTTTGGACATAAGATGGTTTTCAACTTGTGGGACAAAGTGTTTTTCAAACCATTCTTTGAAGATTCTTTGGTCCATCCATCCTTTTTTTTGAGAAAAGTACTGAACAGGGAGGTTTACAGCTCTAGAACCTTTAAAGGACCGTGGTTTTTTGGACTTACCAATAACAACTAAATCTAATTTATGCTCCCCTGAAGCATTGCCACAACAAAGAATTGTGTATCTTTCCTTACTAGATTTGTGCCCTGAAACTTGACGTTCTCTTTCAAAAGCAAGTGTACGTGTCGGCAAACATTTCCAGAACAAACCAGATTCGTCTGCATTATAAATCTGGTCTGGAGTCAGATTTTCAGCAGCAACATACTCCTCAAACTCTGCTTTAAATAGTTCAGCAGCTTCAGTGTCACTGCTGAGTTTGTCACCTTGCAGTGAAATTTCCCTGATGCCATGGCGTTGCTTAAACCTAGTTAACCAACCAGAAGAAGCATTAAACATACCTTCGAGGTCAAGCAGTTTGTGAAAATGTTCAGCTTTTGCTGCTAGGATCGGACCTGAGATTGGCGTACCTTCACTCCTTAACTGAGCAATCCACTCAAGTAGTGCAGCGTCTAGGTGTTCATAGGTAGAAAGCTTCATTGCCTTTCTCTTTTTCATTGCAGACGACGTTTCAGCACTAGCAGCAAACGACAATAACTTATCTTTTTGTTTAAAGATGTCACGTACGGTCGTTTCTCCAATGCCATATTCTGCACACAGGTGTTTTTTCAAAACACCGTTTTGTAGTTTTTTTATTATTTCAAGTTTTTGGTTGATTGTTAAAACAACTCTCTTTCGTTTTTCTGACATAGCGAATTAATACATTTATATTGAAATCGCCTCCCACTACAATATTACTTTTACCATGTCTTTTTGCTACTGTGCCTAAGAGAGAATCAAACTTAGTTAGGAAGGAATCATCATACTTTTTGCATGGAGATCTATAAATACATACTAGTAAGTAGGAGTCTGTCACATATGCGTTTAAATAAGCAAACTAACATATGATCAGAAGACCAAATACCTGTCAAACGACTTTTATTTACATTCAATTGTATAAATGGCAATAGCCTTATTTAATTTCAATACACATTGAATCACAAAAAGTACTTGCTCTGCCGGGAGTCGAACCCGGATCTCTCACTTGCCGGGTGAATATAAACTATTATATGTCAATGTATTCACAAATATATTGAGAGCATTATAATAACAATAACTTATTATTTACATGTAAACATATTTATTTTTAATGTAAGAAAAATATTTTTTGGAAATTATTTTTGTAAATATTCCGTTGTGTAACTGCTTAGCAGTAAACTTTACATCAAAACTGTAAATGTATAACTTATTAAAAATGTTGTCTTGATTCCAAAAATATATAATTATTGTAATTTTTACCTCAAAACGTATGTGTTACAGGGCTTTGTATGAAAAAGCGCACACCCATTATTTAAAAAATGCTCTCTAAGATCACTTGATCGGTCTCTCAAGTTTTCACCCATACTGAACAACTAAAACTATAACCTAAGAAAGCTAAACAACAATAATAACAACACTAAAACACTATAAAATACAATTTCCACAAATACTATTGGATTCGTAACCTCAAACACAAAACCCAGCACTTGTTTACAGTTTCACAACAACGTGGTTGACCCGTACTACGTACACGTTATCTGTCCATTGAAAACGATGTTTTACGGTAAACAAAGAAGAAAATAATCAAAGTAAGAACAGTAAATCGGTACTATAGTTAATGCTCTCCCAGAATATATAAAATAAAAATCATTTATATGACCTTAATTGCTTAAAATTTCAATAACTGTACATGTCTACTTTGGCGACGAATATTCGTCCTTGCCAAATCGGACGGGCCTTTGGCAACGAAAATTCATTTCATACCAGCTGGAGGGTTAAAATCTACCTTGTATTTTTTTGCCTTTATACAAATAATAATTGAAATCCACTTTGAAAATTCATAAGTTAGAAATTGTAATCCAATTAAAGTAAAACTGCATTACATGTAATAAGGAACTCTTTAAATGAAGGTTCTTGTCTACTCTATAGTTTTACCAAGTAAAACTTGCGTGTATGAATGACCTCACGATTTCCTTGTGAACAAGCAAATATCATCTGCAATTCTAAAACTGACCTATTCAATGCGTGTCTCTAAAATGTACAAAATTGTTGAATCACCTGCTGCATGTGAGACAGTCAGTGCTCAGTTTTTTAATGCAAGAAACATGTTGGTTACATAAAATGCATCATCCACTTTGTGAAGTGTATGGTGATAATGCAATGAATGAAGGTAAAGTATAAAAATGGGTCAGAGAGTTCAAGGCTGCCTGTGGAAATGTTCATGGCAAAAAGCAATTAAGTCAACTACCTGTAATTATTAAAGAATGGGATATGTAATTGAAGTTTAGATTCACACACGAAAAATGAAGGCGACAGAAGATTTATGATAACTTCTTTCCAAGTAATTTCCTCAAGTGTCTAAACCTGACCTGTATAAAATTGTGGATGAAAACACAAAATTCAAAAAATTGTGTTCTAGATGGTAACCCAAACAACTCACAGATCATAAGCAACAAAACAGATTGGATCTTGACTTTTTTTATTTGTTGTTACGAAGAAGGCGATGAATGTTGAATTAAATACATACAAGATATACCCCATACCATCCCTAAATTCAAGCAATAGACTATGGAATAGCATCACACAACCTCTCCTTTTAAGGTTAAAGCCACATAAACGCTGTCAAATGTGCAAGCAAGATCATAGTAACTGTACTGGGACAGGTGTGGTTTTTGTTGATGCACTTTATATCAAGAGGATTAACCATCAAAAGTACATAAATAAACAAGGCAACTATTTATGATAATTAAAAAAATGTTTGTACAATTTAAGAAAAATGTTTAAAAAATGTTTGATAATCCTTTGTAAAATAGATTCTTACTTTATTACTAGTGTTTTATTACTTATTTTATATTTTGATTTTTTTATTTAAATTATTCCAAATCAATTTTATTCTTTTGAGTATGTTACTAAAATTTGAAAATGGTGTCGTTAGTTAAAAAAGGAATTAACTGGAGTATACTGTTTTTGTAGAACTCAATAAAAGACATTATTTTATATTACAAGTTAAAGGTAATCCAAGCATTTAAAATTATGTCAGAAACAAAACATGTATGCTTAGTTAAACACTAAAATGCTCATATGATGTTGCGAGTTTTTAAGAAGATTATACGCAATTTGTACGGCTAAAAGTTTTCATACCAGTCTCAGTAAACTGATAAACCTTTACAATAAAATCGTACTAAAAAGTAACTTTTTCATTGTGGTAACAAAATTTAACCGGTTCGAGTCCCGGCGGAGCAAGACTTTTTGAGATTCAATGTTTATTGAAATTATATATATATATATATATATATTATTATTATTCAATTAACTATATATACGAGGTGTGTTCAAAAAGTATCGCGAATTTTGAATTTTCGCGGGTTACGTATATTCGAATTTCGATTTTTTTTGTGGCGTTATGTTGGTACATATGTCTCTCACTTATGTTGACAATTTCGGCCAGTTTGAATGTTCAGTTAATTGTTGACAGCTGCTTTGCTTGCACGTGTTTTGGTTCGTCTTTGATTTTTACCTATTAAAAAAAATGGAACAAAGAACCTGTATCAAATTAAAAACGAAATTAAGTGCGCGGATGCATTCCGAATGTTGACTGTGGCATACGGAGAAGCTACTTTGGCCAAAAGCAACGTTTATCGGTGGTACAAAATGTTTTCAGAAGACCGAGAAGATGTGAACGACGAAGAGCGTGCCGGACGCCCAAGCACTTCAATAACAGACGAAAAAATTGATGAAGTGAAGAAAATGGTATTGGCCAATCATCAAATCATCGTTAGAGAAATTGCCGAGGACCTAGGCATATCGACTGGCTCGTGCCATTCGATTTTAACCCTTTCCGAGCCAATGACGTTACTAGACGTCATGCCTAAACTAGCGCTAAAAGCCAACGACGTCCACTGACGCAAAATCAATTAAAAAAAAAAAATATTATTTAAAAGTATTTCTGGGTAACAAACTTAGTAAAAACTGTTAAACAAGGGACAACCGTTTGTGTCTATTTTGAAGGTCACGGCTCTTGTTCGAGTGGCAAAATGGCGGGCGGCCGGATGTTCATAGTCTCCCGCAGAGCCAACGACGTCTACTGACGCTCGCTCAGTCTGCCTGTAGCCTTCCGTGAGGTAGATGTTTATTCGCCCATCCATTTTCGAACCGCGTATTTATCTTTTCAATTTTGATGTTAATCAATATTTTTAATCAATGTACAGAGTAGTTTATGTATTATTACGTGATGTCAGAATGTCAAAATAAAATTTTTTTCAGTGAAATCATGATTTTACCATTTTTTGACTGTAAATTAACAATAAAGAGTGAAAAAAATGTTGTCTTTTGTTATAAGAATTATAAAAACAAATTGGTTTTGATTTGTGGGAATTTTTTTATTTTTAAGGTGTATGGCTCTTAGGAGTAGTTTTGATTATTTATTTGTGGCTCGCTAAGGGTTAATCGATAATTTGGGCATGAGACAGGTCGCCGCAAAATTCGTACCAAAATTGCTCAATTTAGATCAAAAATAGCATCACATGAACATTGCTTTAATAAACTAATAGAAAACTCACAATTCTCCAATAATTTCTATATTTATCACGAGGCCTTTCGACATCGAAGATGCCATCATATTTGTTTTAAATTGTTGATCACTCCTGATGATGGCATCTTTGATGTCGAAAGGCCTCGTGATAAATATTGAAATTATTGGAGAATTGTGATTTTTCATTAATAAATTAATAGAAAATTGATATTTCCAATAAGAAGAGCTCCTCCTCCTTAATTGCTAATGAGATGTTGGAATCTGTCCGCGACGATCCGAATTTGCTCCAGAGGGTCATAACTGGTGAAGAATTGTGGGTTTATGGTTATGACGTGGAAACCAAAGCTCAATCATCTCAATGGAAGCTGCCGCACGAACCAAGACCGTAAGAAGCACGCCAAGTTCGGTCAAATGTGAAAGTTTTGCTTACAGTTTTCTTCGATTGCAGGGGCGTGGTGCATCATGAGTTCTTGCCACAAGGTAGAACGGTGAATAAGGAATATTACCTGCAAACTATCCGCAATTTGCGCGTAGCAATCTGCCAGAAACGCCCGAATTTGTGGAAAAACAAAAATTGGCTTATGCACCACGATAACGCCCCTGCTCACACATTGCTGCTTGTACGCGACTTCTTGGCCAAAAACAACACACTAATGATAGCGCAGCCACCGTATTCCCCAGATCTGGCTCCCTGTGACTTTTTCTTGTTCCCGAAACTGAAGAGGCCCATGAAAGGACGACGCTACGCCACAATTGACGAGATACAGACGGCATCGGATGAGGAGCTGAACAAGATACAAAAAAAATGATTTTTAGAAGTGCTTCGAAGATTGGAAAAACGTTGGCACAAGTGTATAATATCCCAGGAGGATTACTTTGAAGGGGACAAAATAGATATTCATGAATAAATAAATAATTTTTGAAAATACACAAAATTCGCAATACTTTTTTAACATACCTCGTATATATATATATATATATATATATATATAGTTAATTGAATAATTGACTTATTCAAAACCCATTTTATAGTACAAGCTAATTTTTGAATTGCAATTTTGATATACAATTTTAGCTTTTAACATTGTGACTAGGCAGTTTTAGAAAAACATATTAATTTATTGATTTGTATTGTTTTATTTTGTATGTATTAAAGTATATTTTAAATTATATATTTTGAAACTGTACATTAAAAAATAATAATAATTGCATATATTATTTTATTTTTAAGTATATTTTTAAATTTATATTTATAATTAATCAAAGTAATTGACCTAAATTAACTGTTAATAGTTATTTGTTATAGTTCTCATTGTGCTATAACTACAGTAGAGTCCCGCCAATCCGAACTAATTGGGACCCGAACCTTGTTCGGATTGACGGGAAATTCGGACTAGGGCGGATTTTTGTTAAATTAGTACCATTTATCAACTTTCAAGTGCAAATTTACGTGGTTTTAAAACAATTAAATGCATACAATAATCAAATGCAATAAACAATAGGTAAGTACGTATTAAACGTAATAATAATATTACAGCTTCCTGTCTTTGTACGGTAACATCGCGTGGTCGAAACTGAGTGCCAATTGTTTGTGCGTAATGAATCTAGTAGAAGCCACCTGTCTGTGGTGGGCGGGGCGAGTTGGTCGGTGACCTTGAAACAGTGTGGCGCGCAAAACTATTGGACTGCCACTACCTCACCCCTATCCCCTCCACCACCCACCCCGGTGACGAGTGGCGAGACGACAGTTTAGTGCAATCTTCCATACGCGCAGCACGTGCTCTTACTGTGTATTCTGTAGTTTGTGGTTTGCAGTTTTGTTTGTTCTTTGCTCTGCTCTGTGCGTATATCCGATATCATTATGGCTAGTAAACGTAAACACAACTCGTGTACGTTAAAAGAAAAAACTCGAAGTTCTCAAAAGACTAGACAATGGTGAAAGTGCTACTCAACTTTCAATTGAATTTGGTGTCGGTAAAGCAACGATCAGTGACTGGAAAAAGAAGCGGGCAAAAATCGAACAATTTTGCTCTGTTACAAGTGAAAACACTCTAGAAAAAACGTCAAACTACTACTGTGTCCATCGTATGACAAACTCGATGAAGCACTTTACTTGTGGTTTTCTCAAGAGAGACAAAAAGGCATTTCCCATTACCGGCCCTCTTATTAAAGAAAAGGCGCTTCTACTAAAACATCCTTATGGAGGCGATCCGTCATTTTCGGCTAGTTGCGGTTTTTTAGATCGGTGGAAAAAAAGGCACGGTATCAGGCAACTGACTGTAACTGGCGAAAAGATGTCTGCAGACAGCAACGCAGCCGCAGAGTATCTTCAGGAGTTCAAAGAAATTACATCCTCCTACTCACCCCAGCAAGTGTACAACGCTTGATGAAACGGGGCTAAATTTCAAAGCGTTGCCAACAAAGAGCCTAGCTTCAAGAGAAGAAAAGTCCGCTCCAGGATTTAAAATGGATAAGCAACGACTAACCGTATTAGCATGCAGCAACGCTTCCCGCCACCAATAAGATACCTTTGATGGTTATCGGTAAATCCCAAAAAACCTCGATGTTTTAAAAAACATGAATATGAACGCTCTGCCGGTTTACTATAAAAACCAAAAGAAAGCTTGGATGGATTGTGCTTTGTTTCAAGAATGGTTTGAGAAACAAATTTGTGCCAACGTGAGAGCCTACAATGAAGAAAATGGACTGCCTGATAGAGCGTTGTTACTCATAGATAACGCTCCGTCCCATCCGGATGACTTAGAGCTGGTTATTGGTGATATAAAAGCCATTTTTCTACCACCGAACGTTACTTCGATCATACAACCAATGGACCAAGGAGTTCTACAAGCGTTGAAGCAAAATTATCGGAAAAAGCTGCTCCGAAGCCTGCTTGAGGAAAATGAAGACCTCACAATTCTCCAAAAGCTTAAGAAAATCACGATCAAAGATGTAATTTTCTGGGTGGCAGAGGCTTGGGAGAACACAAGCGTAGGAGCTCTGCAGAAATCTTGGAAAAATCTTTGGCCTGATCTGCAGTTTGTTGAAGAGGTTGTTCCACCGGTAAATGAATGCGAACTTCTTCCTCTTGTAAAAAAAATACCGGGATGCGAAAAATGTAGAGAAGGAGTGTGTTGATGAGTGGACGGCTGTAGATGACAAAGGCTTCGAGGAGTACACAGACGAAGACATCGTGGCACAGGTGCAAGGTGTCCCAGCTGATGACTCATGTAGCAGTGAGGATGAGGGAGACGCCCCAAACTACCGATATTGTTCCACACAGCGCAGCTGCAAGTGCCTTTGACCTCGCTCTACGCTACGTCGAGCAACATGCCGCTGCTACTCCCAATGACGTAATGTTCATTCGGCGTTGGCGAAACATTGCATCGTCCAGTCGTTTTAGTGTGTTGCGTCAAAAGAAGATCACTGACTTTAGGGTCTTAAGAAAGTGTTGGGTTTTGCAGTGTTTTGTTTTACGTTTTTATCCCCTTATTGTGTCCAAGTTAAAGTACAAATTATTTGCTAAGCCTTGCGTAGGGGTTTGTACATTATAAATACAGTACAGTACAGTACTATGTTTCATTTATTAACAGTATAAATTCCGTACAATGTATGTATCATCTAACGTTTCAAATGTAATTTCAGTTTCTATATGTCAGTAAGTAAATGCTTTGAGAAATAAAACTTACGTTTTACTATAATAACTGGTTTTAATTTATTTTCCTGCCTTTTTAGCAATTTTATATTTTCTCCTAGCCGTGTTCGGATTAGGCGGATTTTCGGATTGGCGGGGTTTGGATCGGCGGGACTCTACTGTACTGATTTTTGTTTTTGTTTCTTTTACAATGTTAAAATCAATTAAGTTTGTGTAAATTATAAAAATAAGTTGACTTTGCCTATTTAATTTAAAGTTGTCAATGGCAATAACATTCTTGAGTCTTGATACTTAAATTTTTAGACTGAAACTGTTGAGCCAGCCCAATATGCAAGTGTTAGCTTTTATCAGAATTTTCAACTTACCATGTCATTAAATATTTCATGGTCATTTTCTTCTATTAGTTCCGATTCTGCAACAAATACATGACACAAATTTAAGTTGATCTGATCAAAAATTAAAGCATCTCATGTAAGTAATGTTCTATGAATAAAATACAAAGTTTGTTTAGAAAGTAAACAATGAGTGGAGGCTAACTCAATCAGAACAAAACTAAACATTTTCATAATAGCACAATAGATCACATTTCCTATATTACAAGACATAAAAAGGATACTCACTATACAAATTTTTAATCTAAGATCTAACTGATTTTAAAACCTCTGGTGGGAAAAATAATGACCTTGTACATACATAAATAAAAGAATATACTAAATTCAAAAGTGAAGATTGTGAAGGCAAAGTGGCATAAGTGGCGATTTTTAATAACAGTTGTGTGATTTGCTTGAAAAAACCCCATAGGAGATACGTACATCTAGGTTGTCACAAAGAAACTAGGTTGAATACTCCCATTTCTGTACAGAGAGAGGCCATCGTACAGTGTATTGTACTCTTGACAGTACATCCTGCCATAAAGTACGAGGAGATTGCTACTGGGGACATCTATCACTTCACTAGTGACTAGCTTGCCAAAGCGAGTTGGCAGGTCAGGGTGGCAGGAGTTTGTGACAGGACTGAATTCCACCAGATATGGTCCAGACAAGATGCTGATCAAGAAGCAGTGTAAAAGTGTAAACTACAGCTTGTGCTGACTAATACAAGCCTCTCAGCATTGTAGGAAAGCAACGAGCAGTTGCTGTTTGAGAAATTCTAAGAAGAACTACTGCTACAACAAATAGTGGACAGCTAATATGGAGATGATATGAAAGAAATTCACAAAGGCTTCTTCAAGCTTAGCAGTGAAAGTGGGAGACTACAAGAGATGTCTGGGCAAGACACTTGTTCAGGACATCCCAAGATGATCCAATGTGGCTGTAAAGAAGACCCTGGCAAAGGCAGCTTCCATTTGGCATGTAGGTGCTTATGGGGCATGGATGTTTTCATCTAAGAAAATCATGTTCAAGAATGTTAGTGTATCCTTATAGATTGGTTGCTGCATAGACTTTTCCACAGTGGAGAATTCATGATCTGGTTCGACACATATGGAAATACGATTCTGTTTGTGACGCTATTTCATTCTTGCAGTTTGTAAATAAAGATTTCTCTCTCTCTTGAACAATAGTCACCTTCCTTCTATAGAGCCTAAGTTCACACTGAAGTTATAAAATCAAGTTGTGATAGTGAGACACTGGTCACGCATACACTTGGGCCACAGTAATACTATGGGATACCTGTGTACCACACAGTGAGTGTGTTAAGATTTAACATCAGTTTAAACGTAAAAATAATATATTAACTGACTTTCTATTACATCATTTCAAACTTGCTCTTGCTTTCAATTTACAAAAAATAACAAAGGAAATGAGTTTTTTATAGAAATAAATAAACAGTTAAAGATACTGGATACAATACTAATTGATAATAATAAACATTAACGATATAAATTAGTTAAAAAATATTACAAACAATACAATTAGTACTCTTTAGTGAGAAGAAATTACTTTCACTATTTAACCTAATTACTGACCTTGAGACAAACTGAAATTGACTTCTTCTATTGTATCAAGATTGTATTTAATAAACAACAATTTTACAAGAATGTGCTTAATTTTCTTTAGCTCCATCTCCAGTTTATCTGACTTATTAATAAGTGCTGTACATCTTGTACACAACTTGTCATTTTCTGATATAACAACCATGAAAGCTTCACCAATCAGTTGACTGATTTTTGTTGGAAAAGGAGTTTTACTGCTACAGGTTTTCTCCTCACTTAGGACAGTCTCACAGTTCCAAACTTCTCCATCACAGATAAAGCACACTTCGATTTGGCCAAAATCCATTTTGCTACACACATGTATAAAATACTGTGTTTGCAATGTTCATTTAAAATACCTGAAAATAATAAAAAGTATGTTCAAAAATTATCCAATACAAAATTAATTAATTTAGCTATAAATGACATATTACTAATACACTGAACTAATTTTAAAAAGAAGTTCAAAGAAATAATACATATTTATTATATATTCTATATCAAAATACATCAATTATAATGATAATTTCAAAGCATTTTTTGTAGAGGACAAGCTGATTATTTGGCCTATATGTTCTTCAACAAGTTCACAATGTGTTACTGGTACATAATACAAACTACACACATAACCTATGTTGTAATTTGTATCAAACAATTAGTTTAGATTTAAATTACAATACCGCACAGTCAAACACAAACATTGTAAGTTCAAGAAACTTTGTATCTCAGCCTAATTTTAAGATATTACAGAGACTGTTGTAAAATAATTGAGGAAAATTGTTCCAAAAATTAATATAAATAGCCGCTATACTGAATTGTATAGTTGAATTGATAGATTTCAGGGCATATTAAACATAATTATGCCAAATTTGATTGCAATCAGTTAGACATTATTGTAGTGATCTTGTCACCTGTGTTGCTGCTATATTATTAAACACTTTTCTAAACCTTCTATGGCCACCATCTTGAAATTTATTACCTCATTGGAACCTTACCATAGAGCAGTCCAATAATGGAGGGAATAGTTCCATCATGGAACCAATGTGTGGTTAATACTGTGAGTTGGAAATTTTTTTCTGGTTATGTTATAAATTAGTAAGATATTAATGAGTTGTATTGAAGAATTATTATAATATCACTTTACACAAAATTAGCAGTTAGACAGAGCTTCGCATGCAATTTCTTGCTCAAGCACGGGGACATCATAGATACACTTTTCTAAGTGACATGGCACTCATGAGATGAGTGGTGGCCATAGGAAGATATTCCAATTCTAATCATGTAGCATTCCATGATTATTTATGAGATAGCACAAAAGATTTTAGTAGCATTTGAACTATATTGGACCAGAGAGAGGAATCCTGAAGTCACAGTCTGTTATCTTTCTTAGTGAGAGCACTTATGATAAAGTATGAAGGAGTCCTATGATAATTTTGAAACACAAAGGAAGCATATTTGAGGATTATGTGAAATTGTAACACAATCGTGCATAGTAGTTTTTACACGACAGGAGTCACAAAAATACAAACAATCGCATCTAAAATATTTATAGTTAGTTTAAATCCCTAAAAGACACATTTACTGATACAGTTCAGTGCAAGTTCTTGCTCTTTAGTCTCTTTTCACTACTTTAACCATTTTCTTGACTCACTATAAATAATATCAACTTTTATAAACCTAATCAGTGTAATATCCCTCAACAAACTCACTGCTATCTCCATGCTTTCAAAACCCTAAAAATTGTACCTTATGCTTTGTGATTCCATCTGCTAAGATCAGATGGATGGGCCAGCTTACTGCCTCAAATTTAGACATGTAGGAAATCGATCCATTGAGTTATGTTATTGCTCAGCCTCTCGTCCTTCCTTCAGCAACTGTAAATATTCCGTTCTACAATGATAAACGAACCCAATATCGGGTACATTACGTGAACATATTAACAATTTTATTGTTAATTGAACTGCATAGAACTGTTAAAATAATATCCAGAATAGAATACATTAGTCTGAATTTGTCACTGGTGTGTCAAGTTAGATACTATTATTATTATTGGTGTATCCAGTACACTACAAACTATTCTCGATGTGCTAGAAATTTCTCGTTTCAGTAGAAACTGGAATATAAATTTTCATCTTTTTAAAAATTTTTCTTTCCATAAAAATATAATTTGGTTCATTTCAAGCATTTTAAAACAAAACATAGCAAATCGGTCCATCCATCATCAGTTAATGAGCTCAACATTTCATTTTTATACATACAGATGAAAGCATAAAAATAAAACTTTTTGCTTTTTGACGATATTTGAAGCATTTCTCTTGATTTTATTCATTATTTTGTAATAAACTATTTTGAAAATATTGGTAGTATTCGAACCGAGTGAAAAGAGCTGTTGTGTCAAGATTCATTGATACCTCAATACCGCTAGCTATCGAGGTATTCATGTACGTAAAAGGAATCAGTTAGATCAAACAGCTGATTACATTCTACAGAATATATCTATTAATAATATATGTTTGCTGCAATGCATTTCCTATGGGAATTTTCTCAACATCAAAAGCCAGTGTAGTGGAGCCCTGATGCCGGAGAAAAAAAAATCCTTCTTTAGTGCCCCTTTAATGAAATGATAGGAGTAGCCACTGACCTTTGGATGATTATGCAATATAATGCATATAAGATAATTGTTTCTAAACATGAATCTTTCTTTATATACAGAACTAAAGGGATATACAGACAGAGTTTACATTAAAAGCCAATCCCCCTTGCCAACACCCAAAACTTAACTCTTTGAGAGCATATGACGGGAATATATACAAAATAACTTTCTCCTTACAAGAATTTAACATATATATGTGTCCTACCTAAAAATTATCTTGTCCAAATTAGGGTTCATATTGCTTATTCTAGGTAATTCTGTAGCATATTACATACCATAAAATTATTTAAAAAATTTGTCACCCTACTATTTTTAATTATGCATGCATAGCAATAATACTTCAGCTCTCAAAGGGTTAAAAAATAATTAATTCAAAATAGCAAAGTACCACATGAGACATATCAAATTAAAGGGGATGAAAACAGAAGCATGTAGATAAGAACCACATTTTAATCAGATTACGATAATCATTTTAGAAGTATTCTTCCAATAGTTTGTTTTGATACGGGTAATCTAATTTTCACAGAAAAGTTCTCTTTTAATTCCCTTCAGCAAATCGATCAGTACCGAAAAGTTGACAATCAACTTTGCTGTGGTCGTCAATTTGTTTACAAAAATTAATAATAACCCAAATTTAATGTAATACCTATTTACCATTTAACACCAACAATATAGAGACTAAGAGGGTAATGTGTACTAGGTCAGGGATAACTAACAATTTGATATAAAAGAAAATTATTAACATCAGGTTGTAAAACACCATACCTACCTGACTGTCAGATCTACCCAAGTGCCATACCCGAGAAGTGATCAGCCTACCTAAGAGCCAAACTGGCTATTCAAGCCAACAAGTTCCTTATTTTATGTTTCCTTACCCTAAATGTTCCCTTTATACATTAATAATCATACACTCTATAGGAAGAGTTCTAAACAACTTTTAGTGAAAACATGGGGTGTCATAAACTATATAAATATCTAATTTTAACCATTGCACATGAAATGCTAAATGTCTCTAAAAATATCCTAGGCACTTATGAATAAAATTCCACAAACATCAGCACTGGAAGATAATTCTTAAAATGGCAATAAACAGATCTTCTGTTGTATACAATGAGTTTCAATTAGCATCAATGGATATTCTGTTAATTAGTATCATTAGTTCTTTTAATTTATTATAGTACTTATAAGGTCAAATAAACCATATGATTTATTTACCATAGCTGAATGATGTGATATCTCTATTTGTAACTTTATGCTAATATTAAGAGGGCTGCAGTATAATAAGAGGTCACCACCACAATCGAATCATGATTACTGATAAGAAATATTGAAACGGTTGAATACAACGTTTGACCTGTAGATATTCATAATTAATCATTGTCAGCTGTTTTATTTCCACATTCCACCATTGAGTAGGCCAGTGACATTCCATGGCAAGATCAATGGTGATGAACATGCAATTATTGGCTCAAAATGTATTTTTAAATATTGAACAACGTTTAACAAATAGTTACAAGATAATAACCTTACTCTTTTAAATCCGAAAAGCCCAGTTTGTAGTGAAGAGATGAAAACTAGAATTAATGGTGGAAATCAAGTAGCGTTTCACTGCAAGAAAAGTCAGAAAAAACACGACGTTGCAAAAAACACTCTTGAAAAATCTTTTATTGAACATTTGGTATTACGAATATATTGAAAATCATGTTCTATTTTAGTTGGAATCAAACAAACTATGACTTTTTGAAATGTAGTTTTGACGGCATCAGTACCTGCAGAAATACCATTTCAGACTAGCCAAAATAATCGTATCACGCTGCTCAAACATAGTTTAAATAAAGTTTAGTTATTTTATATAATTTGAAGCAAATACATTTATATATATATATATATATATATATATATATATATATATATATATATATAAGTATAGCTTCACTATAATACAATTTTATAAGTCTAAAACGTAATTCGACATTCGTAATTGTAGTTCGACATTATTGCTCCAAATCGATTTGAAGTAAAATCATGTGCTTGGTATTTGACTAATGGCAGCAAGTTCAATGACGATGAACATGTGTTCTTTTGTTTTTTGTCATAAGGAATCAGACGTTTATCCTATAAAATATTTAAAAGTAAATAATGTTACATTATTTTGTTTGTAAAATTTTATAAATATACCTAGATAGGTTTTTTTAAATTTATCATTAATATATCAGTTTGTAAGATTTAAAACCAGTAGAACTTTATTGTTATTTGAAATACTTATTACGTAGTTTAGGTTGACATTTGTTTTCAGTATTTTATAGATAGTCATATAGAAAATAGAATATATTTCTATTTTCAATTGAGTGATGATTCAATTGTGGTGGTGGCCACTTATTATGCTGCAGCTATTATGATGTCAGAGCAGTCACCAAAAACTATCCATGCATAGTACCTACAATAATCCTATTTTTGTTGGTAGCTCATGGTTTTACTTTCGAAATTAATTTGAGGTAAACTCGTATCATATTTATTGATTTTTCTTTTCATATTTGTATAATTATATTAGGCAGGCCAAGGGTATGTTGTGATATCAATTTTGAATTATTTAATCAAGTACCATTTCTACTCTAAATATATGTACTATATTTTAAACACTTATAAGGCTAGGACTGTACATTTTCTAAAACTAGAATAAACTTATACAATTTTGGCTACATTGGAATGTTTAATTTATTTGTATAATTATCTAATCACACCACCCTTATTTTTACAACAGGTTTATATAACTTTGACTGAAAAGAAATAATTGAAAAATTTACATTAAGAACTTGAATTTTCATAGGATTTTCTATTTCATTGTGATCAAAATTATGCCAAATAAAATTAGTTTTGCAGTAACCAAAGATTTTTAAATCTTTTTATAAAATCAACCTTGATTGAACGTTTCTTTGCATCTTGCTCTTATTTGGAATTTTCTTGTATTTATCCGAATATGTATAAAGTTTATCTTTTGTATTTGAAGTATTGAATTCATTTCAATATATGGATTTTTACTTTAAGATCATTTAATTTTGTATAGGTTAAGACAGTACTTTCGTTATGTTATAAATAATAAGAATAATTTACCACAATTTTATCAAACTATTGTAAATTTACTGTTATAACAATATGAGGTTGATTGGTAGAGAGGGCTTAATAGCCCTATCTCCGCCTCTTTAATAAAGGCATTTTTTATTAATTTAATTTCATTCAACCTGCTCTGCTAGAGAATATAAATTTCCACTTCAAGGGTTAATTTTCAGTAGATAACCGTGAACTAATCACTATTACCTCATTGAGATCTAAATAAAAAAAAACTATCGTAATGTAAAATGTATACACTCAGATACTCGTACATTGAATATATTTTACGTTATTGCAAATTATTTACATTAGCACAGCACCTCGGAATAAAATAAACAAATCACTTTTTTAATGCCGATAACAGTAAGACTTTTTTTAATGCCGATATCAGTAGGACTTTTTTTTAAACCTTTACATTTTTAGCAAATAAGCCTGATCGTACATTCTTGTATCCAGCATTACTGGCTACACGTAATTACGATTACGCGTACAGATCTTGTAAACAAAACAAATACAAATTCGTAATTCCAACCGTCAACTCTCCTATCCATTATATATATATATATATATATATATATATATATATATATATATATATATATATATATATATATATATATATATATATATGAGAGACTTGATTTATGCATAGGCTTGCCATAATTTTTCACCGGCCAACCGGGACGACACCTCTGTTCGAAATGAAATGCGTGGGGGGGGATAAATATGAAGTCAAATTAAAAATAAAAACCAAAAATCTTTGTGTATAATTGTATGAATTTAATTTAATTTCTAAATAGTATAAAAGTGATTATATCTTATAACAATAAAAATACAGCTTGGGTTATATTTTTACACGGCTTTCATTAAATAAATTGAAACCATTAAGCAATACAAGCTTACTTCAGGCTATACCTTAAAAACATTGACAGCTATAAAATGTAAAAGCAAGGCTTATTTTTTTATACCATTCGTATTTTTCACTAGAGCAAATCTTTCTCAATAAGTCTTTTTTGTTTTTTTTTATTTTTTCATAAAATTCAGTGCAGTTAACTGCAAAGTTAACCTTGCATAACATTAAATTTCGAACTGTGGATTCGTGCATTAATCCTCGATCATCACTTCAGGCAATGTTCATCATGGAGAAAACTCTCAACTGGAGCAGATGTTCCAGGAAGACAGTAAACATATTCAATTATAAGTCCAAGATTTGGCACTGAAATATTCTGCTGTTTAAAAGGATGGAACAGCTCCATCCATTTTTCTTCACTTGGTTTCTTCTCGTCTTCTTTTTCCCATACTTCTACTTTTGAGGCCCAAAATCTCTTGGAAAGAACAACCTCGTCAAAAAGTTCGTCGATGTTTATCTTGAGTTTTCCGGTACTTTTACTAATTACTTCTGCAGTTCTTTCAATGTTTTCCCATGAAATGCTGTTTTCATTGACCCTGACGAAATCTTGAGCTTCTCCAAAACTATCTTCCCAAAGTGTAACGTAAGAAATAGACCTACTGTAAAATTCGTTAAAATCACTGGTCATTTGGTTACAGTTAACATTGCTTTTACCCTTAAGTGTTTTAAGGACCGTTTTTGCTCCATATGGGATGAAGTTAGACTACTTTCTTTCTTGCAAATTTTCCTTCAACTTTTGTAAGGCATGTACAACATCAATAGCACTGGATTTGTTTTTCTCCATGGCTAAATAGTTTTATTAAACAGTGCTAGCTGACCATGTACAAACTATAGGAACACTTCACCTCGCTCATCATCAAAGAAGTTCTTTATCAGAGATGGACACATTTCCTGAGACAAGAAGTACTCTTTCAAAGCAGAAAACATTTGAATCGTCCTTTCAATTGCTAGCATAAGGGAGAGAAAACTAGTATTTCCGTTTTGTATTAATTTGCGGTATTCAATATCTGCAAAGTCGCAGAATTCTTTGAGTTGAGTAACCCTTACAGAGTAAATATGAAAATACTTGTAGATTTTCACAACAAGGGCCTCGATTTCAATGGGAAGCACATCTACAGCAGTCTGGACAGCGTTGTGGACGATATGAGCACCAAAACCAATACCATTTATTGATCTTCCAAGTTCGTTGTTTATAAGAGCAAATACATTGTTTTCCCCTCTTCTATTTACTCCACCAAAGTTTGTATTGCAGTTATCACCACAAAATCCTACAACTTTCTCTTCTAATTTGTTTTCTTTAACAACTGTCATCAGGTGATTAAAACAATATTTCAGCGGTTTCGCGTGGTACAGACTTAAAGTCTAATAGCTTGACTTGCACACCAGATTCCTGTTTTAAATAACAACTATAGGAACAAGTTTAACTTCTTTTTTTGAAGCATCCATACTTAACGCAACAAAGTTTGCATTTGATAAATCATTATTTAACTCCTCAAGTGCCAAAGGTGCTATCACATTTAAATTATAGCTTCACATTTAGTTTTGCCCAAGGAAAATTTCGGTTTAAAAGATTTTGAAATTAACTTAGAGGAGCACGAGTTTGAATTAAAACTCAAATTGTAATTCGCTGTATGAAAGGCGAATGTTGCTTCTTTTGCAGCTATTTCATACTCGTTGTCTTGTGGATTGATGTTTTTGAAAAAGTTGAAATTTTGGAACAACCAGCAAGGCCCAATAAACTATTTTTATGTTTCTTTGAATTTAAATGATCGTTAACATCAGATTGGCCCCCATGAGCTACAGAATATTCAGAATCACATTGCTCACATTTAACTCTGTCATCCTGTGTACATAACTTTTTTTAAGAAAGGATATTTGCTCTGAAGGTTGTCATTAAATGCAGACTCTTTTAGGCATGATGTAGCTACTAAATTACTAAAACGTCACTCAAACAGGCACTAAAGTTTTATACAAAGAAAACACTAAATTAGTTTTGAGCACTTCAAACTCGCACTATAGTGTAAACAATACATCAACAACACAAGGGATATATACTGTCATAAATAGAATTGAAACGAAATAACCACTATTCACGTGAAACTAGCGACAGAATATGGGCTAATGGCGGCTGTTTGTTTACTTTCTTCTTCAATCGGAATCGACTCGCGTTTTTTCCGTAATTTCTCGGAAGAAATCGGGCGTTTCCGTAAAGTTGGCTCTTCTCCATTGTGATGCTTCGATGTCATCACCTGCCTGAAGTCTCTTCTCTCCTCCTTAAAAAGTTCACACTCCATGAGCACATGGTTTGCGGTCTCCAGCTCTCCGCACGCACACCTCTCCTCCTCCACCAGGTTAAATCTCTTGAGGTTCGCCTTGAAATTCCCGTGACCAGTGATGAACTGTGTCAGGTTATGGTCCATCTCCCACTTCTGCTGCAGTCTCCTTTTGATGTCATACCCCTATTGGCTTTTGCCTGTCCTACCAGTTTGGCGTAGACGCCTTTCATTTTCTCGCACACCTCCTCCACATGTTTCTCAAAACTCATCCTCTGTCCTACTATCACTCCTAAGTAATTCATTTACTTTTTGCAACGTATATATTCTCCTTCCACTAACAGCCTAGGTGGTCTTACCAACTTTCCTTTCAACATCACTGTCACTGTCTTTGCTTTTGAAAACTTCAGCTTCCTTTGTTGTCCCCATTATATTACCTTTTCTACGGTCCTACCACATCTATCCGCCAACTGTCATGTACTCTGTCCTCTGACTATCAGCAGTGCTTCGTCAGTATATGTAATGATTGTTACTCCTTCACCTAGATCCAATCTCAGTAGGCTGTTGAACATCACATTCCACAGGAGTGGTCCAACAACTGATCCCTGTGGGCACCCTCGAGTCATCCTCTTCCCTGCCTCTCCATTTCCTACCCTGAATAACACATCTCTACCTTGGAAATAATCTCTATTTAGGCACTACAAGCTCCTCGAACAATTCCACATCCTTAGTACCCTTAAGATGTCTGGCCACCATGCCGAGTCGAATGCACCCGTTATGTCCAGGGAGACGGCCAGCACATATTTCTCTACGGTCTCCTTCACATCCCTCTTCACTTTCATCAACGCATCCACTGTTCCTCTTCCCTCCCTAAATCCGAACTGCCTATCACTTAATAAGTCTTCTTCGCTGAGCCATCTTTTCATTCTTGTTACAATCAACTTTTCGCCTAACTTTCCCAAGACTGAAAGCAGAGTCACTGGCCTGTACGATTTCACCTCACTGGGATTCTTGTTCTTATTTTTCAAGAATATCTTTACCACTCCTTTTTTCACACTGATGGGAATCTTCCTTCTGCCAACATCCTATTGTATAGGATGAGCAGATGCCCTTTTATCCTCTTTACTACCTCTATCTTTACATCATCGTGCCCAGGAGCCTTTCCGTTCTTCATTTGCTTTACTGCCGCATCCAACTCCTCTTCTGAAAATTCTGGTTCCTCCAACCCCCCGCTAACTAGTTCCATTTGTGCTCTTACAGTTCTTTGATCACTAGTATCCTCGTCCCGATTGTCATCTGGCAACAGACCTTGCAGTATTACTCTCAGCGTTTCCTCTGTCGTCGTGAAACTTCAATCCTCCTTCGTCATACTGACCAATGTTGTTTCCTTCTTTGATCTTTCCATAATGATCCTGTAGGCCTTCCCCCAAGGGTCCTTTTCACCGTCTTCATCCAGAAGCTTCTGCCACGCATTCATCTTTTCCTTCCTGATTTCCCATACATAAGCTGTCCTCGCTGTGACATAAGCTCTTCTGTCTTCCTGAGCCCGTGTCCTTCTCCATCTTTTACCATATCTTCTCATCCTTAGCCTCATCTCACTTATTGTTTCTGTCCACCAATGTACCTTCTTTTGGCCTTTCCTCAACTTGGGCACCGTCCTCTCCATCACCCTTTTGATTACATCTTGAAGATCCTGAGCACATATTTCTGCTTCTTTTCCTTCCCACTGCAGCCCCTCTACCTCCTCAACCAGAACTCCGTCAAATCTCACCCAGTCAACCTCTCTTAGGTTCCACGATCCTTCAGTCATCTCATTTCTGTAGTTCTTCCTACCTCCCTTTCCTTCACTTCAAACTTTATAAGTCGATGGTCGCTCAGTGACTCTTCTACAACTCCCCAGTTGACAATTTTCCTCGTTACGTCCCTCGTTCCTAGAGTAACATCGATGTTTGAAGATCCTCCTTGGGTGTTCTCGAAGGTTATCCAACGGCTCCACCGGTTTCCTATCTGTAACTCACAGGCTTCCACCATTTCCTCTACTTTCTCCCCTCTCCTATCCGTCTTGTCACTCCACCACAACCTGGATCTTGCGTTTAAGTCCCCACCGATGATGACTCCTTTTCCCCTGCTCTTCCGGATGATCTCCACTATTTTTCTCAGATGACTGTCAATTCCCTCTGACGTGCGACAGTATAGCCTGACAACCTTCAGTGACTTCCCTCCTCTTTCCAGCATCACACTCGCGCAAGTATTATCAGATCGGGCGACTAGCATGGTATCGATCGTCTTCCAATACCACAATAGCACTTCCTACCTCAACTCCTGCTCTCCTTTCAAAAAACCACCTCCCTACGCATCCACTAATCGGTCCATCTTTCACATAAGGCTCATGTACGAGCAACACCTCAAGACCCTCCTGCCGGCTAACTCTCATCATTTCCTCCATAGCTATTCTTCCTCTTCCCACATTTATCTGTCCCAGTTTATATTCCATAGTCGATCTGTTCATTGTAGCTCTTTAATACTTTCTCCTCTTCAGCTTGCAGAGTGTCTCGCATCTAGCCTGCCTTCTCTGCTGCAATTTACACACCTGGTCCCCTCCTTTTTTGTATTCGTACAGTCTTTGAAGATATGCTCCTTCGCGCAGTGCGAACAACCTGGCTTGTCATTTGTGCAAAACTATGCCACATGCCCAAACATTTGACATTTGTAGCACCGTGCTAAATCCACATAATCTTTAATCCTGCAGCTTTCCCACTCAATTTATACCCTACCCTTCCTCCTCAGCCAGTTCCTCACCCTCACTGAGCATTCGGATACCATATGGTTCCTCTTTACTTCGTTTCTCCTTTCAGCTTTTTCCTGGTATTTGTGCTTCACCATGAATTCTGTGTTGGAGTCCTCTTCCTCAATCTCACTTCCCTGAATATTCCGCTTATAGATCTCTGCCTTAACTGCCTCATTACTTAATGCCGGATTAATATCGTACACCATTACCATGGGATTTTTCTTTGTCGGCCTTTCTACTGTCATACCCGCACTTTCCAGTGCATCACTTTTCAGGAGGTTTTCCACCCCTTCCTCAGATTCTGACTCTATTATGACTCCGTTTCGTATCATTCTCAGTCTTCTAACCTTAAGCCCTATTTATGAAGGCTTCACAAGCTCCTTCAACTTCTTTTTTATCTCCTCGCTTTCTTTATTTTCCTGCTTTACTACGACCAACTTTGGTACTGGCAGCACTGGGCCCTTCACCCCCGTGATCTTAGGCACTTCCTTTCTTCCCAGGGCCTGTGCAAAGGTAGCCGGATTCCTTGCTTCTTTCCCTTCTTGCCCCACTCTCAATTCTTTCCTGACTGCTGTCCTCAGGATCTGCACCATCCTACCTCCTTCTTCCTCCACCCTAGCCCCTAAGACTGCTCTTTCTTCCCTCGCCAATACTATCTGCTCCTGGACTTCATCCATGTACTCCTCTAACTTACTGGCATAGCTTTTCTTTACCATCTTTACAATCTGACAGCTTAAACCAGTTTCGCATCTTCCTTAATGTCCAAGGTTTTCCAGGGGGTCCAGCCCAAGATGCAGTTCATCATCATCATCACTTCCTTCAGGGTCTTCATATTCTGTTTCCTCAACTTTCCTACTTTTCGCTTTATTCCCCCATCATTTGGGCTCCACCTGGTCCTCTTTTTAGTAGTGTCTGTTTCTAACTCTGACCCCCTCTGACTACTGGCTGCCGAGTCCGCGTCTCCCCTGACAGTTCTGCTCAGTTTTCTCTCCTTGTAATGCCTTTCTAAGAACTCCTTCTCCGCCTCCATCTTCTCCTTTCCCCTTCCGATACCACTCCATCACCCCTCGTCTTGGAGAGAGAGAGAGAGAGAGAGAGAGGAGAGAGAGAGAGAGAGAGAGAGAGAGAGAGAGAGAGAGAGAGAGAGAGAGAGAGAGAGAGAGAGAGAGAGAGAGAGAGAGAGAGAGAGAGAGAGAGAGAGAGAGAGAGAGAGAGAGAGAGAGAGAGAGAGAGAGAGAGAGAGAGAGAGAGAGAGAGAGAGAGAGAGAGAGAGAGAGAGAATGTAATAGATGAAATTAATATTCTAAATTTTCAAAAAACTCAAATATGAAAAAAATTCATGTCAAATATCTCTGATAACGGTGTCTCATTAAAATTTCATTCATTTTCATGCAAATATTATGTGGTGCATTTAACAATTTTTTTACAAAGATTTTATCAATCTGGACATTTTTTATTCTTACTTTTGGTGCTTACAATCCAAACAACTAAATTTTCTATTTAATAAGGGACAGAGTAAATTTATATTATAAACGATTACTATACGGCTATTTCTTATACACTTAGAAGTAATTATAACAAAGTTACATAGATTTCTATAATCAGATAATCTTATAATTGGCACAAAATTCATTTGTTACTCACTTTGGACAACTTAAACAACTTTATGAAAGAGAATATTTCAACCATAGTCCAGTAACTCTATACTGAAAAGGCAACTGGTGTCAGTATTGCAACAAAAACCACAATAATTGAATGGAATGTAATATGTTGTGCAAGTGAGTGCTACTATATTGAACCTTGCAGGTGTTCCTTTCTGATAAAAATTCAATTCCCCTTTCATTCAGTAGAGTTTTAATTAAACCATTTGAGGATATTAATTAAATCTCATACTGACTATTGGAACACAGTAGCGGACACCCTTGCTTACTTCCATTGTTGATTACTGATTATTCAATTGACTATAAATAATTTATTATTGCTTTGTTGATGATAGAATAAAGTTTGGTGGCATTTCTTATTATTGAATGTTACATAAAACACCTTTGCGAAACATAATCTGGTTTTCTTCTTCAAATCATAAACTCCAAAACTTAACATTAAACATTTATGTAAAGTTTAAAATAAATAAGAAATGTGGTGAATATTCTGAATTTAAGTTTAATAACGAAAGAGTTATTTCGTGAAAAGCATTTAGAATCTTTTAGAAACTACACTGATGCAACCCACCACAAGTGTTTTAGATGGATTCGGAATGTGTCTATACTGACAGAACATAACTACACGTTTACCAAAACGTATTAAATGAAAATTTTCAGAAACCAAATCATCTATCAATGGTGAATTTCAATATGTGCTATCTTGTTTTCACCCCAGCAGACAGACACAGCAACACGTGGATTGTATGCTGAAGAAAATAGAAGAACAGTCAGTTATGATGGTCAGGTCTACAGTGGTGAAGTTCCAGAGGAGGAATTGCCTAACGTGATTTTAATCAATCTGAACCTATGTCTGGGCAAACACCGCACCAAGACAAATACATCACAAAAAGCATTAACGATGTCTATGGAGGTGAACAAGAAGTCATAGTAGCCTTGATTACTCAAGATTTAGAAAGTGCTACTACAACTGTACTCAGATTTTGAAACTAGAATTGACGAATTCTCCTCATTAGAAAAGCTGCTGTGAACCACAAGCATATTGTGAAAGAGTTATTAACAAATCTTAGAATGTCCTACCTTTTCAGATTCTAATACAATACAAAGAGAAGAACTTTAAGAATCTACTACGTGTTGGAAAAGATACATTCAAAATCAACACAAAGTCTATTGTCTATTGTACCACTGTATTGTATTTCGGCAATACAATAGAATCTTTAAAATGTGTCAAAACTTATAATTTAATAGAACTACAAAGATTATTTCAAAATGCCAGTTACATATTGAGTTGTTCTGTAATGGAAGAATACAAAATGCTGATATTTTGTCTGAAATGAAGTATCCTAAATTTTTAATAATGACTACATCACCACTTTCAAGGTTGGGGCTTTGCTCCTATAATATGTGACATGACAAGAACAATAAAAGTGCTAAACCTCAGTCAAGAGTGATACTGGGGTTTTATTAGGAATGAAAGAATAAACTAAATTCTTCAATTTTATATATGCAAGCTGTAGTAAATGTTTTGGTAAATAATGAAACAAAAACTATCTAATGAAATTATTTTCTGTTTTTATTTCCTCAGGCAAAATATTACACAGTTTAATTTTCATGTAATATAGCCCTTTTCCAGCTTATCAGATGGCTTGGTACATTGTTTAATGCCTAGTGTTTTGGTCATGATTAGGAAGAGCTTCTGTAAAATAAATGAAAACATTTTCCTGAGTATTTTTATGTGATTTATACATTTTTCTGCACAAGACTGTAGTTGAGTACACAAATTAATCTAATAACATTTTTGAAGAAGAAGAATTTATTTAATCCTTGAAGTTTCTCTCCAAAGTATGTATTATGTTGTACCTTAAAAATAGCTATGATATACAGCTAATGTGGTCTGTCTCTCTGTCGCCTCTTATTTTTAACAACAATTTAATTTTTTTATCAAAAATGCACTATAATACTCATCATAGTAAACTTTTTAGTAACATACGTCGTAGAGAAGCTGGAAACGCACACCTTAGAACCAAAGCCGAACTAAGCGCAATGTTTGAGTTTCGCTCCTCCAAAATAGAAGAAATGAGTTTTGTAAATCCTACAGGGTCGTTATTTGTTATTGTTGTGAGGGGATGGGAAGGAGAGGGATGAAAGGAGAGAGAGGGGAGAGAGAGAAAACAGAGTGAATGTTGAAAGTCAATCATATGGCATCTTACAGTAACTCATCAACACTAGTAACGAAGTTACTCTATTGAATTATTTGATTCGATAAGAAGCTTAACCTGCAGTTATCTTTATAGCAAGCTATACACTAAATGCCTTTTCTTACTATGTTGATGGGATTACTAATGAGAATGTGATGATGGAGTATGGATCTCATGTACTGACAGTGCGAAAGTTTCTATAAGTCACTTTATTGACTGTCTGTTATGTATAGACTTGAAATTTGGAACTTAGCTCAGAACTGGATAACTCTGTGATAGTATTAGTATACAATTTACCGCTTTACAGAGTTACACAAGTATTTACGTATTCCGAGGATAGTGGGCTTAAAACAGAGAAAGAAACCTTCTGCCACCTTAAAATCCATAGATGTTTATAACTGGATTTTTAGTGTTTATCTATTTTTATGGTTTTACAGACGCAAGTGAACTTTGTTTGTGCCTACTTGTGTACAGAGGAAACGTATTCCTATAATTAAAATTAGCCACTACGAATTGGCTGAATGTTTAGTTCAGTCAGACCCATCAGTCGATGAAGAATGCAGATTTATGCCTTGTGGTATACTTGATACTCTTCCAATTAGTGAAACTGGAAGGTCCAGATTTAGTTTGAAATTCTACTTCTACTACCTCTATATTAAAATAAAAATGGTAAACTTCGATTCATTGGGAGTCGCTGTCCGGGCCAGGATGTTGTCCGTTGTTTGGCGTACGTTTGTTATGTTCCAGTAACGGTTCACGAGTATATGGTGTATATGTGACCAAACTGTTTGGTGTTGGTTGAAATGGTAGTTTTCACACGGCTGATATATCCTTTATTGGTGAGATTTTGTAGCGACATCTTTCCTTAAATAGTTGTATATTTTAACGCTGTTTAACTTGTATAATTTTGATACTATTGTCTTCTTAACGACACTCGACAAAATACTAGGTAAAATAATCGCTTTAAACAATACTATCGTAGGTTATACATTTACAAAAATCAAGATATACAAATAATCACAGCAGGTAATAATTTAGTAATAATAAAATTACTCACAGTTTTTAATAATTATAATTCTGTTGTAAAAACTATTTGAATATTTTTGTTACTCTATTGGCAAATGTATAAACCAAACTAAGTATCTTAATTAACAAATATATCTTCTTAATTAAACTGAGTGATTATCATAGCACACAGCGATATTTTTCATTAGAAATAAATTATAAGTGACATTGCTTCTTGTATATCTGTAATATTATATTTTATAAACCGTATTTGCCAGCTTAGTATTTACTTGCATCACGTTTAACAATAAAGATGACCGTATTTCCTAACAGTTGTTTCTTAAGAAAGTTTTTCTCTCTCTGATTTATACTTCCTCCCCTACTGAATTTGAATTTTCAACTGAAACTAATACAATTCCATAAATTACTGAACCATGAGATTTCACAGTAATTTACGTTGCTTTTATACCGGTTGTCTTAAAAATCCCTCCCCTCTATTAACATTCTTATAAATAAAGATAAAGAAGTAATTTAGTTTGGGGGATGTTTATATGGCCAAATGAGTTTTTTATGTATGGCCCAACAACTGAATTCCCCAAAAGGCCTGCTCCTATATTTACATTTTTGTGGGTGTTGCGTATGGCCTTCAACCATCCAGTGGGGGTTTACCCCACGTTTGCCCAATAACAGCAGTTGTGCCGATTGACTGTTCCATGCAAATAAAATGTTGCTTCATCACCAAAACATAACTGTGATATTAAATTATTATTATCTTCGATCTTGTGCCACATTCCCTCACAAAACTGCAGTCTTCGGTCAGGATCGCCTTCAGTTAATTCCTGATTCAGTTGTACTATGTATGGGTGGAACTTGTGATGGTTTAACACTTTATGTAAATTTTTAAAAATTTAGTTGTTGGGCCATTCTTCATTGATGGTAACTCAACTGGTGTTAAATACTTAGAGATGTAACAAAACGGCATTATTCCAGTAATAAATGAGTTCGTACAATGTGTTTAGGAGCCTGTATTTCAACAGGACGGTGCTCCACTACATTACAATGTTCTTTTCCGAACATTTTTAGACCAAACATTTCCAGACAGATCGATAGGTTGACGTGGTGCTATGGTTCACCTGACCTTTCACCTCTGGGTTCTTTCTTTTGGGGTTTCCTCAAAGGTAAAGTTTATAGCACAAACCCCGCAAACTTTAATGAATTAAGGGCAAGGATCGACGATCGAAGGTGCCTGCTACCGCATCGCACCTGAATTGTTACAAAATGTGAGACGCAGTTTTGAATCCAGGCTTTATTTTTGACAAGAAGTACATGGTAGTCATTTCAAGCTTCTCATGTAAGTGAAATTGAGATGAGATTTCAAGATTTTTAATTTCGTTACAAAATTATCCACACACAATGGGGGTTTATAAACCAACTCAAACTTAAATTAGCCACCGAATTTCACAGGGTAACATTAGGGGTTCGTATTTAAAAATTTTGACTTACCCCCACAATACCCCACTTAGGGGGGGGGGGAGCAGCAGTCAAAGATTTTCATACGTAAAAAAAAACACCTCAGTTGGTCATATAAACATCCCCCAAAGTAAATTACTCCATCTCTATTCATAAGAAAGTTAATGAGGGGGGAGGGTTTTAAGACGTAGTTCTTACTTAGAAACAGTTGTGAACTCTAATTTCAAGTCTCTGCTATTACATTTAAAATGAGGACATAAAAGTTTAAATAGGACTAACATCATAAAGCTAAGTAAAACTCCTTAATCCAACGAAGAACTTCGTTGCTAGCTAAATTAATTTATCATCATTCTTTCCGGAAAACGAACGTGAAAGACCCTCATATATAATGTGATTCAACGTCTGTTAGTGTGCAACGAGACGTTTTTCTGCATAAATGGAATGGCTCGGCATGTGTTGGATTCTGGCGTAAGTGGTGGTTTACGGACCTGTAATCAGATAGAGTAACTATAAATTTATTTCGTTGAAGAGGATAAATTCGTGATTACTTTGAAAAGAGTGATAGAGTAGATAAGAGTAAGGTTATAAAAATAAGACTGAGATATAAGAACAAGGGGATAATAAAATGTCTGGCGGATAGTAAACACTCACCCCTCCTCTCTAGGCGTCTTTGCTTTAATATAAATGCAGTCGAACATTTATCTTATATACTCATGTTTCACATGTTCCCTTTTCAGATGAAAACCCATATTTAGCATGTTTTACGAGCTTAGGCCATGAAAATTCCTTAAATATACGAAAATAATATTAACCAAAACATTTGACTACTGTGTGATTTAAATATAGTTATAATTTAAAGAATGTCTGGTAAAGGTATGAAGTGTGCAGCATACTTTATGGTGTATTTTATTTTATTTCGGTTACATGTGATAGTGGAACGCGATATAGTAAGCCTAGTGATCGCGTCAGGAACGGACACGCCTACAGGCCTTCTTTACAGTAACAACTATAACATGTTTTTAGACACCTTTTGGATTCATGCGTTAATTGTAATGCACTTTATATTTATCGAGACTAATTATTTCAAAAAATCGTTGCGAGAAAGCAGAATTTGTAACCTGTACACCTGTACAGCGGTTTCTGTCTTCTACCTACACTAATTCTACTTCCCATAATTCTACGACGAAACATAACTGAGTGAAGTTGTTCGGGATTACACATTCTTCTTACGAAGCTAAAATCGAATTGACTAAACCAATACAACCCGCACTTATCATGATGGTTTCCTTTTAATGACTCATGGAAATGTGACAAAGTACCTTATACCACAAACTGCTTTACTACAACTGTTAGTTTAGTAGGCTTTATTCATTCTTATAAGTACACTGTGTCTACTAGAATACGCAACCACATTCGATACTGTGGAAGAGACTTTGATTTTTAAATATGGCATGAAGTAATTAAAACGAATACGTTCTTACATGTAGATCTATTCTTATAGGTAATCACCTACCGTAACTCAAGGATATTTATTAGTAAACATTTCACTCGTCATATGTTCAGTCATTTCGCCGGGGCATTCCGAGTGATGTCTCTGTTAGAGACGACGTGGAATAAATCAAGAACTCAGAGATTGGCATTTCTAAACATTAACACGACAGCCATTAGTGATGCTCAGGAGTATTTCAAATAATACTTCCTTCAGAGAGTTCTACGTAACCACTTATAAAAGATCCAGAAAGGTTAGTATACGGAGGAGATTTCTCTATTGAATATGACTCTCCACAGTCATAAAACTATCACAAAAATAAGAAAAGCAAACACTGCTTTCCTTATTTTTTGTGAGGCGCTCCATGTAGAATGTATTGTCATTGAGCAGCGGAGGAGGATAGAGTGCAGAGATATCTCTAAAACGCCGTAACTCAAGTCAGACATGGTAGAATAAGCTTTTCACTTTATATCAGTGTTTCAGGTGACAGTCCACTAGAAAGCGAACTTGACATGACGTAATAATACTTTAAGTTCAAAATATTTTGGCTTGATGCAATGAATGACCGATACCACTAAACGCACTTGGCATAAATAAGGTGCATTGCTGAACCTAAACCTGTTGGTCAGGAGGGTATAAAGAATCTTCCTCTGGATTCCTAATTAATAGTAACCTAATTAGTACTAATGCAATTTAATTTCAGGATTTTAAGGTTTTTCTTCTATGTGTATGTTTTGACAGAAAAAACTTATTTATAAGAAAAATTTTGTATGAATTCGATGGTTCTTTACCTTTACCTCTGTCGAAATCTGGCTACAATACATGGTTAAAGCTGTCTTACTAGAGTATTATTAATATAACTTACCTCTGTCGAAATCTGGCTACAATACATGGTTAAAGCTGTCTTACTAGAGTATTATTAATATAACTTACCTCTGTCGTCGAAATCTGGCTTCAATACATGGTTAAAGCTGTCTTACTAGAGTATTATTAATATAACTTACCTCTGTCGAAATCTGGCTACAATACACGGTTAAAGCTGTCTTACTAGAGTATTATTAATATAACTTACCTCTGTCGAAATCTGGCTACAATACATGGTTAAAGCTGTCTTACTAGAGTATTATTAATATAACTTACCTCTGTCGAAATCTGGCTACAATACATGGTTAAAGCTGTCTTACTAGAGTATTATTAATATAACTTACCTCTGTCGAAATCTGGCTACAATACATGGTTTTCTATATTAGAACTTACCTCTGTCGAAATCTGGCTACAATACATACATGTATTATTAATATAACTTACCTGTCGAAATCTGGCTACAATACATGGGCTGTCAAATTCCAAGTAACTCGATTCTGTTACATCACAATAAGCGTGTGCGGTAAACATGCTTTGAAAAATATACGGGTCTAAAAGAGAGCGCAGGTGAGACGACTAGTATGGAGATGGAGAGGGAGAGAGAGGAGGGACAGCTGTACTTGACATCTGCAAGACTAAACAGCTGATCTGACATCTGGAGACAGACCGGTAGGAAGGCGAGCAGCAGGCAGCGACTGTGGTTACCCGGGCCACCGGGGCCGCTCAGGCAGGTACAGAAGATGATCACCCATCATCGTGGAGGGAGGAATGTTTAACCCATAGGGAGGGGAGTATCTGATCATCTCCAGCCCTCTCGTTTCCGTACCCTCTTCAGTGGAGCCCAGAGGGTTGGTCTTGGCAGGAAGTCGAGAGTTCATACGAGTGTTTATAGTCAGCCATATTTCCTGTATACCTTTCGAGGGGAAGCCGTTATAAATTCTAATCAACCATAATTATTCAGATAAAGAACAAAGTAGCCCTACACTGCTTAATGTAGCATTATTGCAGGCTAATTTGAAAAGAAACAAAAATAAAAATGTACTCGTATATCACAAATTACCTTGAAAGTTAAAAATACTAAGTAACTGTAACAATTATAAACAGTTTTGGTAGTATCGGTACTAACCAATTTTTTTTTCAAACAATTGGTGTAGGAAAAATTATAAATTAAAACCAGCCTCTAATATTTAACTATGGATATAGTTTTTGAAACAAGTTGAGATCCTCCTCCATAGCTATTTTGTATTCTTCGTTAGTAGCCTATCAATCGCTCCCTCTCCCAATAGTTAGTCATGACTACAACAGAGTGAGTATATAATCACAGACCGGTTAGAACATTTCGGAGGTATCCTTCTGCCTAAAAAACAACAATATATGTTTCTCTTACTACAAAAATTAAACAATTACGACAGTTTTTTTATCAGAATTACCATAAACCACAGTCTTTGATTGTACATAAATGTTGTCCGTAATTATTGCATATTGTTAAACAGTATTAACCAAGAGAAATCATTTCATATGAAAATACCAGTAAGTGTTTGAAATTGTGGGTTTTAAGTATCTGTATTGTGTCACTACTAAAGGTTTACTAGGGTATTTTCGTATCACGAAAAAATATAAAATGTAAGAAAACAAGTGCAAAAAATATGAAATTATAAACAATGCTTATAGAAAATTACTGTATTACTAATCTAAAAGTTTTTTGGGGGGATAATAAACAAGCAAAATATACTCCTAAATACACCCATCAGTTCGTGGTTATAAGACAATTGAAAGCTTCTCAAATGTAGCTGACGCTGTCAACAAATTGTTAAAACAATAGGTTTAACATCACTCACTTATACTAGTTATTGTATGTAAATTGTGATTTATACATTTATATTCAGTCATTGACTTTGTGTAAACAATCGTCAATTTTTAGAAAGAACATTAAAAAGGGTTACAACTATTGCTGGCATCTACTTCTCTTTGGCTTGTTAAACAATGATCAAGTTACATTACCTGTAACTAAATTAATGGACATGCCGTTTTAAACTTTTTAACAGTAAAAAAATAGTCATGAAAAAGTTGACAAAGTTCTAGTAAAATCTCTTATATTTAAAAAGGGAGATCCCGTGATGTTACAAAATGATCGCACAAGACTCGTTGTTAGTAAAGTCTTTAACATATTTTTTCTTATTCCTTTTTTGAGTTACAATAAACAATATAACATTTTCTTCAAAATTATAATTTGGGTTAATAAATAAACTAAACCATTCAAATCAGTATTGTAATCAATAAAATTAATAATAATATAATTATAACATCGCCAATCACACGAGTGGCTCTCCCTCACATTAGGAGAGTGCTCTGTTCTCTCCATACAGTTTGACTGTGTTTACTATTATTTTAAACGCGGTCTTTACAATTTTATTATGAAATTTCTGAACTGTTACATAAGTGATTTTTCATGAATAGAATTCAAAGAGTTGATGTCTATAGACAGGTGTGTGATCCATAGAAATTACGCTTTGAAAGTCCGCGAGGTTCAATGAGTAGTTCTTTATTAGTTCCAATTAAGTTAATCAATGTAGGTCATACATGAGATTTAGAAAAATTATTCAATATACTGAATACACATTATAGCCTAGTTTTAACGTTCTTAATTTTTGATTCTAATCTAAAAACACAGATGATTAACACAACATCTGCCGCTGTAGCCTAAATACTGAAAGAATTCAATATCTTAAATCCTTATAGATGCAATGCATATACAAACCTCGAAATTATAATCATTTTCTAAGCACTGTTTTACATTTTTAATGACAAAATCTAAGAACAAAGAAGTAATTTCTCCATTGTGTTTGTTAGTATGAATATTTATTTTGTTTTGTGTAAGTTTATATCCTTTTATTTGTAGGTTTCAACAATATTTTTAAAATTAAGACGAAAGCGTTTAATGTTACCAGTATTATATTCTTAAACGCTGTTTTACCCTCGGTGCTTCTGTCACATATTCGTCTTATCATATTAATTTTTATCGTATTTTTCTTACGCTTTTTTTCTTCCTTATCATTTATAATATAACTGAATGTAAAAAAATTAAGTCCACTAATACTAACGCGAGAAAAAAATTCAAAGAGGGACAACGAAATTACTTTTGATCATACTTTAGCGCTTATCCTTTTATGTAGCCTGAATCGATTCATAAGTTGTGCATGGAAAAGTGCGAAGACATGTTCATCCCATATCTGGGTGGTGGGGAGGGTAGGTTGGGAAAGGATGATGCATTCGCACCCTTAATACCGTAGGCTCGCTTGCTCGTCTTACCTCTTTTGTGTTGTGAGAGCAAACTAATACGCTTCGTAAATATTACAAATCACCCCCGAACATTACGAAGTAACATTGCTTTATTTACATGTTTTTAAAAGTTAAGAAGTTTGAGGGAGATTGTGAGAAAGAGCGGGTCGGTTGGAATGGAATACAATATGGCATATTCGTCATCTTTTAATATATAATTTGCATGCTTTGTTTAGTATATAAATGATTTGGAAACCTGATCTTGTATATATGATACTACACTTTGTAATTAACAGGTGTCCCAAGATTAGAAATTAATATACTAGTTATTTTTATATAAATACTTGTGACGTTTCATCAAACTTCAAAATGTAAAAAGTGTTCTAAAATACTTTTTTCCTAACTGTTTGTATGTTTTTTGTTCTTACTTAAAATAATTATAACTTATAAACATACATGTTGTGTTTTGATTATCAACATTCTTACTCTGGGTACTTATAATAAGACATCACATTCAATATAATATAATATTTTATATTATATTGGAATATAAAGGAAATATTTTAAGTTTTGAAATTATATTTATTTAGTTTTGAAATTATAGTTGTTACAACACTTTTGCAATTTATGATATACGTTCTTAAACAGCCGCCATTTGACTAGTCAAATGTTTTCTTTATTTTTTACCGAAATAACACCATAGAAGTAAAGTCAAAGTTAAGATTTTTAAGTTTAAAATGCAGATAGATTCACGAAAAACCAATCACTTTATAAAATGTTTCTATATGAACCTTTTTATTTAGGTAAGGAATCACTTCCTGAACTGTGCAATATCATTAAAACGCCCGTTGTTTTAGGCGAGTTGACATCTATGTCACTGCTTGTTTTGGTATAAATAGAGTTATAAGCACATTTCTAGAGCAAGATAAGTAGGCCTACAATGAAAATTTACCAAGTCGGTATTGTTAATCATAAGTCAATAATCTGGTTCAACATCTAAGTTGTTCGTATTCCTCTTGAAAAATATTTCAGTTCTCAAGCTCATTGAGTGTTTTCACTTTCTCTCCTTTAAATGATAAGGGTATTGGTATAATAGTAAAGCGTTGAATTATTAGTAGTGGGCATACCCATTTTGGGAACCCTCCTTCCTAATCAAACACGTGATTTTTGGAAAATGGCCATACTGTCATCGACCGTAACTTAATGGACGGTCATATGGACGTACAAAATTTTTAACTCAGGTGGAGTGGTAAATACGTGGTCACACTGTTAGTTTGAATGTAATGTTTATACGTTTTATCCAAACATATTTTGTTAAATTTATATTGTTTACAGCTTATTCGATTATGGACAGAATGACACTAAATGCATCACTCTAAAAATCTCAGTAAATTATAACAGATTAAATTATAATAGTAATAAGATAAAACTAAATCCGCTATGGCAAAATAATTAATCTAATTTTGATTGAATATTGTAAATAGGCTATCTTCATTTAATCTTTAATTATTTTATTGTGACGGTTTTAAGATTGTGAACCTAATAATTATAGATTGAAGTGATAAAAGCAAAGTTTAAAAAGCTAAAGGAAGTGTCAAAATGTTAACCATGAATAATGCATTTTATGCAAACAGTTCTGTCAAAAACAAAAATAATTAAATTTTTGACATTGCGTAAATATGGAATAATTTACGCAATGATGACATAATTCGTTCATTATATATCACCAATATAACACGAGATAATCATCTATGTAAAAAGGCCATTAGCACTTTCACTGTTTACACTCGTATACTGAGTAAGAGTAGTTACTGATAGTCCTACCTCTGCGTTGCTGTAACGTCTTAAATAGTCAGAAAAAGGCATAAATCACAATAAACACTTATTATTTCTAATATTCTTATTTTATACAAAACATGAAATTGATATTACGCGAAACCAAATGATGGGTCTATGATAAAATGGAAGTTGTGAAATCAATGTTTAATAATATGTAAAAGGAAAAGATGTGTGCCAAATACTCCCTACACAGAAACAAATACACCCAAACACTTTGGTAATAGAAACATGTGAAACTAATTGTAGTTTATATCGTACGAGAATATTTATATTCTAAACTCCTGATACTGTGGCCCTAAACGTTACTCAGGTCACTTCACCCGGTTCAGATTCAGACCCTACTATCCTTGGCATATTCAAGTTATAAATGGATTTGAATTGAATTGGTATATGCGTATACTAACATAAAGGAATCTTTAACGACTATAATTCTAATTAACTATGTCAGGACACAAAGTACTTTAGTTAATGCTGAGGGCTCTGGGGGTATCGTTTGAGCCAAAGAAATGAAAGCTAGCGGATATGTGCATAGTATTATTAGTTTGAGTAATTATTAGTAGATATTAAAACATTAATTCAAGATTAATTTTATTTAATTGTTAAATGAATGGACTTACATTTTGTTACTCAGTATAAATATGTTTCTTACTCTTTTAAGATTAATTAGCCTATAATCTAAACTTTGTCTCTCAATGAAGCCATTTTTCATTCAATATTCTCTTAATATCTTACCGAAATGTCAGTTACATATTTTTAACAATCTGTGCTTTGTAAGATTACGTGTAGAGCCCGCAATAATATTTTTGGGCATAAAATATCTTTTGCGTGTTAAAAGGTCCAAATAAATGTATTTTGAAATGTATACTTTATAAATAGGCAACTAAATATTATTAACGGCATTTTTAAGAGTAAAATCGACAGAGTAAACCACTTTCATTGATGACGTAATACACTGATCAGCTGAAAAACCCGCTTTTAACACATCATTTACCGTCCATTTCCAACTTGTTACTCAATAATTCGAGAAGGCACGATGTGGCGTCGTAACAAAAAAGCAAACAAAAAACTGACAGACTAGGAGCCAGGACAGGCAGATGTCCAGAGCTACTAGTAGTTATCCTTGTGCCCCTATCCCACTAGAAGACTGGCCTTGTGTGGGTCAGTAGACTCATAGCCCGTCGTTTCAGCCCAGTCATGTAGTTGTACAAGTCTGTTTGATATAACACCAGAAAGCCTAGCAGGCTATTAAAAAACTAATTTTATAATATACCAATACCTAGAAAAGAACAATTATTAGAAAAAAAAACAATCAGATTGCAAAGATGACAATCCAAGAGTACGAGCATTTAAAGGGAATATGAATGTTACTAGGAATATTCGCTATTCTCGGTTAAAATTTCAGCATATATGTGACTTTTTGAATCTTAAGGAATTGCATATTCTTTGGCACTTTTTAACTAGTAGGCTATACTAAATTAAAAAATGTTTTGCTTAACAATATTTTTATTTTTTTTTTCAAGTAACATATTGGCTATTTTGCATTACAGAAAGCGCTATTTCATGCCTAAGCGTTTTTTTGCCAAAACTAACTCTAAATCAAGCTAAGGAAAAACGCCTATGTAGATAAAATAATTAATTAAACAAGTTCTACGTCCCGATTCACGATCCAGCAAGCGTCCAGGCGTTTTTAGCTTTTCTAGTAACTCTGTAACTGAATCCAAAAGATTGCTAGATTAAAATATAAATAATTAAAAAGGCTGTTAATTACCACCATTGCTCGCTCATATTATAAGAAGTGTGATAAGGAAATTTGGTTCATCGAGTTATGTTAACGACACTTAGACTTCGCCACTGGATATTCATGTGAGCAAGTCTTTTATAACTACGCATTGACCGTATATTTATCTATTAGTAATAATTATTGTTTGTTCTTCAAGACTATATCCATCCGTGTTGTTATTTCAGAAAACTACTTGAGTAAAAAAGAAGAAATTCGATCAAAGACAAGAAAATGTGAATTTTAATACGATGTGAACAATAAAAAGTGAAGTTGAGAATTTACAACAAGCATGCAGCGGAGTAAGCTTTAAATTGAGTATGTCTCCTAGAGTTCGTCAGAATAGTAAGGACATGACTAATAATCTCCTCGATAAAGCTTTCGACTTCAAGCAACTGCGATAAAGCGCACCGAGATTTACAATATCGATATCAATTTAAACATACCACGAGAATGTTATAGTCTACAACCGGCAGAGCCGGGAGCTAATTTGGATTGTATAAGAGCACGATTTACTATTTCGATAAATCGATAGAGTAATTGTCCCTAAGAAACATAACCCTTATGGGTGGAGGTCGTAATGGGCGAGTATTGAAAGAAAACTATTTTTCATGAATCAAATTTTTAATTTTACACACACTTATAACCATCCTAAATAAAATGTGTATCAGCATTAGCCAACTAGATAAACCGTTTAGTAGTTTGGTCCTATCGATGCCCTCCAATATCGACTTTGCCAAAATAATCTTAGGAGAAATCCCTGTACGGATTTCACAGAACACTAGGCTTTGTGCTTATACAATCCGAATTAGGTCCCGACTGACTCGGTTGTGTTGGTAATTGTTTTCAATAACAAATGTAATTTTGTCCACTAACCATCTGTCGTTTGCATTGGACACATTTATGAGGTTTACAATGATTTGGTGCTGGCCAGGGTCGTGCGGTACAGATTATAATTATTCCTTTAGTCTCTAAAACCCACTCCAAAACCACATCTCATTAAGCCTAAGTAGCTTGGATAGTGGCACCACCACTGCCATTATAAGTTCGTTAAGTAAATTGTTAAATATATTAAAAACTAAAGATATAGTTTTAGCAACCTTGTAAACTTTTTTTGACAGAACTTCAATTAATTTTCTTTGTAAATGCTTTTTATTGTAAAAGTCTATTTGTACTTAAGATACCACCTCGAACGAAGCTAGAATGGTAAACGCATGTGAAAATAAAAAAGTCACAAACTAATGAAACAATCAGATTAAACTGACAAACTTAAAACCATATTTAATTTTCAAAATTACATACAATGTAAGATTGTTATTTTTTACTTAAAATCAAATTAAATTCGTCAAGATCCAAAATGCAGAAAGCATATTACAAGGCAACGGATTTCTCATACGGACACACGTGTTAACAACATCCAAATAAATTCTATTCCTGTTGATGTTTCACTTTTTTGTGGTATATCAGACGCTGAGCGACAACAGAAAATGATTTTTGGAACGTTTATGGGTGTGATCAATGATAGCTTAAGCCACTTTAATCAGTCAAACAGCCTGATTAGTCAGTTATGATTAATTGTCCTTTCAGAATTGACAAATGACGGTAAAGATCCTCAACTTAATGTTTACAGTGCATACCTTTTATTACCTTTTGTTGCACCTTTTAGGATTTATGGTGTGATTAACCTAAGATGGATCCATGGATGAATGTTGTGAAGGGACCTGAGGGAGATGGGAAGATTTGAGAAAAGTCTGATGACTACAGAATACCGACACTGTACACTATGAATTAATACTGGAGCCTCTCCCCCTAGATATGCCACTGGAAATGACACAGTTGACAACAGCACAGCGGTTCTTGAGACCACCAACCAACATGGAAACAAAGAGCAAGATTAGACATGGTCTCGAATTTTCCACGTACACTAACTTGATCACATTAAAGTGGTAATATGCTGTTTAGTTCTTATTACAGAGAATACAGTTAACTGTGTATATTTTATACTGCAATTTAAACGACTGTTGATATTACGAGAGAAAAGTGATCGCAGAGCAGGCAGAAACAAAGGGGCGAGTGCGGGCAGCGGGCAGCGGGCGGGTGGGCGATGGAGACGATAATTGTGTGACAGCTGGCCGCTACACTTCACACCTGGTCCGCGTATAGTATCACCTGTGCTGAGCCGTGCCGACTGTGTGGCCGTGGCAGCGAGGCGACACAGCCTCCTGTATCTTACGGTGGTCTTCAGTACAAGGTGGTGGGGCTTGATTTCCAATGGGGGAGGCCTGATTTTTTTAGATCATCATGAAACGGACAATACGAGAGTATTTAGATTATTGCCACTTATAGACATATTTAGTATCAAACTCCTATGTGTACGTCCAATTTTAAAATATATCTAAATATATAATATATAAAATATATCTAAATTCAATAATGTCTAAAAAATGAAAAGGAATGTTTGTGACAGCAACTTTTACTAGAGGAATTAGCATTCTAGTCCACTCTTATTTCACGGACCGTTCACACTTTGATAGTGTTTACTATATAGTAATAAATCAGGGTTTAATGTTAAAAATATAAATTCTAGGCACTTTGATTTTTATTAATGGAATTGACACTGCATCTATTCGACTAACTCTGCTAACAAGAACTATATGTATCAGTAAAGGTGTGAGGTAAGTACATAAACCATGTAGAGGTGCGGAGTACGATTCTTCTAGAGCGCATTTGTGGTCGAACAATGTTGTTCTGCTATACTCAGCTGTTATTCGGTTTAAACAGTTTGTTTAGTCTGTTTCAGCCGGTTTAAAATGTTTCCTTTCGGTGCCTTAAGCTCCTGTTCACGATTTAGTTTCGGGGGATGGAATTAAGACAGTGTCGTTTTTAAAGGGCTATAGTACCGGTCTTACAGAGTCTCTCTCCTTCGCGCGCAATTTCTTTCATTGCGATCTTTACTTCTGAAAAGTGCAAAGAGCATGGCCATGAAACTCTTTGCTTCTTTTGTCCACGCTCATGCAGGTAACTTTTTAAGCAACTTTAACTCAGCAATAACTCTATTTCTGTACTGTCTCAAGTGAGGAGATCGTACTAGTTGACATTATACCGCCACACAACTTTAGGTTCTCCAGCTCGAGAATAAAGCCCAACGGAATGTACTGTTTTGTGTCCAAAACCACGACGCGGTTTCCTCAACTTTGAAACGTCAAACTGGCCGGTTCTGCCAGAGACTGTATAATGTAGTCTGGAGTAGTTCCCGGTGTCTCACCACTGACAGGCACGTGGCCAAAACTCTAACCAGAACACATTAGTGAACTACAGTAATTCTCGCGTAACTTTGTTCATAACTGCACTGCTGCCGGTGTGGGCAATCGATGGGCAGATAGTCTAGTTAACATTGTAACTCTCGTGTTAACTATGCTTATTACTATAGGCGAGCGGTAAGCCACAAGTTCATTACGGGAATACCAATCAATCATTGAACGGTTTGGAAGCGTACTTACGAAGCTGATTATGAGATGGTGGAATGGGATGATTTCTGACAGATAAATCGAAAACATATGTCGTTAGATATACGACTTAACAATAAATAAGCTGTAAGTGATCAAACTGTCCATCCGTGCTCATTTAATTGGAATAGTTTCAGGTATATAAGGGAGCAAATTAATCTAAGGACTTAATTTTCCAATGAGACATAATTTCTGCACTTTCAAAATTTGAGGTTGTTCCTACGAAACAGTAGCGTTTCCAATTCCAAGTTTAAAAAACAAACTAGTCGGTTAAAGAACGCAAAAACAAAAACATTTGTGGTAATTTAATGTGTGTATCTTTGTTTGTTTTCAAGGTATTATACTTTTTGGCTAGGGTTAGCGAAGCCTATCACTTAAGGGGTCGGAAAATTTAATTTCTGTCTTTCCGCACGATATCTTGAAAATGAACTGACCTAAAGACTTAATTAAAATTGTGCGTGAAGTTTCATTTAGGCCTATATAGAGTCTACAGCGAGTTCGGTGATATCGCATGTCACTTCATGGGATTTGGCTGAGCGTTGATGAACATGTTTACATTGGTATTGCAGGTACCCATGACTGCATTAAGAAAATCGCAGAATAAATAAAATTGTAAACAAACTGAGTACAATTGTCCATGCATCCTTAGCAAAGCCTGTTACGCGATACGTGGTATGATGTACTCCTACTTTGAATAATATACAGTGGGCAGTCCACAATACTCAAATATATATGAAGGACTAATAGGATTCAAAATTCCGCACAAATACTGGCGTAACAATGGTTTTAAATACCCACAATACGAGATATTTTATTTTCAAGCAAGGCAAATTAATTAAATTAATTAATTGTGATAAGGGGTTTTCAACAATAAGTATCTCTTACAGTACTTCTAAAACAGTATCTCTTCTAATTACAATTTTTTTAGTATTTTCCTCAACTAATTGTGTAGGTAGTTGATAGTATTTTAAACGCTAAATGAGCTATTATAAGCTAATGTCAGAATCTAGTACTATTTTAATTTTCATTTTACTGATTAAAGGTTTTAGTAAAGAGAACATTTTTATTAGGAATATAACTCTATAATACAGTATTAGTCATGTGTATTAATGAATTGTTTCATCTAGCTGTGAACAAAATATTCCACCCTAGCAATTAAAAAACTGTGGTAAATTAGTAATATACGAGTAAATAACAAATTCCATAAATAAACAAGAACCTTAAGCACATTAGTAAGAGTAAATAAATAAATTAGGCCTTCCAGGTTTGGTTAAACGTTCAAAATGCATAACAAAATAATAAATGGAACTGCTGATTAGCTGGTATGTGAGTGTCTTATTGTACTGTGAAAGGAACAATGATGATCATAGACTACAATGTCGCACTGTTTGTACCTACTTGTACTGCATCGTATTGTCAGCTTGATTACAACACAAAGCTCAGTAAAATAACATTGTAGTTGCAGTCCAGTCGGCTTGTATAGCCTGGCAGTCTCCCGTTCAGCTAGGCTAGACCAAAGTCAAGTTTATGTTCACTGTTCAACATTGGATTTGGCTACTGTCTTTAGTTCAATCTGAACCGATAGATCTTCAAGCAGAGCTACCATATTACTTGCCATTACACCACGTTAGTCGGGCCATTAGCCATAATTAATGGGGTGTTTATGGCCATATTGATAACCATCATTGATAACCTTATGATTGCCAATTAGCAATTGTTCTCAGGATACCTAGTCGCATTATTAACATTATTTAAATCTGTTATGAGCCAGATAAGAAGCTGGACCATCTTTGGTTAAGACGCAGATTATTTTAGGCACACTTATAATCAATCATTTTATTAGCTATTATTTGTCTTCATAGTTTGTTTGGAAAGAAAATAAAATTGTTGAAATTATTTGGTACATTTTACCTTAGACAATGCAAATATCACTTAAGTGCAATATACTAGTTATAAATATAACTCAACATTGTTTTATGTAATTCACATACATAACGTATCTTCTTCATGCTAATGTTGACTGAGGAACCCGATTGAATGTTTTAATAACTGTTGGCGAAATACCAAGAACTGATTGAACCAGATACCCATTGGAATACTGTTTTTCAAAATTATGAAATTTATTAGTACTCTTGGTTCTAATTTATGTACGGATCCCATTTGGATCTACGGATACACCTCTGAAGGATGAACCATGAGTCATACGTATCATTTATCGTTGGGCAATAACAGCGATACAATAAAATTCCAATTACAATTTGATATTGTTTTGCAGTGACGTCAGACAAACTCAATTCTAACTAGTTTTCTAATTTGGGACCATTTAAGAGGAATTAGTAAAATTCAGACCGATCGCCCTCTTAAGATATGGTAGAACGTTTAAACATTCATTTTCGCTTACTTGAAGGTTTCCACATAGTTTGTTTACAGCTAAAGAACAAATAGTCCATATACCATTTAGACCGATCAACCATCAATGGAAACAATAGACATGCTCTTATTGCCCACAGTAACAATAATACTCGTATAATCTATACTTCGAGGACTGAAACTAATATAAGTTTGTGAAGTTGTATGATTTTGTTACATAGCGTGAGTGCAAATGTCCAATGTCCAAAGTGATGTAATAAATGGTGCGAGTTGGCATAGCAAAAACTCTTGTTTTTAAGTGGCAAATGCATACAATTCTTTAATACCCTCAAATGTAGCCTACATTGTGTTTAACCAAAATGGCATTTTATTATTCATTTCTCATTAAAGGACGAAATTTTATCTGAAGAAATTTTATGTAACATACTCTAAAAATACGATAGCTTTTACCTGTTTTTCACTTTTGTTAGATTCCCTGTAATTTTTAATATAATTAAAACAAATGTTTAACAAAACTCCTATTTTGTGTCAGTAGTACATGAAATATTAATCTGTATAAACAGTTTTTGTTATTTGAAAAAGTGGCAATATCTTTGAAACAGCAATTTTCACTAATTTCATATTTTGCTATTTGTACAAGTAATTAGCTGACATATCACTTATTTAAATATTATCGTTGACTTCAGGGACACACTGTATATGAAAGAGGTTTTTTAGACGCAAGCAACACGTAGGATGTAGGGATGAATATAATTTGACCCACAAGGATACGAATTTCGTAGAAATTGTCTAAAAATAGTGTTTTACTACTAATGTGACAATAGTGTTCAGAATTCTTAGAATAAGGACCATGTGAACAGCTGTTGGGTCACGGAAAAGCAGATGGCGCCTCGGCTAATGGTTGGGCCCTACCTGGTTTTGTGGAAACTAACCCATTGTCTGAAAGGCAGGACGCACGCGCTGTTCTATTGTCGCTATTGTTACTTTTCTATTTCCGTGATGTGTTCAGGGCTGTAATATAGTGTGGCTGTATAGTAATGTATGCTGTATCCCTATGTTATACTACGACGGGTGGAGGGAGAGGGGGGAGACAGATGCACCACACAACCTGTTGCTCACCAGACCGACCGCAACAGCCGGCTTTTAATTTTAAATAACACCTGCCGCTGGACGGCTGTATTAGCAAGCTGTAACGTTTTACAATCAACGTAGACCTGTCAAGTTATACTTTATTTTATCAGCCAGTTTTATACTCAATTGGATCAAGTATGCAAACACTGATAATAAATAAACTACCAAGCCTAGTATATTTGTAGAAATTTGTTAAAAATTTGGACATGACAGAGCCTTCTTAAAATAGTATCGTTGTTTATCCGCCTGTGTGATAACTCTTGATAGAAAGATGGACCTAGAGACTTCAAACTCGGTTATAGGTTTCTCATAGTCAAGGAAGACTATTTATTGACTTTGGGTCAAAAGGTCAAGGGGAATTTTCTGTCGGATCCTTTGATACTCCGTAATATCGGTGTATTGCATCGCTGTCCAACAGAAAAATTTTATTTATAATTGTTCTGATTATAAATGTACCAATCTCGTAATTTGGAAACCCTACAGTGTAAATGGGATTAATTAGATTGCACACAAAGATGTCTCGGACTTTACTTCTAATTTATAAATTAACACAAACTTCATTAAGAAGATAAGGGCAATCTGCTTTGTCATTAAGGTGTCTACAAACCATAACTAAAATAATGACTTATTTAATTTTATAAAGAGTGGCCAATTTATAAACTTTAGTTTTAGGTTAGAACCTAGCACATTATAGTAGCTCGGGTTCTTATGTGCATCGCACATTCTAATAAATTTGTTTTGATTGAAATGGCAGAAGCATTTTAAAGACACGTTTCAAAGGGACATTAAATAACGAGAACGAATTTAAGACATTCTAGATCGTTATGCGTAAAAGCTCCAAGGTCGAGCTTATTTACTCCCGGAACTTCTCACCCAAGATTCTTAGTCTACAATAAAGATAATTTTCATGATCAAGAAAAGTGCTCGGAAAGTCGTTCTGAAAAGTGACTTCTTCCAGTTTAAGATGTTCGATCTTGTAACCCACAAAGTTACATTTTAAGTGTGATTTATAAACCTTACTGTGAGTGGGAAATGTCAAAACTTTTCTTAACCACAGAAGGAATGGTATTTTTGAATCTGAAAGTATTGCATGACTGTAATACTCGAGATGTAAATTATCTGGTCCAGCATGTTTTAAGAGAAGATTATTTGTTTTAAACAATATCTAGAGTGTAAAAAAACGCTGTTTATCCCAATTAAACGCAAAAACTACAAAGTTTCGTTTTAAATTCATTGAAGTAAGAGGACGTCATGGAAATTCTGTTAATGGCTCACCAATTCTATGTCATAAGAATTCAATAAAGTAGCAATTTTCACAAAAACATCTATTTGGTATGTATATATTTTTGAAGGATTGTTATTTTGGGAGTTATTTTACAATGTGTTAGCTTTGAAACGATTTTGTAGCAGGATGTTCTATTAGCTTTATTTCAACGAATAAGTTCTTTGAGCTTTGAACATGAAAGAACCAAACGATTTTATTTTAAACGGTGCTTTATTATTTACAGTGATATGTTAACGTAAGTAAATTGTAAGAAAAGTAATAATATATATATATTTTCTCTCCGAATTAATATTTGGAATGAATATTTCAGCCCATTATATTGTATATTACGAGTATTAAAGATTGAAATAACAAGATAACCACGAACAGTTCAGAATATACTTCAAATATTCAGTCTGGTAATGTTTAATACTCGGCAAACTGTTGGAAACCACTAGATAAACTTCCATAATGAGATATTAGAATATATAAGTAATCAAAACTGTTAAGTTAGACCATGCGTAAAATTGTCTTTCATTGTGCAGTCAGCATTCATATCTTCATAGTATTCGGTTCATGCTGCGGTTACATACGGAGTCTTATATTATAAATTTCAAAATAGTATGACTTCGCTTTCATGGACAGTTTATATTAAACTCATATATTTAATTATTTTCATATCCAATCCATGTTAAATTAATATTGTTTTTTACCGGTAAAGCAAATAAAGATATCGCGATGTGCATTATAAATTATACTTTTTTAAAAATTATTTATAAATTATACTTGGCAGTTATCGATGTCTTAGTAATTAACAATTTAAAATAGTGACAGCGCACAAAACAAATATGGTTCACTAAACACATGTCTAAAGAGACGGCTGTGCTGTCGGCCATCTTGATTTTATCACTGCAAGAACAATGTTAGATCAAAAACACTTTTGCGCTCTTATTTTTAGTCGTATAACTATGAGAAATTATTCATTTTAAAGGTAAGTGTTATGTACCTGTATATAACGCTATTTAGACTGTCCAATAATTGTTTGTTTATTCAGAAATATGTCCAACTTTGTTTTATTTTTCATTGTTTAAACACATTAAACGTTTACACTTACGACATGAAAATAAATAAAAGGTGTTTGGATGCTTATTAATCGTATATTTAAACATAAATATTTCCCATTATACCATGAAAAATAAAGGCGTGAAAGTGTTTGTAATATATTTTGGTCTTGTAAGGCTAAAATCAAAATGGCCGCCGAAACAACCAGCTCCTAACAACTAAGTTTTATTCGCGTTACGTAAAATACAAGAGGACAGGAGAAAACTGTCTCACTGTAGTAACGCAGTAAAATATACTCACTGAACAAAAACCAGCGCCCGTTAGAGAAAACGCAATATAGAGCCAGGAATGTAGTGCCTGTATAGCATATCAAAAGATTGAAGGCGCTCATCCCTGCTAGAGGCAATTAAATCTTTTTACTATTTTGTAGCAATATAATTACAGCAAGAAAATATTCTATCATATTTACACACTATGTTATATAGTTCATGATGTGTTTACTTTTGTATCAACAGGCTTAAAACTCACAGAACAATGTAAATAAATAATTATTACCTTAATAATAACCGTGTGATATCTGTAATCCTTCTTGCTAAGGTTCACCTCAATATTGTCATAGAAATTATAAAGTTAGTAAAGTTAAAAGCAATATTTAATTTCAAGTGCGATAAATCGTAGAGTAAATCATTTTTAACAGAACAATAATATGTACCTGAGGTAAGGAGATAAAAGTTCAAGGTACTGCATTGATGTATTTGGATCACAGGAAGTTAAAGTTCTTTGGTTAACAAAAAAATGCCTAAGTAATGTTTAGAAACACCTTCAGTAAAAACGAATTCAAAGGCGGTGCATCATTGAAAGTTATATACTTGCCCTATTGCCCTACAAGCCTTGGCCCTTAAAAGATTATAATTTATACCTTACCACTAACACACATTTCCACAGCTAGCCGCTTCTGCCGCAACCTTTATTGACTGCGTGCTGTGGATCAACTGGTACTATGGCGTAGAAAAACTAATATTTTATTGTTATTAATTTTCAATACTACTAACCTAGGTCTTTTGTTATTATCTAATGTACTAAAATTATTTTATGAACATGTCCTCTCCATAAGAAAATGAGTCTAGACACGATTTAGATGTGTATGTAATGGAATGATGATTTTAATTCAATCAATTAATGATACAATTTTATAAATATAATAAATAATATTGATTGATAAAATAATTTGATAATAATTGATATTTTCATAACTTCATAGTATGGGGTCCATTTTTTTATTTTGTCATACAAATTGATAATAAAATAAGTTAATACATAAATTAAGTGAATTCAATCAGAGTCTATAAAACTGACGAAGAACATACTGAAGTGTCAGTAACTATTGAGACAGAGAGGGCAGCCCGACCACTGGGGGTGGAAGTGCACGTGCGGGGGAGCGCGTGTTAGCGAAGGCTCCATTCAGGGGCTCGATTTCTTTCTTAGCAAAGCTTTTTGTATTGATTTCAAATGCGCGTGCGTATGTACAATACAAATTGGCTCCCGGACTGTTATTTGAGTCTATTTTGTAGAACGTGCAAATCAAATATAACCTACAGAGAAGTGAATCTGGTATAAGTTGATAACTAAAAAAACGTTTTTTGTGTACTATGAGTTATATGAGATTTCAGAAACCCATAGTTTGAGTGGATAAATACGCCTCGAGCACCGGCTTTGTGGGTGCTAACGCGTATCCCTTATGAGAGCGCGCGCGTGCCCGTGTGTGCACCTCTGATCAGCTCCAGCACAATAAACTCTCCCTACACCGACCTAGCGACGTCGCGCCCCGCTGCGCACCCTCGCCCCAGCCTGAGCCACCTGTTCGCGTATCCCTTTTAAATGCAACGCCGCCGGCTCCCTCATTTCCTCCTACAACTACAAGAGCCAGTTGTTCATTTAAACCGTGAGAACTTTCAACGGAAAACTTCTTTGTACTGGTGTAATTAATTATGGCTTAAAGCATTCTGTGGTTACTTTTCAACGTCGCTTTTAATTGGCGATAGTATTCACGCATGATTCAATAACCTGATAAATAAAACAAAAACAAAGGGCTACACATAAGGTACACATTTTATTTTTAAAATGAGAGAGAAGCTATTTTGTATGTAATGGTATAAAAGCTAACTGAAATGGGAATACTCTCAGATTCTTTGTTCCCAATGCAATAAATACCATTCTACCTCTGCTCTCGTCCCTAATGCAAACTTATAACTTTATTTTTTACGACACGTCAATTGCGTCACGAGTCAGTAGTTTTGCTAGTGTTTCTTTCATTTTGTATTGATTTGAATAATTTTTATTGTGTTAATTTAATAGATAGACTATTTAGTTCATTGATACCATATATCTTTAAAATGAGACATCTCCCATAATTTCACAATTAAAAAGTTAAAGAGTAAAAGTATTCGAAATGTTTCATAGTTCTTTTAGGATTAAAGTCAAGATGGCCCCCCACTTCAGTTCACGCTTAGTTATTATGTAGACTCATGCGTACTGCGTAGTTGTTTTGTTGTACTGAACCTTCTGACTTGAGGAGGAAGAATATTTAATTTTCTAACGAAGTTATGTAATATTTCAAAAACTCTACTGCATTCTTTCTCACTTGAGGTAACTAAGACCTCTAGTGTCTTGTAACACACCATCTAGATTCTAGGCTAAACTTAAGATGGAATGGCCGAACGAAGTTTCCTTTAACGGTTTATGTCAAATAGTAATGAACAATCAAACCTACTGAAATAGTCACGGCATGTCTGTCATGCTTATAAGCGCCGAGTTTCAACATGATTCGCAACAAGTGATGGCTTGATCGCCACAGTATACTCTCGTCACGATTCACATCCGAACAACACAGCTCCAGGTTCTGTAGTGTGAATATATACCTGTTCTGGGCTGCTGCTTCCAGTGAACGGATGGACAATATCACAGATTAACTACCAAACTAACTATATTATTAAGAAACGTTTGTTCTTTCTGAAACAATCCGCGGTCGCAAACTTAAAACTTAAATTAATGCGGCAATCGTTAAACCTTTATTTGACATTAATACTTTAAATGACTTGAGTAACACATACACTATATAAGTTACGACAATGTAAAGAGTTAAACTTGGCCTTAAGCCATTGTGCACTGTTATAACGCGACTTAAGTTTGCTATCTTCTAAAATATTTACTAGAATTCGCACCCGCTGAATTATTCTATAGCTCGTCTCAGACCAACCACGATAAAAATTTACTGTTCTTAGCTTGAAGGCACCAGATCTTTCCTCTTGAACAAAATCCATTAATTGTTGTCAACATTAGCTGTTATTCAGTTTTTGCATCTAGAAAAAAATTTTGAAAACAATGCTTTGTTTGCATAGTGACTTTTTCTCAAGACATAATCACCAAAAACTTTTATATGGATAATTCATTCTTCCGCCATCACCTTATACACTGTATAAAAAAGCCTTTTCAGCAGTTATGACAACTAATTTTAAATGCCCAATACTTGTGCAACTTGGGGTAATATTACATACATGCTTCATAATGCTCAACTACTGTATTCAATCATGACTTAGACATAAATATACAAATTGAAACTATACACTTCTTACTAAGGCTTATAGGGAAACTTTCCAGATAGGAAATCTTGTGGCGGTGAGATGAGACGTTACATGACAGAGTCCTTTCATTTCACTCTACGAAAATAAAATGGACTTTAATCGCATTGTATTACTCATATACCGATACAGTGGTGTGGTGAAGGCCCGACACAACATAACGTAACGCTTTCCCAACCAATCACATCACATGTATATCACATGGTACAATGTCATAGGATGGTACAATGTATTCAGTTCGTTTAAAGATTTGCCCATTCTGAGATTTTCTCGTTGCAATCATGATAATGTATAAAACCAATGTTAAAAGTTTAGAATTTAATTGTTACCTTTAATATTTTAAAGATCAGAAGAGGAATGTTGTGCCAAGTTTCAAGTCTCTAGGACCTTTCCATCAAAGATTATCGTACGATCCGACAGAAGAACAGACTAACGGACATCGACACGGGTTTGGGAAGACTTTGTCAGGTAGATAGTCTAAATACAGATATTAGCAAAATGTGTTTTAATGCTTTAATTTGCCAATTTTTTATCGAATACATTTTAAAGAAGTTCTTTCTATACTATTGGTATTTTTATCAGTTGCACCAGACGTCTTTACGAGAAAACTGTCCAATCTCATTTGTAAATTTTAATGATCTTTCTGGGAATGGAACCCGTGATCTCTCGATTAGATGAGAGCCGCGCACCCTTACCCTACGCTACGGTGAAGATCCATTCATTGATTGGAACATACTTTAGTAACTTAATTAATTTGTAAAGAAAATGTTTATATTTTAGACAGCTCAGCATTTAATATTAATTTGAGACTCGAAAATCCCTTGTTATTTATACTGAAAGGTCAAATACTCAGACGATTCCGGAATGTATACTAATGAAGTTTTCGTTAAGATTGTTTAAATCCATCCTGAGGGCCATTAAATGTTTAGAATGGCTCTAAAACAATTGTTCACTGTATGTACTTGATAGATGTCATGGAATGGTATCACTCTCCCATTTATTTCTCGTTTAGTATAATAGTTTCTAAAGAAGCTTTTACAAAAATGGTTACTATTAACATATCAACTGGATTATACTAATACTTTTCTGTAAAAATTACTATTTGATTTAAAGGTTCTGTGAGTAAACGCTCAATTTGAAAAATGTCACAAATGAAAAAAGACCGCATTCCACGCACTTGGATACAGTATATTGTTTACTTGAAAGTCAGCGATCAACTGATCGGCTCGCATTTAAAGAGCTAAAAAGTGCTTCTAAAAAAGTAGTCTTAATTGGAAAAAATCAATTGATTTTAGTTATTTAATCAGTATCAACGTTAACGGCAGCACCGTTAATTGATTGTTGAATTTAGGTGATTTAAAATGGACATAATACTTTGTTAAAATATATCCGATTTAAAGTAAGATAAATTTTAGTTTTTTTTACATTTTTAAATGTATAACTTGTAATATACGAGTTTTTGTATTATATTGGAAAGGCTGAATTCTAAGTCACGCGATGTATTGAACGTTTTGTTTACGAACCACGAAAAGAACAGATGTTGCGTTGTGAATTTAAATTATGTGTTGTTCTTATCTTGTGGCATCAACCCCCCCCCTCCCCCACTCAGATGTATCGTAGGTGGTAAGTCCAATAAGTGTGTTTTTGTTTGGTTTTTGAAATTATGCCAGCAAAAATATAAATCTAGTTTTATGGATTATTATTATAATAAAATAATTTATCACTTAAATGGGATTCACAAAAAGGAGCTTGCAGTATTGAGCTGCAGTAAAAATATAAATATTTATGTTGTAGATATGATTAGCTATTAATTTGTATTACAATTAATTGTATTTAAAGTTGGATAATCGTTATTATTTCTTTCTTTTTTGGAATACCATTTCCGTTTTCTCATTAGATTAATTTGTTTGGAGAAAGCTAATACAAGTGTGGAATAAACTAAAAAGCTCAAATTAGTTTTAGATTAGTCAGGATAATCAAAGTTCAGAAGTAGATAATACTAGTCACGCTACTTATGTAAAGCAGTACTTATTAGAACCAAGTGTTTGGAGTAAATAACTTGTTGCCTAACTTAACTATTTCTTAACTATCACTAAAACTACTATATTATTGTGCAGAGTTGGTTGCTTCAAAGTGGTTTAACAATAACGGAGTGTTGTGTTAACAATAATATGATTGGTAATACATATCCATTAAGCTCTTGGTGCTACAGTTAAAATGCAACATAATTTACTTCATTACAAATAATGACATAATTTTTTGTGTTATATTATACTATATAGTAGAAAAATTCAAATTCAATGTAGGCTACGTAAAAAAAATTACTATTTGATGTCCTCAACAAATATTGCTCAGAAATGTTACTCGCTTCTAGTTTTAAAGAAGGTTTATTTTTATACATATAAGTAAGAACACTTTTACAAAGCCAACATATACAAGGAACTAGTGTTTAATAAATAAATATGACACTAATAATATTTATCCGTTTTCATTTTTCAATAAATTATGGTATTCAATATGTGTAAGACATGTATTGAACTTGATTATTTTAAATAGATATCAGTGTTATCCTTTAAATAAAACTTAGAGAGCTAATTAGATTAAGTTATGAACTTTGAGATACCGAGGACAAGGCTATAACTTTTAAACTGTCGAGACAATTAATAGACTTCGTTCTTTACGGAAAACAGGCGGTGGGGAGTAACAAGCAGGAAGGTTGGTACTAAAGTGACCACCGGTCCACTACTCCCCAAAATATTTGTACTGTACAGTGTATGAGCTGGTACATTACGGTCTTTGCTGGTGTGTGCAATACAATAACAATTTTATTTTTAACTGGCATTTCTTTTAGCTATTTAAATGTGTAAACAAAGTAAGGTAGAATTTAATTTAATGTAAACGTAAATACATACACCCGATTAATTTACAGTTGTTTAACTTTACAGTTTTCCTGCTTCGTAATATTCGTTTCGTAATAATTTTATTCGTCATCAAGTAAAGGACATGAAAGAAAGATTTGTCAACAAATTCGGAGAGTGAAATAATTTTAAACCGACGCGACGATGACAATATTAAGAGAATAAAACGATTTATAAATAAGAATATTGTGATTTTTTTAACATTCATTTTATCAATTTTTGAACAAGTCGTATTTATGCACGTTCACTAAAACTAACATTACAAGCTGCATCGCACTAGTGGACACTGCCACTGCACGCTGCATAGTTGATATGTATGACATGTCCAGAGTACTTGCTGTTTGCCGGGCAATCGAACATGTTCATGCTATCGGCGGGACATTGGGTGAGTTGCACATAAAAAATACTTAATAAAGAAGTTGATGGAACTAGTTGAAAGTACAACTGGCAGCCGATTGGCGCTAACTCAGAGTGTGCATGTGTCTGAACGTCTTGTACCAAATGAAACCACAAGCGTTCAATTCGCTTTGTTGACAAAGTCAATTAAACTAAAACAATGCTGACAAGTCCACTGGAGGGCAAGAACCCTGGGGTGCTAATTTAGAGCAATTACCGGAGTCCCATTCTTATACCAAAGATTGAGATAAGACATGTGCCTTCCATGGCCTGCAGCATCGAGAGTCACCACAGGCGCAGCTGACAGGCAGATGGCACGCGACTTTAATTATTTTTGGAAAATATCCCCCCCACCCTGAGTGTTGGGAGGGGGAGGCACGCGCCGCTCGCACCTGCCGCCTGCCCAGCGCTCAGATGCCCGCGTGCCACTACCATGGACGGACGTGTGTTGTGCGTGTTGCTCGTGCTGACCCGGTGTGTCGCCGCTGAGGAGGCACCGTCACTACAGACGCTGCAGCAACAACAGACTCAGCAATACCAACTGGTACAGGAGGCCCTCCGTTTAGCCATGGAGAAGAACACGGAGTTCGCCGCGCTCAGGGAAGAGGTTCTCACCCTCAAGTAAGTCGAGTTTAACTTCAATTTACGTATGAGTTAGTTATTTTGTAAGTGTCGTTAGTAACAAGTTCATATTTTCAATTAAGTTAAAAAAGACATTTTATACGAATTTTAATTACAAATACTAAATGTACTATAAATACTATTTGTTATTACAGCATACTTTATATCGATGAGTTTAAGATGGAACGACAAAAAAAATCTGAGTTTGTGTTGAAATAATCATCATTTAAACTATAAAGATGGTGGTAATATTAATAGCGAGAGACATATTTTTAGAGATATATAGTAAGTTCAATAACACGTACTGTATGTAACGTGATATATTTATAATGTTTACGTTGAGTTGCACAGTGCAATAGTACAAGAATGGTCAGTTTCATTTATATCCATAGGTCCTACATAACCAACGGTTCCACGTCCAGGAATAAGATCAGTTTGGTTTTCAGTAAATTAGAAAAAACAGTAATATCTCGAACAAATGAAATTAACAGTAATAACAAACGCAGGCGCCGCATAAAAAGGACATATTTTCAGAAATGTGTTATTGCAGAGAGCAGGTTCGACTTATTCTGGTACGATATAATGTTCATTGTTCCTGGTTCATTTACGTGAGGACTTTATTAATTACTCCAGTGTATTAAAACTTCGATGATGTTTTGTTTCTTTTCTGCTTCTTCTTTCTTTTGCTTGTTTTGTTTTCTTAGTGAGTAGAGTTTGCTCACCTTTCAAATTTCACTACAGGTAGACTTTAGTTTTGACCTAAGTTAACATCTTATCAGAGACAATTTGGTATACTATGGAACAGTCATTAATTTTATTAATAGCCCAGCGGCAACAGTAACTACAGTTTAATATTACTGTCATGATTTTTGACATTAAAAGGTAAAAATTGTCGCCATTTTGGAATGTTAATGGTATAATATTGTTATTTCCCCCTATTATAGTTAATTATATTCACAGTATTACTACCAAAACTTGGTGATAAAGCTTAAATCGTTTTTAAATTATGACATATTCGCATAAAACGCTTTAAGACAAATTGACAATAAAGTTGCTTAAATGATCAGTTAATATTTTTCATTCGTCCGATTTGGGACACCCTGTATCGACTGTACGAGTAAGCCGTCTACACCTGCTTCCATATTGATGTTCCTTTTTGTTTAGTATAAGTTACATAGACCCTGAAGTTCGGCAAGTCAACTAAGCTGGATTACAACCATAACTGTTGAGTCCACAAGTTTTGATTTACATTTGAATTTACATTCTATTGATACATTGTAATAAACTATTATTTACATTACTATCAGTGCTGTCATACATTTGCTTCAGCACTTAGTCCTTAGTGCTGTGTAATAATGGTAACAGACGTGGAATATGATAATGGGGCGATCAGATCTGTACACTGATGGATATTGGTAGCCAGTTTACGTTTTCAAAAGGAATAATAATTAAACATAGTTTTTATAGCTGAAGGTTCGGATCCCAAGTTAATTTTCACAGTCAAAAGATAAGTCAGTTGTCACGTTTTGCTGTATATAAGAGAAATATCTGATTTTCTGAAACAATCGAAAACAGGTACTAAGTTAAACGTATGTAATATTTACCTTGTAGCTTTGACCTAACGAGAGAATGCACTGTAACATAATGAAAGCTAACTAAGGTTTGTGAGATGGTAATTTCACACCTGAAGAATAAGCTCTATAACATTATTAAAGAGCTTAGTCGGCCGTGTTTTCGCTACACCGTCTCTTGTCCACGGCTTACGGCGGTAATTTACAGGGGGAAATAAAGTAGCCGTCACCCCGTTTACTTTTGAAACTTAAAACATAAAACTAGCAATTTTAATTGACTTCGGTTAATTAATTAATTTTAATAAAGCTCAAGTGAAACTCGTCATCTGAAGCTTTGGCTCATCCTTTACTACCTAAAGTGGGAGAAGGTGGGAAATTTGAATTATAGGGGAACTTCATTTCTAACCTGTAGTAGTATAATAGTTATTATATATTAGGTACTATGTATAGGTATGTATTATATAGGTATTAAGTTTGCCTTACAGGACAGAGCTCAGATCGTATCTCTGTAGTTTGTGTTGTGTTTCCCACTTCACTGTTCTCGTGCAAGTTACAATATAATTCATAATACTGTAAGTATTCTACAGATAACTATGGAATCAGATTAATCACGGTGTATGGAATTCCAAATACGACCATTTAAATTATGTTCATACTATCAGAAAATATTAACTTACGAAATAATTATGGACTTTGACATTTTATTAATTACAATTACTTTTAATCAATAGTCTTCATTTATTATTTGAAAAAAATTAATTTCAATCATTCATCATAATCAATAAATATATGAATATTCGAAATGAATTATATAAATTAATTTATGTGCTTGAATAACCAACTATAATACACGAATCGGGATTACTTCAGTTTGACCGATTATTATCACTGCAATCATTTCACGAATATAAATTACAATTTGCGTCCTGTTCCTGTTGTGTTGTGTTTTATTACTTACAGGGCAGTCTGGGGCAAGTTTAGTATTTATGATAATATGTTGCGTAGTGTGAAACAATCACGAAACATATTGCATTCATGGATTAGCTAAAACGCTACTAACTTAAAATTAAATACATTCTGAATGTAGGAAACAGATTTGTTTACATAATAATACAACTACAGAGATAACAAATGTAAGCGATATAATTGCATTTGCCGTATACACTACAACAGACGAAGATGGACAAGCTGCAAAAGGAATTTGTAATATTTGCGCAAAAGTAGAATGAATACTTGTAATATGTAATGAAAAGAGCAATATTTACATTAGCAACATCATAGAATACGTTTTGTTACTTCCAAGGATCAAGTTTTCAATCAAAATATGTTTTTAGCTAAAAGCCTTTGTAGGCTACACATCTAACATCGTATTTCAATCTTGCTTGGGCTGCTAATCGATTTAAAATATTAAATCGATTAGCAGCCCATTGGATGTTAGGATTCTAACATTGGAAAGTTTGTAATTGATTTCTCTATGCTGTATTAATACAAACACCAATGCTCTGTAAGAAGATTCGTTTCGCTCAGCCGATAAGCGTATTACCTACGTATTGAATGAACGAAACTGAACAAAATAATTTGGGATCATCATCACAAAATATATCAAATCGGTAGTTGATAAATTGTCCTTTCAAAATGTTACCAACTAATTCACGGATAATTGCTATAAGTAAACAAAGAACAGTGGACGTTTGGTTTTTTTCAACACCTCTACTGTATTCGAATGTTTCTTCTCTTTCAATATGTCATTTAAAAATACTCTTTAGAGTAATATGAAAGGAAAAGCTCTATTTATTTGCCAGCAAGATATAATACTCTGTTACCACTTAGTATAATTGTGAATTGCCTCTTTTTTAAATGCATTGTAAACACATTTTTCAGAGATGAATAGCCCACACGAACACAAAGGAGTGGTAATTATCATGTCGGTGTTATGCCTGTCTATTGTTCACCAAACTGGGGACATGAACATGGACACACATTGTTCATGACTTGAACCTGAACACCACAGGCCGCCTACCGATTGTTGCGGCCCATTAATTATTGCCCAAAGCTCTCCAACTCCGCTCAACTCCCCTTATCAGTGTGAGCTTTAGATATCAATTATTCAGCCCAACTCTGCTGAAAGGCAGTTCCTCTTCTAGACCAGGATTAAATCTGATTTTCTCAACAGAACATTTCTTTATTCAAACGGTCCATAATGAATTTAAAATTATGGATATTTTCCATTTATTGTCTAAAATAGCTTGACAGGATTATAATTATACTAGCATACCGGACAGGATTATAATTATACTAGCATGTAACGTAGTGTATATTTTATGTATTTTTAATAAAGTGCAGAGTTGTAAGTGTTTACTTTAACGCTTATTTAAATTTTACTTGTGTTTCTGTTGGATGTTTAATACACGTTTTGCACGTATTTTACGTATAGAGAAATGCATATCTAACTCTGATTTTGACTCGTCTCATTATAAGTTGTATATGTTTTGTAAAATGGAACAGCGCTGTTCTAATACTTACAGTCAATACATGTTATAGCAAGAGTAGATCCACTCATCACATAATGTATTTAATTATTTACCTAACATATGTGTGAATTATACAAGCCTTTATCTTTGTAATTCTCTCTTGAAAAATCCTTTGCTCTTTCTTGAAACACAATGATCGTTTTATCTACATAAAGTAAGAGTTATTATTTTTTATTGGCGATTTACTCTTTTATGTTCTCAAATAAAAATATTTCAAGAGTTAAAAAGTATGATGAGTCCACAAGAGACAACATGTTTATACGCGTAGATGCCTTAGTAAACTGATCCAAGAATAGGTAAACAGCCTTGTTATTTCACCCGATATTAGAGAAAACCCCGGACGCAATATGCGGTGTTCATTTACTTACTTAAATTTTAATTAAAACAGCAATTCCACCCTATACCCTCCATTCAAAGCTTCTGCCCACGACACAAAACGTAATGGCTTCGCGATACAAAAAAATCTGTTGACTTCCCCAGCTACAACTGTTATCCGTTAAAGAAGGTCTGCCTAATTTAAATTTGTAATTCAAACCGGTACTTAATGAATAGAGTAATTTTGTGCATATTTCCACTGGCAAGTCACGCAAATGTTCTACTTGACCAATACTCGTATCTCTCAGACGTGTGTAGATTTCCTTCTTCACCAATTACACCATAAACTATACTATTCGAGAATGGGTTCCCGTTATACGTCTCCTCAGTTTCTACTAAAAGCCTCTACCTTTTTAATCTACATGACATTTATACATCTACTACAGCTGTCGCACAATTTCACTGCCCAACATTAACATATTCATTAATTTCAAATAGAATCCTCAAAGCGGTGAACTTTCACAGTAACTTTGTGCATAAATAAATATTAAAACGCCAGGACCTCATAAATATTGCTGGCAAAAAGTACTAGAAAGTATTCAACACGAATGTACTTACTCATTCATCCTCATGGAACGCACCTCCCCCCCCTCACCATCGCCATCTGCATATACTTAAAACCACGGATCAACCCTAAGTACATGCGAATAAGCAAATGTACGAAATAAGCAAAAATTCGTATAAACGTGAGTGCTTATGTTTGTTTGTTTGAGACAAATTTATATATTTATATACTTCCAAAGTTCATTTGTCCAAATGTTAAACCGAATTCAGTAGAGCAACAGTTTATTGCAACACGCCTTTTCTCTATTATAAATGTATATCCAACCTGTAAATTTCAGAAATTATTATATCGGCTTATTTAGTTATTTTAGTTAACAATAATACTCCACGACAATTAGTTGTTTAAGCTTGTATGTTTATTAAGTAATACAATTTTATGAAAATCGTTTAAATTGCAAACTAAAAACAAATTAACAATAATAACGGTAACATTATAGTTAATAATCTATTCTAGGCTTTGCAGTTACTCATGCGGTATAAAATAAAATTTCCCTTATTTTGCTTCGGTAATAGATATTAAATAAATATCTCACTTTTTGGTCTGTCTTATCAATCTCTCAATAAATTATTCATGAATTAAAATAGCTGATATTACGCTTTTAACCGTGGTTTATTATATAATACCGAAAATGTTCATTAAAGTAAATTATAATTTGATAACAAGTAAATGGTAATGGTTATTATTATTAAAGATCATCAAGGTAGAGTTAATGAACTCATAAACGGACTGAAATCCAAAACATAGGGAACAAAAACTCCTCAAACTTAACAAGCAATAATATTCGGTGAGTTGGAAAACCCATAAAGAACTAACAAGGCTTATAACCACACTGGTTCGTGAAATTGTTATTTTCGTTAATTTACAGGATTAATTGGATGTGTTTTGAAATACATTATATAAACACTGTATTCGGCACGAATGTTTCTGACATGATTAGTCCACGCATATTAAATTCATCAAGCTGAAAAGAGACTATTTTGCATCAAAGCAATAACCAAGGTCCCGACTTTATTATCTACTCCAGTGAAAATCGATTACTACGAGCTCCAATTCCAGTGAAATGTAGTTTGTCTTAAATCCTGAAATTAAATGAGTTTTCTTTGAAGTTTTTACTCAGACGACCGATTTAATTGATTTAAGTCTTCTCTACTTGACCGATGACGGTAAAAATGGATTTTTATGCACTCCACGACAATTTATTGTTCTAGTTAGTGCTGTAAGCAAATTTGGCCGCTGATAGTATTATAAAATGTGTTTTGGTCTCACCATAATTATTTTAACTTTTTATTCAGTTCTACTCAAATTAATAATTATCACAACGTAAGCTGAATCATAATTGGGTTGTTGCATATTATATACGTTTTATTGGCTGAGCTTTAGTGAAGCCTTACTCGTGTGGCTGGAACAAAGTAATTTCTGACTCAGTCTATTTGTCTGGCCGACCGCACGATATCTCAAAATCAACTTGAAATGTTGTATGAAGCTTCATTTATACTCGTATATTAGCAGCACTGAGATCGATGATGGTCCGTGTTACTCCACGGTTAACGACGATAGCAACAAGAAAATAGCAGAATAAATAAATTTGTAAACAAAATGAATTTTGGAGATTCCATTTGAGATTTCAATGTATGAAGTAAAAAGAAAAAGCGTGGAAGGTCAAACTTGGTGACAAAATTTGATTTCTGCGAGTGCGTTGTACTGCAGTCCCTAGCTTACCGGAACTGTTATTATTTGAACATTGCTATTCTTAGCATAATAATTAAATGAGCAGCAAAGGGAATGCATCATGTGGCAAGATATCTCGAGAAAACTTCATATGTTGACTTCAAACTTTGCGTGAAAATTCATTTCTAAATTGGTAAGTTGAGTTATATGATTGTGTGTATCCAAGCATGGAATTTGCCTGAGCGTTATTGAAACCTATGTATGACTCAGTAACATATTTTCTCTTTTACCTGCTGGAGGGGATGCAAATATTTCTTTATGGTTGTCCACTTTTATATCTGTCCGCAAGACCACTAGAGAATGAAATGAGCTATAGATCGAAAAGTTTACATCTAACCTCAGCGAAGCTTGTTTTGCGAGACGTGGTAGCGTATTCCTACCTTGTTAATAGAATTGAGTGAAAGCTAAAATGGAAAATAAAAGATTCATTTTCGCCGTCTTATTTTTATCTAGGACTAAATTTCCAGTGGTCAGAGTACCAAATGTCTGTAGCGAATTAAGCTAATTTAATATTAGTATTCTTTCCACATTTTTTAGACAAAATTAACATAATTTGAACGTTGAAATAAACAATAATGAATGGCTAAAGTACTCAAAATTCACCGTCTAAAATACTCGTACAATACTGATCCAGTGAAGCAAGAATAAAACTTTAAATTGATACCAAACTGGGCACTTGATCAGTTATTTCACGGTTATACAGTCGAACCGATTTAACCTCCGTCAGTAGTTTATCCATTGTTCGAAATACAAGAGACAACGTGTGTGTCCGTTATTCGCTGTCTGAACAATTCAATTCATTTGGTTTCTAAATTAAGGAAAATCCTACACTGTAGGAACATAATTACTAGAACAATTCTAAACTCTGTTAGGGGGTGTTTTAATTTCTCGTAATAAAAATCCTAGCAAAAATATATAGAATTTATTACACCTACAAAGTACAAAGTACAAAAATGTTCTGTTGTTAAAAGTGTATTACTTAAAAGTAAACATAAAATGAATAATGAAATTGCAGGAGCGAGCGAATTAGGTCGGTAATGTCAATCGTAGATTAATGTTATTTATGCACTTCACTGCGGCATTAATCATGTTGATTGTTTGCTCTTTGCGGCTTTTTATGGCGCATTATGCGTTATGTATGGAAATGTATATATTCATAGCTGTTAAAACGATATTAGAATGTGATTTGTGAAGTAGTTATTAAATATCGAAAACTTGCAATAAAGTTAAATTAAATAATACTGTTGTATGATCTCATGTAGCTTTAATTAATTTTAATCCGTCCATTATATTGGCGTATATACATTTAAGTGTGAAAATAGATTTTCTAAACATTATTAAATAATAAAACTGCCAAATTTTATAGTTTATTAAGGTTATTTTAGTCGTACCATCTCATCAAATTTAATGGCGTATATTAACGTGAAAATAGCTTTAAGAAAGAGTTTTGTATTAAAATATTATGTTGCAACTGTTAGCAAGAATAATTAGGTCTTATCTTATTGAATCTGAGGTTGTAAAACTTACTCTCGTGTTTCATATTTACAACAACATTAGTCTGTGTAAGTTTTCATTGTGTATGTGTTTACAGGAGTATCTGATTGGTACCGTGGCAGTGCAATCAACATACTGCAATCTCAAAATCATATCGTTTTATTGAACATCTTGTACTGAACAATCTGTATCAACAATTATATCAAGATTAAGTACGAATTATTATAGTAACCTTTGGTTTATCACTAAGCGATCTTATTATTATGGGTTAGAAACTTCTTATGAGTGGATGATCTGAGGACGATTCGAGTCCGAAACGGTTTAACATTTCATTATTAACATTAACATTACTTCAGGATAGGATTAGATGATGAGATTTCGAGCCTTGATCCTTGAGGTGATAGGGTGAGCGCTGACCAGGGACGACTAAAAGTTGGGTCAACAATCTTCTGAAGATAAGAGAACACTTGTGTCAACAACAACGACAACGATTGTAACTAGTAACTGAGCAGCGCATTGCGGACGTGCCAGGTTTGTTTATTCAGGTTGCTGTTAGGCAAAGTTAAGATATGCTGTCAGACTCTTAACTGATGGACACAGCTTGATAGCGCAGCCACCATACCAGCATTATGCCCTTCATTTACCTCATTCGTGGCCCGGTAACAATAATTACAAGGTAACATTGAAGTTTTAAGGATTTTATTACATAAACATAAACCACAATAAACTATAAAGGCCATTAAAGAAGAAAGCTCGTCAACATTTAATTTTTGTTTGAGTTTAGTAAAAATTTTACACTTATCTTTTACTACACTGTCTGTTTGTTTGCAACGGATCTATCCATCCACAAAGGACTTTGCTTAACCTATTATTACCATGTAATCATAATGGCAACTAGAATATCGCAGTATAAATAATCTGTAACTAACTGAGTACAATTATTTGACATTTCAATCGTGTCACATAGTACCAGGTCACAGCTTCATGAATAGCTTAAGACTTGACAATTTTTCGTCACACGTGGTGAGCGTAATCCTACGCTCTCCAGACAAGTGAGATATCTGTGATCTACTGTCAGTGAAATAACAATTTATTTGACATTTCAATCGTGTCACATAGTACCAGGTCACAGCTTCATGAATAGCTTAAGACTTGACAATTTGTTCGTCACACGTGGTGAGCGTAATCCTACGCTCTCCAGACAAGTGAGATATCTGTGATCTACTGTCAGTGAAATAACAATTTATTTGACATTTCAATCGTGTCACATAGTACCAGGTCACAGCTTCATGAATAGCTTAAGACTTGACAATTTTTCGTCACACGTGGTGAGCGTAATCCTACGCTCTCCAGACAAGTGAGATATCTGTGATCTACTGTCAGTGAAATAACAATTTATTTGACATTTCAATCGTGTCACATAGTACCAGGTCACAGCTTCATGAATAGCTTAAGACTTGACAATTTGTTCGTCACACGTGGTGAGCGTAATCCTACGCTCTCCAGACAAGTGAGATAGGCTATCTGTGATCTACTGTCAGTGAAATAACAATTTATTTGACATTTCAATCGTTTCTTACTAACTATATATATATATATATATATATATATATATATATATATATATATATATATATATATATATATGTTATAACTATATATTTGTTCATGCGTATATATAAAATTTGCCTTATTTTTATTGTATTGTTTAGTTTGCAGATATAATCCTGAAAATGTTGACGAAGGCCTATGTGTTTGTTATAACCATATAAAGTTAGACGAGATTTTATCATATGGAAGGAAGAAGCTCTCAGCATTATTGTATTTACTCAACGGCTTAGCCGGGTGTTTTCCGCTGCACCACCGCTCTCTCTCTCTCTCTCTCTCTCTCTCTCTCTGGCCTTAACATCGGGAAATGTAACCTAAGTCTGTGACATTACTACTGTAATAACCTGTTTAACTTTATATTGCTTATAGCACTCGGCTAGAAGCATTACTTACAGTGGATTAACACTTGAAAGCACTAGAAATCACATGTGTCTATTTTATACACTTATACTTAAGAAATAAAAATGGCTTCCAGGGTTTATTACGTTTTATCTGGATCCACAAGACTGTAGAAGTGTAGGTCTGTTTGAATAATATTTTGGATATTTTGTTCATATGAATTAAATTACATTTACTAAATAATACATACAATAGGACTTGATTTTCGTATAGATCTTGTAGTAACTTGAACTGAAGAAAATGTTTTGAATTTATGTGAATTTTATAAATACCTAACTTTTTAGAAAAAGGCTTATTTGTGAAAGACACGGATAGGTAAAATAAGAAAGTGCCAACACAACACTAGTAACATTAAACTAGTAAGTTTGTTACTAGCTTTTAATACGATTATTGTGATAAGTTGTCACGAAGATATTTACGTATGTTTCCATATGACCTAAACAACTCAGGATCAAAAAACTGGTAATGCCCTGTCTGTGTTATGGGCGTATACAGTTCACAAACTGGGGACATGACCATGAACGTAGGGTTCATTAAGTGAACCTGAACACCGACAGGGCGCCTACCGATTGTTGCGGCCCATTAATTATTGCCCAAAGCTCTCCAACTCCGCTCAACCCCCCTTATCGGAGTCAGCTTTAGATATCACTTATTCAGCGCAATTCTTGGTGTGAAAGTATCTCTTCTTTGTGAGATGGAATATGTTTCCGCTGCCATCGAATCGCTTTAATGTATTGTAAAACTTCATTGTATATTCAAAGTTGACGGTTTACTGTTTTCACAAACTACTACACATCAGACTAAATTAAGATAAACAAACATCTGGTTACATCCTAAATATAAACTAAAACTTCTTTAATAGACTCTGATTGCAGAAGTATTAATTGATATTAAACTCTGAATTTGGATTCAACTCATTCCTTCTCTTTCACAAAACCAACTTAAACAGCGAAACGAATTAGAAATAAAACATCAAACGAGTGTTTGATGACTTGCTCTCATTGAAAGGATGAAAAGAATTGGATTTTACTTCCCTCATTGACTTGAGTTATTGGGATAACTTGGTTCCTTTATGACTTTCTTAAACGGATTATTCCTCAATTTATGTCTTTATTTGTTTTCAGAAACAGTCTTTTGATCAACAATTATTTGCTTTTACTAGATTAGAGCATTGCTGTGTGATTAGGTTTTCTAATGATGGATAAAGATATCCAAATAGTGCTGACTCTCATTGAATATTTGTAATTAAATATTCAAATACTGTATATTTAGAGGAGAGGACAAACAGATTCGTTTAGTTAAACCAGTATAAAAGCACAGCGCCAATGCAACGCACCATCGCCAACGTTTTCATTTACCAAGAGCCTTATATTTTAATTAAAACCATAAAGCTACCTTTGACCTCTATACGCTGCTTCAGTTCACGAAGGAACTTGGGTAAAAAGAGTAATCAAGCGCTGTTTCTTTCACCTTGAAGATGTTTTCAAGCTTGGCATTGATTTACTCTCTTATTTTATTATTTCAAGTGTTGTGTTGTTTTCTGTACGCACTAGGGACTCGCCATAACAAATGTTCAAGCACCAAAAATAGAAGATGTTTTTTTTTCCAATTTAAAGTAAAACATTTTTGACTAACGTAATTTATATAATGGGGCACGTTTTTGTAGATCATGACGAGTTTCAGCGTAATTTCCCACCACATATTATGAATGCCATGTTTATTTATATTTAAAAGTAATATTTAAAATTTGTTAGTTCAGCATAATTAATCGCAAACTAGTTTTACATTGCAGCAAAAGTTTAAATAAACAGAACAAACTTGAAGTAATTTAATTAAAAACAACACGGAAGACGTGGTTGCTTGCATTATTTATATTCCGTATGAAAATAGCATTATGTTTTGAAACAAAAAATATCTATTGTTTTTTTATGTACGATATTTTGCACTTACTAACCCTATCATAGTTTACTCCTACGATACAATATGACTTAATAACGTTAGAATAAAAATCTTGGACGAATAAACAAATAAAGCGTAATTTTTGATATATTTGTATCAAGAACGAGATGTTATGGACGTCCATACTTACCGTCAGGTGGTTCTCTCGTCTCACCCTCTCACGAGGACGGGAGGGAAGCCAATGTTTGAGCTGTGGTGAAGCGGCAATATCGGGTAGCTTACAGCACAGTTGACAGTCGGGGCTCGAGACGGTGGCGAATATTGTTTTCGGATCCCGCAACTTTGCAAAAATCTGGCGTCAAATCGTTTTTCTACATCGCTAGCCACTGCAGTGACTACTGAATGGGTTTAAACGATTTTGCATTGCACCATAACAAATCTCCATCCCCTCGTATTGTGTTCCCCATAAATGTCCCGTACTTTCTATGCGCCGTCATTCTCTGGCAAGCAATCATTAGTAATAATTCGTACACGTGTGTATTTGCACGTTGCGGTTGTAGTTATTGTTTGGATGGCAATTTCTGCCCCGATGTTAATTGGTTGGCTAATAAAACGGCCCAATGACGTTAATCATCACTCTCAGCCTAGCCATCAATCGAGTTTCAGCGGAGAACTTCCATTTGGTAGTTGTCAATTTAGATAGCTTTCAATTTTGAGTTTTGTTGAGCACATATTCCCTTTAATATTTTTGGATAAACTTGCAATAATATTATTGTTTAACCAGCCCATTGAACCTTTACAATACTAGACGTTTTTTCAAAGTATATTATTTTACTTTATGTATTCAAAACGTTCTTACAAATTTAAAAAATATGGTAAAGTGTGCTACGTTTTTTTCATTTTCAGGATTGACACTCAAAGAAGTACTAATAGCTTCCACACAAAAAGAACACGTTAGCTAGCACGTTATGGAACAAATCTACCAAACCCCATCACTATATCTCTAAAAATAAAAATATTAGAGCGTTGTTTTTCTTTCTCAATATTTACGTCCGATTATATTGACTATATTCTACTGACTTTATTCTAAGAACAGCTGTTACTGATTCTGACAGTACATTCTATAACAGCTGTGTTGATGCAGTGTAAACACGTTTAACAAAGAGTATATTTTTATGTGGATTGAAATAATATGTGCCTCTTAAACTTGCAGCTTTGGTATATTTTTTCCAGTAAACCAGACATTAGTACATTATAAATGTTCTTAAAAAGAACGGTTATAGAGACGTTGGTATTGGAAGGATAACTTCTTACTCTCATGCAGGGGCCAAAATTAGCACTTTTTACTCAAAAAACAGCATGTCACTTCCAGCATATTTATCACCTGGAGTTACATGACAAATGGGGAGTGGGGTGTCCCATGGCTCGGTCGTGGTATCATTAGTGGACAGCGAACGTCCAACCGCCATCGTGGGGTCGGGCAATGAGGGGAAGCACTGAACTGGAAACCTCTGGAGGACACACAGTCACACAGTCATGACTAACAACTTCAACATTTTATTTTGTCTGTTTAGTAAAAAATATCCTTTGGTACTGAATTTTATTGAACATTTTTAGGAGTACGCAATGTTTAATGTGTAGCTTTTCTCCAAGGTCTTTTTCAGATCTGTTATTTCCTGAACACATATTTTAAAACTTTTCCCAGCTTTTTGTTCTAATTTATATTCTTCTTAAAATTAAAATTATTTAATTATTATATTCTGGTATAGGCTGGCTTGAATAACTTGATTTGTTTTAATTCAAACTTTTATCTAGGTCCCCATACTTGTAATAAAGTCTGCCTAATTCGAAATCCTTGATGATCAGTTTTTGATGGGTCTCAGAGGACTAAAGAACACATTCTACTAAAGATTTTTCTATTAATCAGTTCCGTTGTACAGTATTGTAATTTTACATTCATTATAACAACAGATTCTATCCTCAGATTTCAGATTAATCCTTAAATGCCATGCAACTTTCTTTGTAAGATTCACGACGTACCGTGTTTGTTCAAAAGGGGCAGTACGAGTAGTAATTCGTTGTTAAATCCTACTCAGTCGAAGAAACTCCAGTAAGCCACTGTATTGAAGTCTCGCCCTCCGAAAGTCCAGCTTACTTCCTAAAGCTACTTTTCCACCCTATCTGTACCTAGCCACACGGGGAGAAAACATTAGTTTTGCACTTTATAGCTTGCTCTACAGTTCTGGTCTGAACTGTTGTAATTACTTTCATGATCTTTTTGTTGCAATTAAAAGGTTATTAAACGATAGCACATATTTTGAGGGTGCATTATAAATGTTTTATAACTGCGGGTTTAAACTAACATTCAGAAAAGTTAAAAAATGTGAAGGATAACTTTTTTATTGTAGCCTTAGAAAACCTACAAACACAGTTTATTTATTATAATTCTAACTTATCCATGTTCTCTACGACAATCGTAAATTGTGCTCCGTAACTAGATATTATATTAATAACTTAAGCCGGTTTATTGCAGCATTATTTTCCACTAACTCTGAATTACCAGTGCATTGATGTGGCATAAGACACGAACAATTCAATTACGTAATAAGAAATTATTGTTCTTAAGTAAATGTAAATTATAATTCATTACCAATCATTACACCATTAAAGAATTTTGTGTACTTGAAAAACACGAAGTATATCAACGTCTAACTAAATAACGTGTAAAATAAGTATGCGATGTATGTAACTAAGTATTTCACTTCAATGCAGCACATAACTAATATTTCGCCGCCTCGTAACAGTTTATTGTCAGTTTGTGTTTACATCATGCAGTTGATGGAAAAGGTCAAATGTTTGAGTAGCAATTCAATTTAGCAATTAATAATCGAGATTGCTTTCACGTTACGAGAACCAAAATGAAAATAATCGCCGTTGTAAAACTCTCTAGGGAAATTAATTTTCTTTCTGTCACACGGATCCGTGAACATTGATTTCAATATTTAATGTGTGTTTCTTGACGGCATGTAAAGTAACATTCATTACTTTAAGAGTGTAGGTTATCCACAATAAAATTCAACTGGGCTGTACCAAATTTATTTTGGGCAAAGTAAATGGAGGAAGTTTTTTTTATTAATGATTATTCTAATCATATATGAAGAATGCAGTAAAAATTGGTATAACGTTATAGGGTCATACATTGCAAAACAAATCGAGGGGCATAGGTTTAATCATAAAACGTCCAAACGTGATGTCTAAAGGTTTTCAAACACTCAAATAGCTGATTTTTATAACTTTCAGACTTGTTAAAGCATTTTAAACTTATCGTGACGCATCAAATTGTCGGTAAAAATAAAAGGCAAGTCTCATTATCTGGGAGAGAATGTGTAGCTTTAATCTACTTTGTCGTTAAGAGAGATGTATTAAAGAGAATCAATCACCTTGATATTTAAATTAACCGTGAAAAATTTGTAAGATTAATAAAAGTAAACAAAGGCAAATATTTTGAAGAGTAAGCAGTCTTCTTTTAAATTCATAGTGCAGTATTCGAATCTGCAGATTCGAAGTTTCATAGACTAGCCTATGCACCTATGCTTTCAGCGTGAACGTATTTTTAATCTAGAAGGCCATCGTATTAATACAGTATTGTAAAACACTTTGCATAAGACAAAGAGAAGTAAACTCAATATTTTCTTGCAAGCGCTATTTGAGTCTGGTAAGAAACACATATGCGATAAGGATAAAGAAGAGCACTGTAAAGCAATAAAGGTAAATAACTGAAACACTTGTGCTCTGACTGTTTTATTTATCCACCATAAACGTTTTCACACTTATAGAGCTCGAAGTATTATTACAGCATGGTTTTTGTACTTTATCACTTCGCTGCAGGAAATCAGGAAAGATTATCTGGGTAAGTAAGGAAAACAGTGTTTGGTTTTCACACCTGTGCCGCACTCGTCAAAGGGAGAGGGAAATGGGACAATATTTGGCCCAACAGAGAGCATTTCTGTTTCCAAACGTTGGTTACGTTTTCGGGAATTTAATTATTAAATTTTCACCAAAAGATAAAGACCACATTTGGATCAGTGAAAACATTTTTTAATATTTGGAACTCAGATGTGGTAAAAACTTTGACCTCTATAAATGGTAATTCTAGTCTTCCTCCGATTTACTCCTTTGTGTCGTAGAACTGTAGAAGGTTTACATCCCAGTCAATCTTGCTCTATATCGTTCATTGATTGGTAATTTGAAAACGAGACTATTGCCGAAGATTGTATTACGTCTGAGCGAAAAAAACAGGACAGTGTATTTTCATTGCAGAAACTAAAACAACAAAATGTATGTTTTTGGTATCCGCCCCAGGTTTCAGTCCAATGCCTCCCCCGACACGGTTGGTGGAGCGACACCCCCTAATGGACTGGACTCAGGTCATGTTTGCAACATCCCATTCATCATGCTATCCTCTCGGGATTATAAACAACACAAAAATCTGGACCTCTTATTTAAAAAAAAAATATTACCTTTTATCCTTGTATGAACATATATACACTCACATTTTGTATGCAATGCATTTAGTTTTCCTGGATTTTAAAAGAAATATTAAATTCTTAATTGGAGAAAATAACCAAAACTCTCCAAATGGCTCACCGCATTCAAAATGAATATTCGCAATTACAAAGGTAGAATTTTATAGTTAAAATAACAGCTTAATTCCTTACATACAATTATTATTTGTGTCCTCGAAGAAGAGAAACAATATTTACCTAACACAATTTTTCCGGTCAAAAAAGTGAACACATCAGACACACGAAACGACACAATATGAAAAATCGGTCATAAAAGAACACAGTTTTAAAACCAACCATATAATATACGTACCTAAAAATATTCTTGAAACCTTGGAAATAATCAAGAAAGAAAGTAACTTCAACCACAAGTATGGCATTTAATTGTCGAAAAGTGGGAAACAGCGACAAAGAAGCCATATTGGTCATAGTTGGTCGATGGCTGGTTAAGCCAAGCTTCAGCCAATCACGATAAATTTTTATACAGAAGAAATCTGATTATTAGCAGTTTACCATCTGAGGCCGGAATATTTCAAGAATATAATTTTGTATATAAGCGTATTTCGACATAGTGTGCACTGGTAAACTTATTTGTGTGCCCTGAGAGTATTTGTTGAAGGCTCTTGCAAGTACCCTATAAGGAGACAATTTAATTGGCATTTAAGGTCCTGAAAAATAACCCGTGCATCTCACATCTTCATAGTTCGATAATGCGCATATGCTACACCAATCAACATGAATATACAAACAATTAATTAATATCGCCACACCGCACCGCAGTGAACACTTTGATTACGAATTGATGAAACCAATCAAAGTACCATATATAGTTGATCGTAGCACAACACCGAATCGATTATGTAACTCCCTTCCCCTCCACCGCACTTCCAGAGAACCCCTACGGGGCACCAGAGCGTGATCGCGGATCTCTGATGAACACTTTGAAAGGCGAGACACACCTGGAGAGGGTCTCTCTGTAATCGATATGCCACACGACCTCTGTACCTTTGTGTTTCTTAGGCATGTCCAAGTAATAACATTAAGTTCACGCAGAACCCTAGGGACACACGACGCAGGGGTGTAAACTGACGTCATTGATACTTTTAAAGTACAGGATTCTCTTTCTTCATTGAATTATTCAACTAATAAAATATTGTAGTTATTCGTGTTTATTAATCTTGTCCACTTATTTATTTATTTATATAAATTAAAGTTGTAAATTATAAATTTCAATCCAGAATTTGTATACTTATTGTATTTCTTTTTCTCTATATTTTACAGTGGACACGGTTTGTTTTCTCTTAGCCGTCAATATCATTAAATTTCTGTTTTAGATAGTAATATTTAAAAAATATTTACAAAAACAGAGTTTAAAACAAGTTTTAGTATATATTGGCAATGTAATAAAGAACAAACTATGACACAAGGTGAACAAAGGAAAGAATGTAAATCGTGACACATGTCAAAAGTGAATTTTGATCTTGATAAAACAAATTGTTCCTGTAGAATTGATGATTAACTTACTGATCAGCGACTGCGGTGATAAGAGGATGAGGGAGGATGTATAAATTATGAAGAGGGTGACTTAATTTGTAAAGTACCTTTAATTTCTCTAAAGAGCTTTGGGCAGTTTTAATAAATCCTAAAAGATGTTTAAATATTTTCTTCTCACCTACAACACTGAATAAATTGAGGAATGGAATCGACAAATTTGTTGACACGATATTTTCATGCAGATGTCGCAAAATACACTTAGAAAATACGAGTTAGAAAAAGAGATAAAAAATGCAGTTTGTAGAAATTCGATGTAATTTTACAGAAAATGTGTAGCACCTCGCAACATAACTTGTTATTCTGGCCCATTGCCTTTATCTCCTTCCACGTGAACGATTTCATTGCTCATTAAGTTTGAGAGCCGAGACCCGTAGTTCTGGATTCAGCGCGCCCACCATGTTCATTACCGGGACCACCATGGCTGCTGTAATTGAATTAGTGGCCGCCAGCCCTTCCTCGTAGCTGCGACTCATGAACTCACCCTACCACAGAACACCCTAGCAACGGCACATCAAGAACAGAGTAAATTGACATTTGACCTTTATCAATTAGAAGATCTAATTTACTACATTTAGTGAAATTATGCCCCCCTTTGAACACTTCCCTGTCTTGAAAGGTTTAATAAGGCTTTCAATTTCGCTGACATAATTTAATAATTATTTATTCTGAGTGCTTTAACTTTCTGAAGATTTCTTGCAAATGAACACCTATTCATTGCTAAGTTAGAAATACGCGTCCTTGCTTTGTAGCTGGCACTTGTATTTAAAATTTTTTCAAACGAATTTTAATTTCTTATTTACCAACGTGGCTTGAAGTAAACATGATTGCAGTGGGAGGTTAACTATTCGAAAACAGACAATGTCCATTGTTCGCGCTAGGATGATAGATGATACTTCGCATGTTGATGGACTATAAAGTGGAAAACGTAGCTAGTAGAGCGGTACTGTATTAAAGTCAACAGCCTAAATATGCATAAAATTATTTAATTAACGGTATAAATACAAATTTTAATTAGGTGAGTCTTGGTTAACGGACGTCTGCAGTGGTCGAAAGAATCAGGATGCTTTTGTGGTGTTCGGTGTTTTCCGTGAATACCTTCACAAAAGAGAGCGGATGTCTGAGGGTGGATTCGGTTTTAATTAAAACCAAAGCGAGTAAGCAAAAACCTGCTTAAAGTAGAGATTTCTTTAAAACGTTTGAAGTATGTGAATCTACTACAGGTTTACTGTTTTATCACTGAAAATATATGTGAATGGTGGAGTACTACAACTATTTACTTTCACGCTGCGCCTTTTACAATAAGTAATTAGTTCATATTTAATTGTGGTTTATATTACATATGAAATTAATAACAAGCAATTATGAGGAGGACAATTAACACAACAATAATGTTTAAAACGAAACAAAACAAAACTGCATAATTTTGGGAAATTGAAATATTATCTGAAGCATATTAAGAAATCCATTGTTATGTTCATGGACATGTTCCATTTATTTAAAAAAAATTAAAGGTTTAAGTACACTCGAAAGGTTGAGCTAAAAACTGTAATAATATATATGACTTAATATTATACATCTGTTCCAAGAAAACAGCTCCAAGTTTTGTCCGAACTTTAATATATCATTATTTAAAAGAACGGTCTGTTGGGAAATCCTGACAGTAGAAGAGGAACCGCCTTTCAGCAGAGTTGGGATGAATAATTGATATCTAAAGCTCACACTGATAAGGGGAGTTGAGCGGAGTTGGAGAGCTTTGGGCAATAATTAATGGGCCGCAACAATCGGTAGGCGCCCTGTCGGTGTTCAGGTTCAAGTCATGAACAATGTGTGTCCATGTTCATGAATTGTGACTCTAGATTGGTGAATAGGGAACCAGAATACAGTGTGTACCAAGTAGAACCCTACCAGTTAATTACACTCCTGTTTTGTATTAATGTGTTTCAAAATGTAGATTATTCTGAAATTACAAATTTTACTATAGTTAATTAAACTGTAATTTCTCGAGTCATTAATGACGATTTATCATGGTAACGTTCATAGTTCAAAGCATATTGATAAGCAATTACAGCTTTAAAACGTTGATCACACAGGCGTCTCTTGAGTTTTTGTAGCCTCAAGAACTGTATAATTAGCCAATGTATAATGTATGCCGTATATCCTTAAACTAGTGTAAAATATCATCTATATGTTCTTGAATCGTAACCTTAGAATATAATATTATACAAACTTGCTACATGAACGAACATGGTGCTGTGTTATCAAAGAAACTTCGGAGAGCGAGGTAGCAAAGTAGAACATACCCAGCAAAGCCGTTTAGTAAATACAATAGTGCTAAGAGCGTCTCCTTTCCACTTGATAAAACCTCACCTTGCAAACAAGATTATGTTGTACATTCGATTATGTAATTTTATAAATAGGTGGCTTTAGTGTGAGGAAAAATAGTAAGGGAAACCAATAATAATGTTTGAGTTTGCATTTTTTTCTTTAAACCTTTCTGTTTTGGAACTATAAAATAGAAAATTAGTGAGTTTTAATGGTGAATTGATCTTAAAATACTGAGTGGGTAGTAACATGTTAAGTAATCCACTCCTACAGAGAATTTACATTTCCGACATCGATGAAAACAGATTGATATAATATGCATGTAACAGAATATGTAATGCTTTCATATTTACCCTTACTGTGCTCTTCCTAACGTTTATTAACAAACAAAGAGAAAACGGATTTGACATAATGGATATGAAACTTCCAGCCGTTGCTAAGCGTCCGGTTAAGTCGACGCCCGGTTGACCCACTTTCGGTTAATAGCGCTTGCGCTGTATTCAAATAAATAATTTACAGTAATAATGATTCTGGGAAAATCTATTCAATCAGAAATATGTTTTAATATGTAATATTTCAATCAACAGGCATGACATTGTATTTGATTTGTTTTCCTGTTTAATTTGAAAAATTATAAAATCCTTTTTTCACCAAACTATGTTTAAATGAAATAAACTCTGCGAAAACCTTTTACCAACATATTCTGCATACAGAACACCACATTCCAAACTACGAATTGTCCCTCCATTAGTTAATGCACACACACGTCACGTTAGTCATAATGCGAACAAAAACTCAGGCAACACGTTACTCAGTAATTAATCAACGGTGTTTCACGTCGAGGTACGGAATGCAGCGGAATCAGCGGCACAACAATAAACAATCACGGGTTGCAAGTGAATCATTGAATAATTAATGTTTCGCGGGCCGGTGCCGTATACAACCCCACACGGAATCATTTATTCATTTAGAGGTGAGGTACACGACAGTGGCGCTGGCGCTACGGGTGCGGCGTGACGTGGCTCACCCCCGTACTCTTCTCTTACTGGACGTGCTATGTTTACTGGATGTTTAATTATCGTGGAGGACGTGATATCACGGTAACTAGAGAGAACCACGCTGTGTTCAGGTCTCTCTCTCTCTCTCTCTGCAAAAAGCTTTTATTTTACACATTTTTACTACTTCTGGCATTTTAACTATATGGTTTCGCTTAATTTATAAAAGACCAAAATAATAAAACAATTGTACACCCAAGAAATACCTTTAATAAATTTGGTGTTATTTTACTCTACTAGAATTAATCTATCGTCTTTTACAGCTCAGAACAGGTTGTCATATTGTCTAAAAACATCATAGGCAACATATGTGGTACTCTTTAACTGTATTGTTATTTAATCTCTAATGTGTTTATTTTTGAAAATCCTGATCTAAGTCCGTTTTTATGTGTTCTGATTTACCAGAATTTCACTAAGTGATCTTGGGAAGGAGTTTCAAATAAATTTAATCAAAATTAACATAATTGATTTAAAAATTAATATTAAAACTTATTATGAATCCTGATACCGAATACTGATATTTTGCAAACACAAGAAAGGGCATGAATGACTTCATAATCACAATGGCGTTATTTTTTTTATTAACTTATTTGTTTTCAATAATATTAAATGTCAGATATTAGTATGCCTGAGGTAGAAGAGAAACCCAAGAAAATCGTATCGAGATCACATTCTGCCAGACCACCCTATTTTCCAAGCTACATTTCCGATGTGTCAGTTCAGAGACAGAAGGCAAATTTAATATTTCTTCCCTCCTCACTTACATTGACCAGCTGTTGTTACTGTATTTCCAGGATTAAAATAAAATACCGATAACTTTGCATACGATAAGTCTTCTGGAAGTTCTCTTATTGCTCGTCACAAACCCTATTTTGATATATGGGAGTTATTATAATTTTAAATCTCATCTCTTATATTCGTATATTCATAAAAAATTAAATTTTCATTAAGCTACTCGTTATTTTATGTACTTCACCATTCTTTTTCCGGAAGAGAGACGAGGATTGGGTGGAAACACATTGTTAAGCATTAAATAATTATTGTGAGTACAAGAGTACTGACATTTTTTTAAGGGAATTAAAAAAAAATACACAGACACGGTTAATGGCCAGGTAGTGAAGGAAAACATATTTAATGAAACATATAGTCATGAAATCGCAAATTGTGACATGAAATCTATGCGATGTTATGCTTTTACTTCAAGCCTAAAGGAAACATGTACAAGCAATGGTAGGTTTACGAGCGTTCCTTTTCAACTTTATATTTTAAGGCTTCTTTTAACAGCTCTTTAGTAGCGAGAGGAGAAACCTCCTTTCGACCTTTTCACTGTCCATTACTTCTCCTCTTTACGCGCATTTCCGGTTTCTTTATTCCACTCTCGACCTATACCTTTTGCTTTTACCAACGAAAATAGAAAATAAAATGAAGAGAAATAAAGTAGTATGAAACCTGGAGAGTAAAGATACGATCTGCTGTACGTTTTAGAGCGTAGTAGTTGATTGGAAATCGCGTTTAGAGAAACCATCACAATCTGATGAAATGTTCGTCTACAATGTCATTAAACAATCACGGGCTCCGAAATGAAATTGTTTTTCAATTTGCTGTTAATTAATGTGTGTCCTTTTGTGTATTACGGGTTGTCGCTAAAGGTCCCATCAAAACAGGTGATTGAAAAGGCCAACTGTCGTGCTGTAATACCAACGAAATTACTTGCTCGAGGTCAGAGTTGTCAACCTCCGTTATAAGCCCATAATGAAAAGTCGCCTTTGAAAGGCTCTTGAGAAACTTAATTTCTTTAAGTTGTTTTGTGGAAAGCTTCAGGTGTAGTGGTAAAAATACTTCTCAAGGTGGTAGTCTCAGGAATTCAGTTTTCAGTTTCTAGAAAATCTATTTACGAGGATGTTATCCGAAATCTATTTGAGAACGTGTTTTTAACGTAACTTTAAAATTATGCCGAATTCATTTCTGATGATGCATTCGTTTGCAGATGAATATGCTCTTTGCTTTTTCAAAGCATGGCACGATACTATTTGCTTGAAGCAGCAGGCTGCACATAAAACCTATTTTACTTTCAGGGATCTCTGCACTTTCGTAATTTTCAGTTATTTATTGTTAGAGGTACATTTTAACTTTCTAATTATATCACATATGGATTTGTCTTTTTAATTACAGTAATATCATTCTGTGTGTAAAATATTGAATTTTTATCCAATAGAGATTGAATTTGTTTAATAAAAAAATTGATAGGAAGATAATTACTGATGTATATATTTAAGAAACCAATTTATTTGTGTTTTTAAATATAATTTTACTTTGATGTTTTGTATAGCACCAAGATCATAACTTTAATGAAATATACTTAATCGATTAGCAAACGTAAGAATCAATCTGGTAAGGACAAAAATAATAACGCTGTATACTACATAACCTGTAGCTGTACAGAAACAATTACTAATTTGTGGTTGGAACTGTAGGACAAAACGTGCTCTTCCCTAGTTTTGCCATCTATGTGATTAAACAAACTAATAAATTACGGATGGTTTATCGAATACTAAACTGTATTTATGGATTGTATATTGTAATACAATGATTGTATTCTATCTGCTATGTATAATTGCAAAAACTATGTAATGATAACACGAATATTTCACTAAATATATAGACCTGAAACTGCTCCAACATTGCTACCTTCACTCTTGCATTGCGAGCCGAGAATAATGTTTAGTGTAGAAGAGGTGCGAGATTAAAATAGTTAAATCCACTGTCCTACAAAATGTACTCTAGGGCCATACTGTTTGATTTGTTCGATGAGCCATAGAAAAGGCTTGAGTACACCGAGCAGGAATCGTGGAATAATAAATTATCGATCGATTTGTAAACAATACGAAGTGTTTGTCTCTCTCAAAATCAACATTTGTCTCGTCTTCAACAATTAACAAGTCTTCTCTAAGTTTGTACTGGACAATTTCGTATATTTAAGTGGAACTATTAATCTTACTTTTTAGAATTTTAATATTGTTTTAGACAAATCCATTAATGACTTTGTTTACGTTATATAGTAACGTTTAACAAACTCTATAGCGTCTACGATGTGAGGAAGAAAACACTGTTGGTAAGGTTAAAACATGTCCTTGAGCAATATAAGTGTACTATATTCTATCGACGCGACGGCATGAAAGGCGTTCTAATCCTGTCTATAGGCATCGAATTTATTCGATCCTGAGGAACAATAATTTCGAACGTAAGCTAATAATATTCTAACTTAGTCTTAAAGCTCAAAACATTTACTCTTTACTGTCAATTAACAGGGGAATCTTAAAAGCCATGATTTCTAGTATAGGATCTGAATCACATATAAACGTATATTTACAACGACAAGCAATGGTTTTACGATTCTAAGTAACAGACACAGTATAAATGAGTAGAATGGGTAATTACCAGACCATGAAAGCAATGTATCTTCAGTTGAGTGTACTAATGGGATAAACAAATATATGTAGGACCGGAGGATTTGATTAATTATTTGCTGATAGAGAGTTTGGTGGTTAGCCATCTATGTGTGTTAGGATATTGATGTATGCCATATTTTATCGGACAGAGTTTAAACTTAGGAACGTTCGTTTTATAGAATGAGATGGATGAATCGTAACCTAGAGTAAGAGCAAGTAACGAAAGAGCGAAAAAAGACCGGCGGTGGAAGGGGATCCGACGTTTGGTGGGGGAGAGGGGAAGTTGCGCTCACACAAAATTTTAGTAGTTCTTTAGTTTGTTGTCTTACTTTTATGACTTGCATTACGGTTTAAATACTCAGTTTTAGGCTTTAATCTAAGTCTGTTGTCCTGCTATAGATTTTATAATTTCATCCACAATAATGGCTCCCTCAGAGCCAACCTGTTCTCCTGTTCAGTGATCAAACACAAGACTGAAACTTCTTGCAATTGCAAATTTTTATTCAGTTTCCTAAATTAAACCCCGAAACTAAATACTCGAATAGAATTTAGCTCACTATCCTTAATGATGTAATGCGTTATCGTTATGTACACACATATATATATATATATATATATACATACATATCCATATACATATATATATATACATATGCATATATATATATATATATATATATATATATATATATATATATAAACATTGTAATGAACAATGTTAATGCACTGTACTTTGTATATAATGGTGTAATTATGCCACACTGGTAACATCACATTTCTATGATTACATTCTGCTAATAAACAAACTTTACATTTAATTCATTACAGGAACTCGAATAGTCGACTGATTACAAAATTTATTCGGATTCAGTAAACAAAAAGTGTACTACCATAATATAACGACATAAATCAGTAGTTGATTAATCTGTGATGCTTTTCAATCAGGCAAGCTGACGGTAGATTAGGCAGCCGTCGATTGTTGCCATCGCGTCTGTTAATCAGCTGAAAGTGCTATGGTTTGGCTCACATCATCAAAGACTCACGATATTGTTTGAAATAAACGATTTTATTAACACGATTTGTGGTTGACGCTGTCCCGTCATTTATTTTGACATCAATAGGTTGATTGGATCACGGTATTGCCGATCAATAAAGCTCGTAACATACGGTTCAATTCCCATACAAAGCAGTATTGTTGCTTCTTTCGTTATTCTTCTTGAGTAGTCAGCTAATCTGCATAGATTTAATTGTTTATTAAGCAAAGCTATTTACAATAATCCAAAGCTATTTGTAGCTGTATTGTAAAGACAATACTGGAATTAAAATTAAAACTTTCCTACTTTTCGGATCGTTACTTTGTGAATTGTGTTCTATTTCATGGAAGAAATTAAAATTAAATTCTAAGAAAAATGCAATAAATTGCATTTTAATGCACGACACAGTAATTTAAAATAATTGTTTTATCCCTCGAAATACAAATATTAACATTCAAATTGTAATTGAAATGTTGTTTATTGAAATATGAAAAGACAAGATTTTTGTCTACCCATCATGTGTTACATCTACTATTAGGGTAATAAAAATACGTTGTTAATTGAACATGGCATTCAAGTTATCAAAATGTCATTCTCCTAAATCACTAAAAACATATAACATTGTCATTTTAAAACTAAATTAAAATTAGAGTATCCAATTAAAAAAAATTGGATACTTTTAATTTGACACATTGTCAAAAAGAAGGCTGAATAGGCCATTTTTGGACTAGTTTATCGGAGAGATTATCTATAAATACCTATCGACATTAATGTTTTGAACGTAATTACATCTTTTACTTTGTTAATAAACCCATAAACGCTTTTGGCATAAAACAACGAACATAATACTAATGACAACAATGAATATATAATAGATAAAAATAAATCATACCAAGTAAAATAATTAAATAATATAAGTAATTTAGAATATTGTTATGGATACAAAAGAGCACTCTATAATATGGTAGCAACAACAACGGCTACCAATTTCATTCGTGATACTCTGAAACAGCAAGAAACACAGACGGTCAGGATATAAATGTGCTTCTGAAGTTATGCACATTAAGTCGAGGTAAATAATGAAAATGCTGATGAAATTCCCAGTTCTCACTCGCCATCAAGGAGAGAAATAAACTGCATCAGCGCCGACTGCTCTGCAGGTGAAGCATTGATTAAGTTGGATGCGAGTATTTAATTAAAGTCTGAAGTATGACACTATGTCATACTGAATTAGACTTCCATATACAGACGTGAAGTTTCAAAAGTGTCTCTCTCGTGTAAGCAATAAAGCGTAGACGTTAGGCGCCTCTCTATACAGTTTAATCAGTTTATCCTTTGTTCCTTTACTCCACGTCTTTGGCCATGGATCGTGTATGAGAAAATGATATGTGTAAATTATAACGTTACATAATAGCATGTTCAACATATAAAAAAATTCTGGACTGGATTCAATTTTAGGGCCGAAACAAAATAAACTAAACTTAGTTTTGCTTTAAACTAGTTTCCTAAGGCTGCAAACTCGTCTTTACAATATTGTTCGAGTGTCAATCACTAACTTTGCGATAGGAAGACAAAGATGACATTAATCTCAACCGTCTGTTTCTCCTGACGTCTTTCCAACTTACCTTTGTAGTAAAGCACTGAGATATTCGCTTGACGACAAAGATGAAGTCAAACAATCTCGAAAAGCAGTTAAGCTCATGTACAAAACTTGGGTATGAGGGAGGGCAGGGGGTGGTGACATCTAGTTGAGAAAAGAGGATTTGTTATCTTTGGAGTTCATTACAATTAGGTGTAGCGATAGATAATGTTAACCTGTAACAATATAGAACATAAAGTTACAGTTTTGTAATTAAATCATCATTGTATGAACAAAAACCGACTCGTCTAATGTCATATATGCTGTACATGATAAAGAGGTTAACGCATTACCTAATCTTTTTTTCTACGACTTGAGTCAATTCGCATCGCATAATCACTCAACGTAGTCGTTCGTAAAGACGACAGAGGAAGATGACTGCCAACCAAGCTAGTTTTGGTGGGTATCGAGATTGTAGGTTATATGGTGGGTTAAAATATTAATAGATTTTGCTCCCGGGCAATATTGTTTCCTTCTCGAACTTAAAATCGACCACCAGACACGCAAATAAGATCAGCCACCCATTATACAGAACGAATACTTGATTGAAATTACGACGTTTAGTCTTATTATCTCGTTTTCTTCATCATTACTGTAAATATTTATTATGCAACTGTGAATAATTTCCGTTCCACAAACTAATTAGCATGCCCTGGAATGTATTGTGTTCGCTGACTGAGAGCTGTACAGTTCGCTGCTGTATTATTGAGGATGTAAATCAAATAGAACACACACACGTTGAATAGCGCCACTTTGGGCATTGTTGTCGAAAAAATATTACTCCGCCAACATGCAAATGGGTTTAAGTGCGATACTCGGAATATATTTTACCCCTAACTAATGTGTTGTACGCTTTTAATTATTGCCCGATGTTCTCAATGTATTGTAGCGTACATTTAGCCTACCCGCTGTTTAGAGAATCAATAATATAATCGATACAATCGATTGTTTGTGTTAGGGTCAAAGATGGTTGTTATGTGCCAACAAAACTAATATTGTAAGAGATTTCATACATTATTTTACACTGTTAACAACTAATAAGAATCGGTTTTGCAGCACAGTTTTATCAGTGAAGATATCCAAAACTATAGTATTAACAGAAAGTGACTGCGGCTTGGCCCCAGGTAGTTTTACACCAACATATACACTCGTACTGCTATCAGTTACCTGGTGCATTACCTCAATCAATCTCAAATTTTTGTTATTTGTAATTTTTTCTTAAATATATTATAATACATAGATAGTCAACACTATAACGAGACAAATGATACTAAAACAACGTATAATACATTGAAAGTATCGCAGAGTATTGCTTAGTCATGAGTGTAATACGTTACTAAATAATAAGCCAGACGAAACACGGCAGGTGCTGGGCTAGCCCCAGCCTCGTGTGTGAGGTACGTGCGTGTGGGGCGACTACCTATCGCAAATCTCTATTTACTAGTACTAACTGCTCAGCCGGGCTTGGGATTGCGCGCACTCGCCGTTCATGATCCAGTAGCGTCCACGTGATCAATATACTTCCTGTTAACGTATTTATTATATATATTGGGCAGATCATGTGGCCACTTCCGATGTGCACCAAGTTCCAAGGTTATCAAAGGTCTTTAAGCGTTGATTACTTTTACAAGGAATTCAAAATAATACTGAATTAGTCTGATATATGGAACAAAAATATTCTAGTTTGTGTTTAGATTTATACTTCTTGCCTACCTCATTGAATTTTTACCTCGTTTGGGATGGCATTTTCTGTGTCAGCTTAGAAATCTGAACCCAGCGTGAAATAATGTTAGCGTACAGACCGTTCCAAGCTTTAGGCCTTCAAATTTACTATAAAATACTATAAATTCCTATTAATCTATTGTTTAATGTGCTCATATGTTTCTGTTGTCTTAAGGTGTCATATAAATAAATCATATTATTTTTGTAAAAAAAAAAACTTAAAATAGCTTTTAGAGATTTATGCATCGTCAATCTGTTTTATGTTTGTACCAGATTTATAATTGTATAATGAAAACAATTATTTAAACAACTAATTTATATTATTTTACTCCTTTATATCTCTTAAGCCTTTATATTTTACTCACGAGTTTTTTTCAACTCTAGAAGAGACCGACATAATCGCGCCATTTTTGTTAACTTACAACTTTTGCTTTAAATATCGATTAAATTGAAATTAGCATGAATCGATCAGCCAATAATCAATTGTAAATATCGAAAATGCTGAGTTACTAATGAATGAACAAATAATTTTCTGAAATTAAATGAACTTACAAGATTTTTGTCTGTGATTATTTATCTTAAATCGTATAAAATCCCTATTAAGATCTTATATCGCCTATCACAGCCTCGGTTGTTGATGTGAAACCGTCAACCCCCCCCCCTTCTGCACTTGGCAACAGCAATGTAACTTAGCGTTTAACTTCTGTAATTACGCCAATAACAAGAAAACTCCCCATTAAGAAGACAAAGGGCCGGCAATAAAACAGTTTCCGAGCGAAACAGAGTAAAGAAAGTGTGACATAAATTTCGGCGGACGTTCTAATCTCGAGGCGATGCGATGGGAATGGCGCGGGGTGAACTGTTAATTAATATTGGGAGGGACTCCATCAGTGGCTCCATATCCGGTAATCTCGGAGCTCTTAAAATTGGTTAAGATATACATTTTTACAGCGATGTTTCTCATTACTTGTTTCACTGATTATTTTAACGTTGTAAATGTTGTTTACAATACAAAATATACTCTCATCCGTGTTACAGATGTGATATAATCTATTCATCGCCCAGCTCATTATTTGAATTCTTAGTTGTATTCGCATCTGTTATAAAACCTTTAAGGTTTCAAACCCTGGTAAATGTTAATGATCGACGTAGAAAGAAGTGAAAATTAATTCTAAGCCCAAAACAGCGTAGCATTTTTTACCGATTCTTCGACTAAAAATATAATACATTTTATAGCGATTGACAGTGTATTAAATGTAAAAGAAAAATAGTCTAAGGATGAAATTGCTTAAAGGTAAAAAGGAGTAAGCAAATTTATTTTCATGTCTCAGTGTCCTCCAGATTGTAATATTATCCTTTTTATGATGTCAGAGTTGTATTAGTTCTCCCTGAAAATACAGGATTGTTATAAATTCTCCATTTTACATCTTTTAAATATAAATTCCCAAAACAGAATAGAATATTAGTTTTTAATTACAATTTGTTAAGCAAAATAAGTTTACTACTATTGTTTTGCATATATTAATACAGTATGTATATAAATTAAAAAGTACGTTTTAAGCAGCTCTTGGGAAAGATCTTGTACTAGTTGACAATCAACAGTGGTACAGGGGCAGGGAGCGTGAAGACTGTTAATTAATATCGAGGCTTCAGAGGATCAATATCTAGGAGGCTGTGGGTTTCACTTGAGGACTTCTGCAACGTGCAAATCCTTTCTGTATTTAATGCTCACTAAATATACAGTTTGAAGTGGAAATACTTATAAAATAATAATATTTAACTCTTTAAAAGTTCAAAATGGTTTAAGATAATGGATGAAACTATTTTGAACATATATTTCTCAACTATGTAAACTAATTGTTTTAATTACATCAAATGCCAATGTTACATTAGTTAATTGACTGGTTTATAGAAAACAGTGATTTATGAATATATCTAAGGACTGAGCCTTCTTCTACCAAACCTTTCCCTTCTGTATTATTAATTCTAAATGTACAGAACATAAATAATGTGTTTTTAAGGTTCACTGTATTTAGGTTAAGTTGTACTATTTTATTAGTACTATTCTGTACCAATCGTTTTTAAATGAGCTAAAGTTGGAGGAGGAATTGTGCATAAAAACATTCCTAGCATATATATAATGTGAGAGTTTGACTGTTTTCTCTCTTTCCCAGGTCAGAGTTAGAGAAACTCCGGAGTGGCAACCAGGTGAAGAACGACCACCTGACGGTGCAATGGCTGGCAGGGACGGTGGCAGAATTGAGGAGCGAAGTGGCCGAGCTGTCGGGGTCCGTGAACCGCACGGAAGAGCTAGCAGCCAGAGAAGCGCTGGGCGAGGAGGTGCGGATGGTACGAGGAGATGTGACTGCTCTCAGAAGAGACTTGGACGTGCTGCGAGCCGAGCAAGAGGCGAGAGTCGGGGTCCTGGCAGAGGAACTCCGGGAGGTCAAGGCTCACTGTCTCCGGAAGGTAAGGAATCTGAGCTAATGAAATGGCGAAGAGTTAGCAAATCAGAGAACTTTCAAAGTTCATGAACGATAACCTGACTAGCCTACAAATAACATACGTGACAAAAAATCAGTTTAAATGACGATGTTTTATATCCTAACAGGTCAGTAAAATATGTTTCTATTAAACCCTGCAATGAATTTCAGTCGCCATCTTACTAAAGATGACTTGAAAGTCTTCAACAAAAGACCTCATATTAATGTAAGAGTACAATATTGTAAACACTATTGTACTTTAGTACTGTTGATATGACCCGGCATTGAAAATATCAAAAGGGTCGACGAAGACAGTGTGACCTATATCCTTTCTCAGAGCTCCTTTCTTTAGTGAACGAACAATATCCGACTTTATCTATCTACGGTATACAATCTTTCCTGTACACTTTAACCGTGAAAGGTATAACCATAATTAATTTCTTTACAAATGTTATCTCCCAGTGCATGTAACTTTGGTATACTATGTTTGGAAACCAACTCTGGTTGCACACCAAAAGGTGCGGTATTTTGTGTTCTGTGTAGAAAACAATTTGAAACATCGAATTCAATCAGTGACCAATCAAATGTTTATTGCAGATGAGATCGATAATCCTTTAGTATGGGCACGCTCTAATGAGCGTAGATCTTTGTTTAACTAATTTATAAAAATTTAGGGGTTTCAGCCACAACCTACAGCGGTTTACCTATTAGTAAACAGTCACAATATCAAGCGATGATCAAAAACAGTGCGGTAAGACGTTGTTAGGCTTATGTTCCTCTCCCAAGTTAAGAGTAAGCACAGCTGTACTCTGTATAATCCCGTTAGTCATAGAATAGATAGATGGAACAGCAGGGTTAACTGCGAGGTGAACATCTGCTTCACCTCCCAACTCTCCCTGGTAAATGTTACATTTGCGTTGCCAACTTTTTGAAATCACTCATGTTGTTCAAACATAATCCGTCGTAACTTCCAATCCTTGAATTCCTTTTCTACATTTCTTACTCGATTTGGTACCTCCCATTGAAGCTCTTACCGAAAAAATGTATATTAATTATTTACTTACCCACAAAATATCCCAAAGGGGATTAAAGTGAAGTAAAACGTAAATCTCCGCTATGTGTCAAGGTTTATAGCTTCCAGAATAACTGTAAAAGTGACGTCATGTCTCCTGGTTAATTATTCTTTTGAAGCATTAACGCCAAAGCGTGTGAAGTGTGTACAAAGGGCACTCTTGCATCATCGGTCATGCCAACTTAACAGCTTAGTGATGTAATACTGAGAGAATATTGTGCTTCCTCGTTTTGCATCATTCTATTTTTCTTTCAAAATAGAAAGAAGTGATTACAAAAAGCGGTAAGATTTTGTTTGACATTGTATATTCACGTCCACTTCTACGATTCACATGTTCATAAGCTTCCTGTTTATAAAATGTCGGATATCACCATTTAAAATGTGAATAGCTAAATATGTTTATGACCACATAATGGCCAAAATGTGTTTTGGTTAGGGACAGAATCTAGTCGGCTACCACAACCACAACTTTAATATTCATGTGGCAGTTCATCATGTTCTCCTGCTCTTTCACTCTCTGCACTAAACAGACTGTCATAGTTTGCTTCACAGTTATCATACAACTCATAAGTATAAACTTTACAATTCGAAATTGTACAAAGGACGTACACTATTATTTCTAACGAAAATTTACTTGGTAGGAAAATATTTTATTAGAATTATTAAAATCGTGCACGACGTATTATTAGTAATTTAATCGCTGGTTAATATTCTTTTGTGCTGGCAATTCACGGAGTTTAATTAAACAACAAAATTTAAGAACTGACACAATACGGTACTGTCGGCGAACCAGGAGAATTGACCTGGTCCAATAAAAACATGAATGTATTGCATCAGTAATATTGTAGACACCATGTATATTTTTCTGTTTAAGAAGTTTAGATTTTGCTTAATTAAATTTACAAATGTAATATAAGTTAACAACTTATTTAGAAAAATTTAGATTTTATTTTCGCCCGTTGGCAGTATAACACAAGAGGTTTGTTTCATTTGATATGCAAGCCCAATTGAGGTAGGTTTTGAAAAAATAATTTCAAAATGCAAGGATTCTTGACAACTTATTCAAGGACAACTTATTCTTGATAAAATACATTTGATATACATTAATTCATCAAAAGGGAATTCAGAACCCTAAACGTCAAAATAGTGAGCACTTTGGCGTGAGTCGGCAAGAAATTTCACTATCCTCAGATAGAGAGTGCGCTGCTGTACAAAACTGCTTAGTAGTCACAGTGCAATGTTATTCACATCCTAATAGCCCATTATCTTAGAATAACAACCGCTTACCATTTTAAAAGAGCAGGAAACGTTCCCTTTGTACTCCTTTAGCATATCTCTTATTCGTTCAGTTGGAAAGATAAATAAATGTCACAACTGGATTTATTAGTTTCTTGCAGCGCGTGCAGGTCTACCAACAAAGGTATAAAGACGGTCAGGAAGGATTCTTTTGAAAAGAACTGCCTGTTACTTTACGTTATATTTCAACGGAGTCTTTTTTTATAGCTTCATTTACGATGTTTTATTTTATTTCTAAACGAGAACAGAAAAATGCGGCGTTGTAAACTTCTGATCGGAATTTTCCCATCTTCGGCGACGATAGAAAACCGCCCACGCCCAAATCGATAGGGTCGGCTTTGAAAGGGCGGAATTCTTTCTTTTATCGGTCAGGTATCCCTTATTGTCCCATTGTGCCGCGGGTGCAGCTGTGTCGATCTTTATTGGCGCGATCTAGAAGGTCGGTGACGGGTACCATCTCGATCTCGTGGCGGTGCCATGGAGTTCACGGCCCACCTGATATGATCGTGGGACGGTTCGCAGCCACATTAAACGTGTTCTTTATTTATCTTTGTCCCCCGAATTGTTTTAGAATCTTCTTTAAATGGCTTGTGAACTTTCCCTGGGCGGTTTCATTGCTGCCGCTCCCACCCTGTTTCTTTTTATAATGTTTTTCAGTAATTTTGTATTATTGGATTGGTCTGCCATTACAAGAGCGCGGTGGCAAACTCAAGACGGACTGTGGGAATGATTGTTTGTAGCCCGGAGAATTATTTTTCATTCTGTGAATTTAATCGTTCCAGGCGAATTTTTAAACATTCTTCCGTAGAAAATATCTTTCGGTTAATTTATTTTGTACTGTTCTTAAGAATTGGTGATTTTTAAAAGGGTAATGATTTTTCCATAACAGTGTAATGCAAACGTGTCCACGCTCACATGGAGTTGCACATTTTTTGCAGTGAAGGTTTTAGATTCCATGGCCTTTAGTTTGGTAACTTTCCGATTCGATTCCTTTAGAGGACAAAAGAAGCAAGGCTTATTAGTCCAGATGTTTTTATATTTTTTATTCCGTTATGTCACAATTATGAAAATATAAAACTTTGTATATAACAGCAAGTTCTCCAGTTTGCCGTATTTACAGCTTTGCAATAGTGATTATGTTTGGGAACCTTTACAGTTGGTTTATCAATTGAATTTTAGGTTTACATTAAATTTAATATGTTTCTAATTTGTATCTAATACCATTGACAGTGTTTCTCAGCCATGTATAATAAATGTATAATACACCAAGGCATACTCCTGGCTCTGGTGATCAGAGTCTGGTAGAAGAGAATTGACCAGATCTTAGTACCAACAATTCTGTCCACCTTTGCACTTCCGACCCATGTTGCGGTGTTGGGTGGCCTCGGTTGGAAGCATTACATTACGGTGAAGTGTTGTTATGGTGTGGCCTGGCGGCGAGGCATGGGCTGCGGCGGCATTAGCGTGGCTAAAGCTGCAGCCGCTTTCCAAGCATGTTCCCTGGTGGTTTATTGTCCGTAAAAATGCAAAAAACAACGCTGGCCAATTCCAGTACGAACGAGTTTTGTTCCAAAAGAACAAAACATTGACGATGTCTGTGGAAGAAGAAACGTCTGACAATCTCGGTTTTAAACATTATAACATTAAAATTATAACAATATTACTAACGACATATTCAAAATTTGAATTTAAGTTTAGCATTAATTGGAGTTACACTCACAATTACCAAGAAATGTAATTTAATATCTTCTATTTAATGTAAAGCAGGACTCCCTTCTAAGAGAATAATAGTTGCTGGTACGTAATAAAGACATTGTAACTTTTGAAGTAATAGTGGTTGAAAATAGTCTATTTAAAAAGTTACCTGTATATTACACAATGATAACAAAATAATTATTTTACATCAAGCCAATACAGCCCAGTCGTGGATTATAAAATATAAATTAGAATTATTAATTTTAATATATATAAAATATAAACAAATAAATAAATATATATAAATTAACATTGTTTCAATAAATTTATTTCACAAAGTAAACTTATAAACTCGAGTTGCCTTTCAAGTGAGTGTAAAAGTGGCAATGTTAGCAATAAGCAACAGTAAAAGATATGAATAAAGCAAAACTAATAAAAAATACACATTTTATGAGACTTTGCCATAGAATACCACTTTTAATCAAATTAATTTTAAAGCTTAGCTTGAAAATCAAAATAATTTTATACATTTATTCGCCCTTTATCTTACAATATTACGTTCCAATCTTCACAGCCGTAAAATTTCTAATTTACAGTTAAGATGGCTGTGGATGCGAGGCCGGCGGGTGCTACTTTACGTGTGTTTGGGGAATTGAGCGGCGATCTCGGAGGCGGAGGATAGTCGGGCGGGGGGTGGGGGAGGGGAGAGAACAGCTGCTGGAGATTAGGCCACCGTAAACCAGCTGGCAGCTGCAAAAAACAGGCCCAGGTAACTGTCCAAACAATACCATACCAGTACCCGGAACCCGCCCAACCTTGCGTTCCAGTCAAGCCGACATCATCGTTTACATACATTCGTGCACTGAGTATTACTCTGGTTCTGTAGTATTTGGAGGTACCAATAGACAATAATTCAACTGAAATACGGACTTTATAAATTTTTTATGTGCTACGATGCAATGTGTAAGGCTCAACAAACAGATACACTTTTTTATGTGTGGAAACTACTGGAATGCATTATATGCATTTTAAAGTGTGTATATGTAGTAAAAATAACCTTCATGAAATAATAGTTGCTAGAAATGTTTCAATTCTAATTTGAATTAATAAAGTGCTGTAGGAGCGGGTTTATTTAGAATTACCTTTAATTCAAACTCGTTAAAATATTGGTAAAACGTATTTGGTCTACTGAACATTTTCCAACTTTGCTGCTTAGTGCCTTAAAATGTCTATTGTTTAACGGGAAACTCTTTGATCCCACTTACACATTCACCATGATTTCGTCTGTCAAGAAATTTAAAGACGCGGCAACAATTCGTGTTGACAAATTATTGTTGACACTCTGTTACTGTTTTATATGTTTTGTCCAACAAAGACAGCATTAAAACTGATACAACGCAGTGAGATTTGTATTATATAAGCTGGAAAGGGAATGTTCTGTATGTACCGTAACTGATCAATACTGTCTATTTTTCTCGAGGCCATTAACCCTTTGATAACCGTTCTACCACTGCACGCACTTTCGACACTTCTGACGAGGTTAATTCTTTATGAACCAGCAAAGGTACAAAGTGTCGAGAGGGGGTTTGGGGGGGGGGGTAGGCAGGGGATGTCTTTGATCGTCACCGCATTGTGTAAACGCGTTCGGACGCATCCTACATTCAACCTGACTTAACTTGTTTTAATATTTTTCTCTGGACTTAATTTATGCCATATTTTGCACAATAATCCATTATTTTTTTTACAAACTGCCAGTTTGCGGTAAATGAAACTTTCTTGGAAAATAATTACTTCTTGCTATTTACGACTAAATGTAATGTAAATTATCTTAATCCAATAACACCGAATATTGGCGAAGAAGTAAGGATTTTTTTACTGGAAATCTGTTTATTTTGGTCTCTAAATGAATCCAGTTCCAGTTCGTATCGATCGAAATACTTGGTTGTAAATTTTCCCCTTGTATGAGTAAGTGAGAATTGTTAGTACTCTGCCTGTATAGTTTATAATAGCAACTAAGAAGAAATCTATTAGTAGATTAGGACTACAATTTTATCCTTATACTTTTTCGCTCTGAAGAACCAATTTATGGAGAACCCAATTAGATTTCTCTCATGTAGGGCTTTTTTAGTTTGGAGGTTTTAAAATTTTTTTATTTTAGATATTTATTCTAAACTTAGCTACACATTTTATGACGGATATTATTTTAAATAAATACTTGTATAATACTTTACAAGAAACATATTGTATTGAATATGAAGCTATCGTTAAATTAAGTTAATATTTACTAATTATCATTAATTAATTTATGATGATCATTTATATTTAGTTTATTGCGAATAATATTCAAACATTATAACATTCTGCATCAACATGGAACTAAAATATAGTAATAGTAATATGTCATTTCGTTTTGTTTTGACATTTGAACAAGTCTAAAACGATTAAATTGCAATATTGAAAGTACACGTATACAATTGAGGGAGGACATCCTCTTCCTCAGAGGGTTACAAGTTACTTAACAAGTAACAGGAATCACGGGGCCTTCAGTGGCCTCATAAAAGCGAACAACCCTCTCAAGGCGTAATGAGGGGGTGAAATGGGACAGTCCAAATCGTGAGATACGACACGGTATATCTCTCTCTCACTCGCACACTACACTGCTTACTGCTGCACTTGGGCCACGGCTCTAGGGTGAATAGTGTCAAACGTGTCACTGGCTGGAAATTCACTCACCGTAGGCCTATATGATACAAATTTTGGATACGTAAATTATCAACAATATTGTGTTATTTTTTTAAGTGGCCAATCAAGTACCGTACTAACTTCGGAGAAGTATTTTTATCATGGAGGACACTACATTATTTGCGCCATTCTGTACATATTAAGTAAAGTACATAGGTTGGAAATACTGTGAAAAGTACTGTTATCACCTACAGAAATTGAACTTACGCTATATTAACTCAGATCCAAAGTTCAAAGTATTATTAGACCGCGCGGCCATCAGCTCTCAATAAATGACAAAGACGCCAAATATTAAAATAGGCACTGAAACAGATTCAATTTGGACGAGAGTTACAAAATGAAATAAAGTAAGGTAAAACGTATGACGAAACAAGAACCCGGTAAAACTAAATGTACTCGTATTTATTAACATTAACAGACATAAACATTAACAATGAACATGAACTTAACTGAGATCTCGAACACTCTGGAGAATGGCGTGATTGAGCTTTTACGTATACGCTGCAACACTGCAACGTAACTTGATTACGTTGATGTACACACAATGAAGCCTAACAGCCAATGACTCCTCACCTTTGTCTATGGTGTTAGAATTCAGACATTCATGAATGAACATCAATTAGACGCTATTGCGCTAGTACTCCACTATTGTATCGACATTAATGAATTAACGGTCTATCTCTAGAAATTGTACATAGTCATAGAAAATTCACTTAATATTATTTTGTACAATTACAGATATATAAAAATAAAAATTTGTGGTTTTTTAGTGTACCTATTTTTTGCGCGTTCTAAGCTTCGAGAACTGCCCACAATGTGTACGTACGTTACAACCTAATAATAAAAATTACATTTATTTTTTGTTTGTATTTTTCGTTTACAAGGGTATAAAATACAATAATTTATGTTCCTTTGTATCTGAAATATTCTAACGTAATATTGAAATTCAAACTACTAATTTGATGCACAATAAGTTCATGGATCAAGTTTTATTATTCCTACGACGATATTATTGTTTTATAAATATGGGTTCGTTAGACGGTGACAAGTAGATCAAGTATTGATATCAGTTGGAAGCAAACATTTCCTCTTGGTCTTGTTCGAGGTTTTAAGCTTCAACTTGCATGATGTTGTTTATCGTTTGTGTCTATGGATACAAGTTTACCTTTGATGTTAGGAAACAAACGATAATGCAGATTGCTTCAATAGTTTATCTGCTCAATACATTAGTTGCATAAAGTATTCCATCAGATATACCGCCTTGAGTGAGCAAGACAGATCTCAGTATTGCGTGCGTTCCTGTTTTCACTGTCCTTACTCAATATCCATTGGTTATCATATATCGATGGACTTACGTTATAACAATGATGAGTCAAGCGAACGCTGCAGATAAGGCGTGGATGGGTCATTGGTTACGGATCGCCTGGCTTTATCATGTGCATGTATGTTGCCATTAAATTATATTGTTGTTATGTCATAAATGCAGACAGAGCCGTTAGTAATAAAGTGTGTTAACGTTGTCAACTTTACAGTGAACGAGATGCTGTGGCACTGATTAGATTTAGTTCCTGTTGTCGTTATGTGCATTTACATTGGTTCTTTGATTAGTGTAGTTGTGCTTCCTTGTAGTTTGGGGGAGTGGGTACCTCAGAGCTTTAGGAGGAAGATACTCTCTTCAAATTTCACCAGACCCCAACGGTTTTGTTGACAATTAAAACCATTGAATTGTGAAACCGCTACATTAGCGCTACTGGAATAGGAACAGAAAGAGAAAAATATATAGTAAGGCCATGTTAAATGTGGGTGGTACAGCCCGTTTTCGGTTGGAGCAATGTTTTTTAATTTGTAAAGAAAATTTTGATCACAGCCCTGTAATATACCATTTCTGGAGATAAAAAAAAAACGCTTGAAGATGTTTTACAGCATGTGAAGAAAATATTGGAGAGATTGACATGTTATTTTATTTATAAAAAATGATTTAAACATATAATTTGTTTAAAATTATATTTTATGACAAATATCATTTCCTTGAGTGATAAACTAATTAAAGACTCGTTTCTCGTTATAACTATAAATTCATGTACATACCGTAAAAATGTCTAATTTTTATCACCAGAAGTCATATTTGGGTCTGATTTCAAAATTGGTTTTCTTACTTTCAATGCGTGTCATTCCTCTTGAGGTGGAGTTAACAACAATATATTTTTCGATTTTTTTATGTTTTAGGTAAGTTATAGCCTATACTACACAGCTATGAATTCAACTACTACATTTAAATTTAATTTTGTAATATACGGTGAAATGTTCTTTCCCAAGAACCTGTTAATATAACTGAATATCGGCCTTAACCACAGTAATTAATAACTTTTTCGATGTTAAAAGCTGTAATTGCTTTTGCGTAAGGTACCCGTATATACAGCCAAACAACTATTGCATTGTGAGCAATAGCTTACGCTTGATAATCTAAACAAGAAGTAAGAAGTTACAATAATAGCCTACAGGCTGCAAACTTCCAAAAGACCTCTAACTGGTAGTTTTATATCAACCCTGTAATTACAGGCCGGTGGCCTACCTCTAGGCTAATAGTGAACAAACTATTCTATCTCAGTTCTGATCAAAGGATGGTTAAAGCGGGATTACTAATAGCTGTCAAGCCCGGTGAACTTAGAACTAGAGAAACCCTTGTAACTTCGGATCAAGCCCTGATGTAGTCAAATTTGTGTTAACAAACAGACGTCGCAGAACAGAGAGAATCGGTGATGTAATTTTGAACCCATTTCAATATTTATAAAGCCGCCCACACTACGGGAGATGTATAGAATAGAGGGTTTAACCAGTCGAATGGGTAGCCATAAGCAAATAACAATTGTACTTGTCAAACCTGGAGAACTTAGAACTAGAGTAAACCTTGTAACTTAGGATCAAGCCCTGATGTAGTCAAATTTGTGTTAACAAACAGACGTCGCTGAACAGAGAGAATCGGTGATGTAATTTTGAACCCATTTCAATATGTATAAAGCCGCCCACACTACGGGAGATGTATAGAATAGAGGGTTTTACCAGTCGAATGGGTAGCCATAAGCAAATAGCAAATGTACTTGTCAAGCCTGGAGAACTTAGAACTAGAGAAACTCTTGTAACTTAGGATCAAGCCCTGATGTAGTCAAATTTGTGTTAGCAAGCAGACGTCGCTGAACAGAGAGAATCGGTGATGTAATTTTGAACCCATTTCAATATTTATAAAGCCGCCAACACAACGGGAGATGTATAGAGTAGAGGGTTTAACCAGTCGAATGGGTAGCCTTAAGCAATAACAAATGTACTTTCATTTAATTTTGCCCCGCGAAGGTGCACCAGCATTTGTTTGCATTTAATCCCGCTGTTGGGTTGTGTTAGCTAAATCCTTTAATTTGATAACTATATTGTGAAGAGCTGCGCATATTGTAGTTTATTAATATATGCGAACATTATTTTATCTCCTTTTCGTTTTTTTTTAATTACACGTAGTTTTTATATAAATATTTTTTTAACAACAGTCTTCTCTGAGAATACGAAACTTTTTTGTCATTTACAGTATGGAGTTAACAAGATGTCTTGATAGTGTTTATTTGTATACCGCATTTAAGAGTTTCAAAACATGTTTCACTATTAATACGTGCAAAGTGTAAAACTATGTTTTTTTAAACTTAAAAACCAGTAGGGAAAACTGAAATATTTAAGTGCTTGACTGCATTTACACTAAAATTTGATTTAACTTTGGTTTGAAATGTGCTTGAGCCGAAATTCTAATATTTTTACAAATTAACGTAAGCCCCACTACCTTACATTTGGATTTGTTCGATATGTACAATATCATCTAAGATGATTGTTATATGCAAACACATAGTAGTAATTTTATAAAGTCGAATGCTATTTGCAACATTTTATTTTGGTATTTAGTCACACAACTCGCCAGAGGGTTTTAAATTGCACAAGAGAACAAAACCAGTAATGTTGACTTATATTACGAACATTTGTTGGAATAATGATTCAAGCGCCAGGCGAGATACGACAAGGACTGATTGGCTTTGTGTTCCGTTGTCTTTGAGAAACCACAGACCTCTGTTGATACAACGGTACAGTCTGTACCGCGCTGCATTAGTGTACCTTCAGTCTAGCCTACCGAGACGGTCGGCCCACCGCCGACACATGCCTTGATTGTGTTGAATAGCAAATACTTATCAGAGCTCTCCGCCTCTACGCAGAACTGCAGGCGGCTTTCAATTAGTGACTTTGTGTGCGTTGTACCTGACTGCCGACGGCAAATTGAATTATTTAAATTCAAAGGCTGCGTTGTTCGCAGGAGAATACTGCCAAATCTCGATAGTCCGGACTTAACTTATGTGATACGGATTACCGAGGCTGTTGAATAAATGTCCTGATTAGAGTGACCGCTAAAAGGATCGTGTTTGGATATTTTCACATTCTGTTCTGTTTAACAGCCTGCTCTGAACTGCGTGTGATACTTAACTTTTTAGACAGGAATTTAAAAATACCTAAACTATTTTAATGTTAGCCATGTGTTCGAGATTATAACTGTAGGTAATGCAGCACCTCAACCAGAGCTCTCGGATACGCTAAGATTACTGTAACGCTGGACGAAGCTCTCCCTACACTAAAGATAAAGCAGAGAGACATGGGTAGTCTCTTGTATATAGCGACTGCTGGTGTGTATAGTGACTCCATAAAATGACGTTGCTACGCCATTTTGTCGTAAATACATGAGATTATAAGTACAGCAGAGTGGGGGTAATGACGGGCGGGTTATTATTTTTATCAGAATTTTATAAATGTATAAAATATTAATTATTATTTATTTTAAATCTTCTATTGTATGAATGATTTCTTTATGATATTTCTCAATGCTCAGAATAACGTTATTTTGCAGACATTACAAAATGCAACAATTGTAACAAACTGCGAACCCTTTTAAAAGGTAATGTGAGATTCAAAATGTGATGTGTCCATTTTTTTTCAAAGAAATGCAAAATGTAACTTTACAAGTGCAGTTGTATACGACTGATATAACTACTACTCTATAACGCATAAAAGAAATACGACAGAAGCTAGTAGTTTTAAACTTTTGATGTTTCTGAAATACGATAGTTACCCTTAAGTTGACCTGTAGACTAATTATGGAGCAACATAGTCTCACTATAAGTACCATAACAATTGTGTACAAAGTTACAAGCTTCGGTTCCGTGGCCGACAGCTAACAAACAACTACGAGCAACTTCGTTGTTGCATCCCCTCGTCTCAAAAGATTTAGTAAAACTTGTTTCCTCAGTAATATTTTCTAGAATTGCGAAACTCGTGACTTGAAACTGTAACCTACCTCACATACAGCAATTTAATTTAAACCTTGTGAGACAACATATTTGACTGGTTGATGGAAAGATGCTTTTGTCGTAACCCTAAAGTAATTATTTGAAGTCAAATGGTGCGTCTCAACATTCGAGTCTCAAAAAGAGTGATAATTAAAGGCTTCTACACCGCCATTACAAGCAAAGATATCAGTTTGCCTTTTTTGGAAAATTTTGAAATGACTAGAGAATTATTCTACGTTTACGTGCATAAAGGTTTTTGTGCAATTTTCTCACAACTTTATTAAATTATTTATCACATGTAAATTGATTAAGAAACAACTTTACTCGCAGCCATCTTGATTTTAACTCCCTAAGAACAATATTAAAAGTCAGACACTTAAACGCCCTTATTTTAATCGAAGAACTGTGGGAGACGTTCCATTTTAAATACATTATTAATATGGAACCAAGCACGATTTACTTTTTGGTTTGTTCATCAATTATTCATAAAAAATCAATCAAATTCTTTTGTACTATCTCGTTTAATTATTTTATTTAAAACATATAACTTTACAAACATTCCTAATTTATTATGTATTTTTTTCAAACGGAGCACCTCTCTTATTACAATCGGCACTCAAGTATTTCTCTTTAAAGTGAAACATTTTGAAAAGTTTTAACCTTTTCAAAACGTATCAGGTTTTATTCCACAAAAAACAGCACTTTAAATGGTCGCAACTCCAGCGGAAATTGGAGGTGAAAACATCTGGTGGTCACGTAAAGTACACGTAATGTTGATTTATTAGAAGCATTTGTCAGAATAATGATTTCGAGCGTCGAGCCAGAGACGACAAGGACTGATTGGCTTTGTGTTCAGTTGTCTTTGAGAAACCACAGACCTCTGTTGATACAGCGGTATAGTCAGTGGCGCACTGCATTAGTGTACCTTCAGTCTAGCCAGCGTCTGTCTGTATCTTGATTATGTTGAATAGTAAAGCTATCAGAACTCCTGACAACTGCAGGCGGCTTTCGACGTGCTATCTCTGCATACAGTGTTAAAGTGCTCGACTGCCCTGTCAGAATGACTGACTTGAGTTGAGTGTTTTGTTGGAATTCACATTAATACAAAGTGGAATTAAGTTGAACGGAAGGAAACAGTTCGTGTGCTATGTGACAACAATTTAAGTTAACAGCAATAAATGCGTTGTCAAATATGAGAGAGAGAAGTTATGTGCAGGATATGTCTACGCTTTGTTATTATCCAAGACAGACTAATTATTAAAACCTAGTGAATCATAAATAGTTCAGTGATTAGGATAACTAAATTATATATGATTGATGTATTTTATGTATGCTTATATTCAGAACCACTTACTGCAAGTGTTGATCAAACTACAACTTTTTAGCTGGTCAAGTGGGACTTAATGAACCGAAAAGCGTATGTACCATTTTATATTTTAGAATGCTAATCGTAATTATCCCATGACATGTGACAAATGTGGTCTTCAGAAAGGTAACTAATTTTAAACACAACTTAGTCACTTTTTACAATAATTCTCTTTAAAACCGTTTTGACGGCGTTAATGTTATTTGCTCATTAACCTAGAAGTAAGTGACAAACAGATAATGTGCTCAGTGAAATCCTTACTTGATACGAATGTATCGGAGCCAAACATGAAACAGGGTAATTTAGTACACACATGATCGACGAAAATCAATTCAACATGGATTTATGCACGGTATTGGAGGATAAAGCAAACAACAAAGACCGGGTAACCGATGTTTTCATTTGTAACAATATTATTACCCTGTACAGTGCCAGCGTTAAAGATAGCACAATAACACCAATAACACGCCTCAGTGCTGTCTCAGTGCCATTGTTATTGTTGTTAATTATCCCTACGAAGAATAAATAAATCGATCCAATTACTCAGAACCGAAATCCGTAATAAACTTCATTATAGAAAGGCTAAAATAAAAATTAACGCATTTTAAATTAAAATGTTATTCTTAGGTACTATTCAATTTGCATTGGCGTACTGTGGATACAAACGCATTAGAAACAGAGTGGCGAATGTCGGGCGGAGAGAAATGACACAATTCTTTACCCGCTTGTCACATTAGACGGCAGGGCGTACCGTTGTGTGTTCACGATCCGATACGATATATACGGTGGGCGATATACGCCCACATTACCGCTGATGGAAGGACAACAATCCGCATTCCGCGCCAACCATACGCAAGGCCTGCTGCGACACTCCATTCACATTTATGATGCGGTGGTTTCATGGGCGACTCTTAATTGCGTATTTTTTACACGAAATAGCCAAGAATATTACAGGTTTTTATGTATTGGTAATTTTTATTTTGATCTAGTCTGTTTATATTTAACCCACTATTATTAAATTGGAGGTTTTAAACAACTGATAACATTGAAACAACACATAGCTCAATATACTATATAATGATATATTTCACACATGCTGACAGAATGTCTTAATTTAGATCTAGATATGATTAAAAATATATTATAGCGAGCCCAGAATTAATTTTTATGGGGATGTATACCTAGGTGACTGGGCACAAGGAATATTCTTAACCCACAGCAAAGCTCTGAAGATTTTCACCACCGATGAATCCTATGAAAAAGTCTGGAGTGTACAAAAGACGCCAATTTTACCTAAGCGAGAGTTGGAATTAATAGTCAACATTAGTAGTACAAACAGACCAGTGACTGATTGACTAGGAATCCACATTAAACCATATCTCAGTGTTACCTACTACATTCCATATCACTCATTCTGTATTAGCATATAATTGATCTCATTAAAAAATTTAAACATTTCCCTCTCTTATGGAATTAAAAATATCAACCGCTTTATCAACCAAAATATCCATAGCGGTACACATTATTAATGAAAGTAGTAGCTTATTTAACAATTTAATCATAACTATTATTAGTATTAAACAGGACATGTATTAAAAAATGCAATAATGTTTGTTTCTATGTATTCAAACTAAAACATTTTATGCCTTTAGAATTTCGAACTAAATAACATTCGAAAGAAATTTTATTAAATCACTGAATTGAGATGCGAAAGTTTTGGCTGGATCGTAAAAATACTCGTACATGGACAAATTATAAAATATTCTTCATGTTGTTCCTGAAAACCCATCGTAAATAATAAATTGCGTTTTGTCCTATCGTGTCCGGAGGAGGGTGTTGTTGAGGGGAGAGGGGAGGGGGTTGACAGGATAAATCAGTCGCTATAAATACGTCAACATGCCAGAGGCTTATCTCTGCTCCGCAACATTGCACATTGCCTTCCGCTGATACATGGCAGAGGCGGGGAGGCAGACACATGGTCCTCGCAGTTGGTACAGTGGCGAACTTAGTAGTAATTACAGTGCTTTCCCCTGCTGCAGTCTAGTTTTAGTTCCGAACCTCAGGATCGCTTCCTTGAACCAATCTTGAAAATGTCGCGGTCAAATACGCTATAACACAATCTTCGCGATAACTTAGAGGGGGGGGGGGTCTCCAGCTGAGGGGTCACGCGTTCGGCAATAAACATTAGCATTGTTGGTTTGGACCATTTACCCAACATCTCTGGTATAAATTATATGAAAACGATTGAGATGTTCGTAAAATAGCATTGGCGTAGAAGAACAACCCTAAACGTTTACACATTCAGGTATGTCTTGGAATAAATTACTCAATATAGACACTTTAATCTTACACATTTTAAATACGAAACATTTTAAATTTAGTGTTGTTTAATAATTGTAGTTTCTTCGTGTATTACAAATTACAAGAATCGTTGCTGTCCAAATTAAAATGTATTGTTAGACGTATAGGCCACTAAGAAAACTAGTAATAAAAGTAATGATTATTAAATCATATTATATTATTGATCAAAAATAAAGTTGCACCGCCAGCAATGATCACTGCACTGAGAAAGAATCTTTGAATAAATGGCGTACAATTTGTAGATTATGTCGTTAACTCTTCATCCATAATAAATCCAATGTAACGTTGAAATCAGGATGTTTCAATAGTTTACAATATTACGTGAACAATTTTCTATTGTACACACTGAAACTGCCTTTATAGACAGTAGAATTTATATAATTGTCCATTGTTAGACTTAACTTTTCCGTTTCAATGAGAACGATTAATTTTACTTTGTGACTTTATCGTTGTCCGCCTCCCTAGAAGCAAATTTAAAAAAATCTTTTAAAATTTACCAACCAGAGCAGATTTTAAGCAGTAAGTACGTATAACTCATACAATGACGATTTGAAGTACCATTACAGATTATTATGGGATTAATATTTCTAACTTAATATAAGTATGTAATATCCATATTTTTCATACTATGTAATTGAAAACAAACAAAATATACAACTCACTGTTTCCCGTGCAACAGAACGGACCCAAAGAACTCACACCCCGGAGCTCAGCATGTACACAGCCGGTGCGCAGAAAGGGCAAGCAACATGTGTTCATACATAATTAAAACAGGTGATCAAAGACGATCTGACGTCACACTCTGAGTTCCTCGGCACCCTGGATCACATTTACATTCTGAACTGTATGCCATATAAAGTGTATTCAGCGATTGAGGAAAATATGTTAGGTTAATCAAAATGAAAAGTTTTATTTGTTACTGTGATATTGGTTGTTACATGTATTTGCAATGCAACAACGAAATCAATAAAGTGTTTCATTGGAAACTAAAGAGGTCATAGTAATATTATAGATGTTGTGTTTAATTTGTTGTACAGAAGCACATGTAATCCAAGTGTTTGATGTAAACTTGAATTTTTCGTTGTATTTGAGAGGTATTACAATGTTCTTTTTTTCGAATACGTTATATTCGAGAATGAATATTTTGTACACATCCAAACTTAACCTGACCCAGCTTAATAAAGTCTTTAATAAGTGGTTCTCAAAAACCCGTTTCTAAGAATTCTCTGTGGCGAGTCCAAGAAAGGTTGTTTCTGGCTTTCTCAGAAACCGACATTTCGACCAAGTAACTGGAAATTAGGAACCCACCGTACCAATCGTTGTACCTCCTCCCATGACATCTTCCCAACAGATAGACATCTAATGTGGGAAACCATATTATAGCATAATGGCGATAAGCAGCTGAGAGGTTTCCACGCCACGGTCCTGGGAGAAAACCCGGGCAGAAGGCCACGTCACCCTTGAAACTCAAAGCTTAGATCTCAAGGCCGAGGCTGTCCGTAAAATATATACACAGGGAATATAACTCTAACAAGTGAGAGCATCTTTAGGATCTTAAAATGCCATCAATATTAATTTAAGAGATTATAAGAAGTAGTCGGTAGTATATTTTGCAAGTATTCTTCTCTCAAAATTGTAAAGCAACAGAGAAAATAAAAGTATGAATTGCAATAGTAGTTTTCTACCATTATAGATTATAATCGGATTAATATTTTTAAATTGATATAAGTATTAAATATTGAATACTGAACTGAATTATAAAAAAGATACTCTTCAAATCAATAAGTCTGTTCATACTACAATACGCGTTTGTTATTTACTAATACTAATTCATTTCCTGATCAAACATTTTTACGCGGATCTAAATTTGTTTACTTTCTTTGCCCATTAAGCTATTCCGCCCCTCTACAGTAAAATTATGACAGACACAAACAAGTTGAACATGAGATAATTATGTGCTTACACGTAGCCTACTCGTGCTTTACAAATAATCATAAGACACAATTTTACTAAATCCATATGATCTAAAAACAATATTCAATTTCAGTGGATTCGTAATCCGATTATAATTTACACAACATTAAACAAATCGGCAAATTGATATATGATTGCCCAGAATGTTTACTCAGGCTTATGTATATAGTAATATAACTGTACATAACGCATTTCTTACAAGGAGGTGGGGATTTTGAGAGAAGAGTGTTCTGCCCCTAATACCCTTTCCTATAACTACACAAGCCTCTTATTTTGTCGAATGATATCCGCAAGCTATTCGCTCAAGATTTAATGAAGTCTGGCAGTTGTTTACTGGAAAACCACAATTGAATACGTTTTAACATTGTCAACACAATAAATTAGTCAATTTATCGGTTCTATTACCTCCGAGGTTCCTACTTTTTGTAACACGATTACTAACTAATTAAAATCGTTTAATTCTGTAATTGTAAAACGTGAAACAAAAAAATAATAATTCAATTAATTATAATCAATAATTAATTAATTCTTTGTTAGTGGCACAAAAATGTTTACCATTTACATTTTTATGATAATCCCAGTGGTTTGTGTAATCGTGCCAATCAAACCAAATCATTTATTTACAACGTAAGGTAAAGCCCGTAATACCATGCTGATCTGTTTAATAATGTATTACAAATAATTAATTCAACAGCGTGCATTTACATCTGTCAGTCAAGCGAAATATTTGATTTATTTGTATTGTTCGCCAGACACAAATTATACTAGCTAACATTTCCGTCAGCTATAACAGAGCAAGAGAAGGTCGACTGTAAGCAATCTACGCGGTGGTAATCCCGTGCTATAGCGGCACGGCACGGTTTGTCTAAGTGCATTTTCATATTACAATTAGAGCCCGTAATTACTGTTAGCCCTTTGTTAATGGCTGTCCCTTAATTAGTTTTGATATAGCTGCTAAGCGTGTCTTGTTGTAAAGGGATATGTCGTTCTTGGTAAGTTTATACAGTCGAGAACAGTTCCAGACAGGGAAGGAGCGATATCGCTGTTTTGGAAATTGTAAAGTTCAAGCCAAGTCTGCTACGGTTAACTACAGGGGCGTACCTAGACGGAATATGGTGGATCGATTCCTTCCCGAAATCTTTTTACCTTATGTCAGACACCACTAAAACAATTTGAAGTTCTGACAATACATAAAAAACACACACGTGCATATATTCTTAATATTTTAAACCTTTTTATATTAATAGCGCCCGGAATTATTTCCCCCTCCCAAATGAATTATTAGGTACGCCCCTCCTTAGCTACGGTATAGAGGTGTTTGAAGCTGAATGTTCCTAAAAACAACTATAAATCTAAAAAAAAAAAACTGTTCTCTTATTTTTTGACGATGTTTATGGAAAATGGTTAAATTCAAGGATATGATTAAAATGTATCAAAACGCTGTGTTTTTGTGCACATTGTATACTCCCAAAACTTAAAACGAGAAAGTTAAAAATTGTTGTAGACATTAATAATATCTACAAACTGAAATGCGTTTGGATGTGTAATAAATTGTTATCATTTTAAAATTATGAATTGAGTCCGTATAATTCTATAACCAAGAATAAGGGTGAGAAAGTGTTATATCTTAACATTGTTCTTGTAGGGCTAAAATCAAGATGGCTGACAGTAATGTCGAGTTAAGAAAGTTATCGAATGTGTGAAAGGAACATATTCGCCTTAAGACTTCGCTTCACAAACTTTACATGATGCAGTTCTTAGAATCTGCGAATTACCTGTCCCTATAAAAAATGTTTTTATGAAAATCAAAACCTTTCCTTCCTCTACCCTAGCTTGAAAAAGGCTCTTTTTATATGTATAAGAACTTTATGCTACAACAATGGTATTATTAAAAAGAAAAGAAAATAACTAGTGTTTCTTAGGTAATATTCTTCTTTAAAAATGCGATGTAAAAATGAAGGGAGATACGATTAGCGACGCTTTAAACTAAAAATAATCTAAACTGTCAAAGCGACTTTATGTCAAACAGCATTTGCTCTTCGTATTAGCGGCTCGTTCCACGTAATCCGTTTTTACCGTCAGCGCTTCCCAATACAACTCGGAACCTCAACTTTCCATCACCTGAGCTCTGATGTTTACGTGTTTTGAAGGATTACATCGCTTTCAGATTACATAGTTTATAATGAACTTAAAATGACAAGAGAATAAAGACATTTCTGTATATTTCACATACTCTTCACCGACTTACTCGTAACAGTTCAAAGCGGATATATTAAGGTCGTGTAACTGCATCCTGCAATCCTGAGTGTTTAAATTCGAAGACAATTAAGTAAATCACGTCCCATGCCGCGTGCTTCGTGTCGTGTTCTCTACACAAGTAGCCCCTAGCGAGCTGTTTGTGTAATAGGCGACATTGTCGCTGTTTCTGGCTTGTTATATCTCTTGTTCACTTCTCTCCTGCATAGTTTGTGTTCAGACCTTCAGTTTCGTGTGTAATAAAACCGCTGTTAGTATTGTATTACCGACTCACTGGCACAGTGGCACACAGTATTAAACGCATGACATTGAACTAAACAGTGAAATTTGAGACATGCTTGGGAATTTGGAAAATCAGGGAAAAAAGTATATCTTAAGTTTAATGCATTTTTGTAATAATAATAATATGTTATCCAACTCACCAAGAATGCAACATTTCTACAACATAAACACCCAATAATTGCGTTAAACGTTTGTTAAATTTGTAGTATCCAAAGTGAACGTATTTTAAATTGTCTTCTCTTTTATCAAAATTATCATGTACTAATTACAGTTATTGTTTACTTTTGTGTTCTATAAAGATCAAATTCAACGACCAACAACCCGCCTCTTAAGATGAATTATGATAACATAACATGTACTAATTAAATTTAATGAGGATTTTTTGTGTTCTATATACACATTAAGGATAAAATTCAACTACTATAAAACAACCCTACAAGCATAGATATATACGTTTTTTTTTAATTCTATTTCAGCGTTCTTTTAATCGCTTGGTACATTTACGTCTTTCACAAATTACGAATTCATATTCTAGTTGAATTAAGAACATAATTACCGCATGACGTAATTCTACCAATTGAACCAATTGTATTTTAATTATTAATTAAAATTGTTATTTTAATTGCATTTTATTTTATGTATGTGGGACATTGCGTGTTTTGGAAGTAAAAACCCATATAATAAGGTCTATTAAAAATTTTAATATATGTTTCCCTAGCCGGTTAAATAAATCAACTTCCAAATTGGATATTTGGTTATAGAACAATAACAAGTGGAATTTAGTGGTTCCGAGGATCCGGCGATTCAAGGGCAACGCGGTGTAAGAACAGGCGACAGACCGGACCGGGTACCCGCAGCAATTAACGCATTTAAGGCCGCTTTAAAATATATATTATAATAAAACAACAGACGAAGTTTACTTTAGAGAGTCCATGTTAGTTGTACCTTGGGGAAGGTAAGGGGAAATAAACCTCACCGTATTCTCACGTTTATTTTCAGTCAGATACAACTAAACACCTTTAATAAATCTCTGGGCACGCCCTTGGTTGTCCTAGAACCTATAGTCGCAGTGCGATTTTGTGTGTTGGTGGGTTTTTAAAGAACATGATGATTCGGAGTAGTTTTTGAAATGTAAGTTTAATTTATGAGAGAAATTAATAAAAAGTATTGTATGTATGACGTGATATGTTAAATTGGTGTAAGGGAACAAATGTAACACTGTTATCCTGAAATACGAGTACGTACATTACCTTTATGAGGTGAAACACAAACTAAATATGTCCATCAGTCTATATTCACTTACCTGTTACGGTGCTCGTGTTGAGTTTTCACATTTCAAGAGTTTGTACATTTACAAACATTTGTTTTAAAAGTACGCTGGATTGTTTGATAATAGCCATTTAGTGAACACGTTCGTATACGGTCAGTTGTAAAAATAAGAGGATTAAATTCGGTTTGATGCACATATTATATTATAAGTACTCACTATTTCCCACTCGTAGTTACTGTTAACTTTTGTAATATGCTATGTAACAATACAAAACCCTATGTATAACAATTCAACTAATGTTGTATATATCTTGGATGGCTGCTCTGTTGTTTAAAGTCAATACCTATTTAAATTACTGCATAAATAAATAGAGCAAGATTATGAATAATATAATAAATAAACCCCTAATTTTACATGCAAAAACCTGCATTGGATAATAATGGACCCAAGTCAAATAATATAGTTTCCTTTAATTGGTCCGGTCTGGAAAAACATATAATTTCATTTTGTCTCTTATTTTGAGTCGGATAATACAAACAATTTGTATTAGTTGAAGGTGATGTTAGTTAAATGATTCTTAAATACCGCAACGCAACGCTTCCTAGCCACCATCCAGTCAGAATTTAGGTTAGGAGTGACGGCGCTTCTGGTAAATAATAATTAATTCGGTTAGCGTAGTTTAACATTCTTGTCGCGGCTTAGCGGTCAGGCGCCTGTGGCGAGGCAGGTGTCGCTGCCGGCTTGTGTGTGTGTGTGTGTGTGTGTGTGCGCGTGAGTGCGTGCGTGTGTCTCGCTCTTGATATATCTCCAGTTAAATGTTAGTCTGTAACGTCTATCCGCGTAGCAACCCTTACTCAATATCTTTGCGAACGACAGTTTGCCTTTCAAAGGAGCTTTCCCCCGGTTATGTCCACCCTACCTCCCTCACAACCCTAGCTTTCCGGGCCCTTAAGCCTCTAATGCTCACTGGCCTAAACATTTCCCTTTCTGTTTCCTCCTGGCTTGGTACATTCTGTCAAAGCCTCCTTTCACTTTCGTTTACTGGCGCATTTTACAAAAGCGGAAAACTACTGCTAAAATATTGCTTTTATAAAAGCAGGTAAATTCTTAAAATTGTTGTTTCAATGTTTGAGATGCAGTAATTAAATTTGTCTTTAAACTAAAAAAGTCTTGTGGTTTAAGATACCTCGCCAACTCTGCTGATCCTTTGCTCGGTATCGCTACTTTTTCCGTTCGGCAAACTTCAACTTATAACTAACTTCCAAATCAATCACATTTGAAATTTAATTGTGTTAATTATAAAATTTAACAAAAAAGTAAGCTTCAGTGTTGAAAGCGAATTCTTAGGAACAATGTAAGCCTTTGGTTGGTTTCGTTGTATTTAAACAATGAAACTGTGCAATTCAAAGAGACAGTTTTAGTAGTCGTAGTCACGGTTTAGCCAGGAGTGTACCCGCGACGGGATGAGATGTTCACTCAGCCTTGAGCGAGGGAGGAGCCCGGTCCGGGCAGTCGGGCGTGTCAGGACAAGCAGACGTAGATGTAGCCGCACTTCAACTGATTGACAAATTGGTCTCTCATTTGCTAATCGCTATCTTTACGCAACATCGGAGTCGGGTATGTCTGATCGCAAATCGGCGGTGTTTTAACACATAACCTAAAAGACCATATACTCGGACATCATGACGCCAACAGACATACGTGACCATGAGGAAAGTAAGTTAAGTTGTCAAGCAACTTGGCGAGGTGTGCCATAACGTGCATTTGAATCCCAGTTACGTGGGAATCTGGGAACCATTTATAGGTTTACGTTAGTTTCGAATAAAATTCACAAACAAGCTGTTGTACAGCGTTCAACCCAATCAGCTGAAAATATTCACTGCCTTGCGCCTTTTGTATGCTACAGAAAAGTGTCTTGTTTACAGTAGCATAACCAGGATCTTTGAAAGGGAGGTTGTTTATAGTTTGTATAAATAGACTATGGAACTTATTCACGATTTTGAATTATTTACAATTAATATTATTGTTTAGGAATGTCAAGGCACCGGGAGAAAAGTTTAAATTTACTAAATGTTTAAATTATTCCTTCGACTTTCCAGACAATGTCTCTTATTAATTATGCATTTTATGTTATTTATATCTTTAAACACAGACACGAAGAAATGCATGGAATATAAAATGAGCGTGAGCCTGAAAGATCTTGATTAGTGAGTAAGCCCGAGTTGATGGCTCATTGCCCGCGCAGAATAAGGTAGCCGTACATTACCATAGTTTACACACACGCCATCTCTCTTATCTCCCTAATCGAGGCATTATTGTAAGGAGCCAGCGCAGCCTCAGTGCACACGCTCTGGTGATGAAGCTATTAAATAAACACGCGACCCCGGGCCCGTAAAGTGGGTTAAAGCAGCACTTCACAGCTACTGTACTACCGAGCAGTCAAGTGCGGATTTAATACGAGTCGGCCAGTTTTCCTCCTCAAAAAGGGACATTGAGTTCAATTCCATCACATGAATCGTTATTCAATTAATCATTGTTTGACGTCTCGCACCGGAATCATTAATATTCAAGACGAAACATCCCCTAAATTAAAATCAATCCGTATCCGCATAGAGGATTGAGGTAAAGTTACATAGAGGGACGAGTTTTCGAGCAGTTCCAATAATTGGAATTGGATTGAGCCCTCAACTTTACCTTCCTTCAATTAACCTATCCTGCTTGCGTCATCCAGACGCGCCGTGCCGCCGTAATAAGCTTACCTCGTAATTGATCAAATATACATAGTTAATCAATTAACTGCAAACTGTTTGGTTGTGTCAAATTTCAATAATGCAGTCAAGCGTTCTTTCTGACCGATGGCATTTATTAAATTAAACTCTTTGTCGATTGCCGCTTCGTTTGCAGAAATAATGAGCCCTTTGTTGACGATTGTGTGGGTTGTTTTTGTGTACAAATACATTTACATTAAACGTGTATACGTACGTAATATGTTTTCCACGTGTTCAAGATGTGTTTTCACAGTGTTCCAATTAAAAATAAATTTAGTTCTGAATAATAATACAGACTTTTGAAATACATTTCATAAATATACATGTTAATTTTTACTCATGTTAAATATGTTCTTTATTGTATGAATAATCTCTAGCCTGATTACTAACAGCTCTAGCACCTCTGGCCTGACCTCTAGTTTTTTTCACTTATTTGTCTAATCGATCCTTGGTTGACCTGTCACCATTTCAACGCATTCTTTGTTTCACTCGATTGACCATCTCAGAAAGTATTTAAATGTTATATGTACATGCGGGTGTTACGATATTGTTACAACAGTTTTAAATTGTTTTATATGTATTTAACTAAGTTGATTCCATATACCCCTTCTCTGTTTTTGCCCATGAGTATTCGTACTTTAGTAACCGAACTAACATAACAAGAGTTTATTGTAGGTTAATTCGAACTTATCCTGCGTTCAGAAAATAGGAAACTCTCGAAGAGATAATGTTCCTCTCTCTGACGAGAGATACGAACTGTTTAGATGCTCGCCTCAATGACCTAAATATATCCTCACTTGACGAGTGCTCGACCTAAAAGCTACTATGAGGGCGAGGACGTGTCTGTTGCAGTTGGGTTGGAAGCACTACCCGTCCAGAATAAATAACTTTACATCCTGTATATCTGACTGTCTGAGGGAAAGCTGGTATCTGGACTGGACGGCCCGCATGTCCAGCGACGGCAGGTGCGCTTGCCACCTGTCCCCCTCCCCCCCCCCGCCATCAACAGCCGCCGCGCCATCAACTAGCTGCCTTATCAGAATCAATACCTCAGGAACTAACTCACTGTATAACTGGATTAAATCAATATATTTTGTTCGGTATAATGTATATTTGCAGCGGTCGATTTTGGTCAAGTCAATACACAATTAACCGTTCACAAATAAAGTTAGGTTAATTACTTATTATTTGAAGTTCAAATTTACGGTTATTGTAATAAATATATTTAAGTCTGTTATTTACATCCTCGCTTGCTCATGTTGTAACAATGTTATTTAATTGCGGTAAAACAATTATCCTCACACGTTTTTAGGTAGTTACAAATTTACAGAGATTTATAATTATGTAGGCCTAACAGCGGATAACTTTTATAAATAACCATTACAATCTTATTTGAACTTAAAAATATAATTTTCCTATAATCATTTAGATGAACTCTTTATAGAGACATTTTAATAACAGTTCTAAGGTATCCTAATTGACATTACAGTTTAGTATTTTATCACTGGCGTATAGTACTTGTACTCGTGGGTTAGTTAAAGAAAGCCCTTTTTGTGTTGGTAGATGGAGAAAAGATAACTTCTCGAAACCCTGCTACTGCGATTTTCAGCACAATATTATTAACAAGATCAAAGATTAGACAGAGTTTAATCTTATTCCACCCCTCCCCACCCCGTTCTACCTACAAGGTCTGAATCCAATTACATAGTTCATGGGCAAATTGCTACAAACAACGGAGGCTCCTTTGTTGTAAGGCTGAGACCACATAAAACACATTAATCTCCCGCAATTTGGTGCGAAGACAAGGATTTTTATACCTTGGAATTTATTTTTAACTTCTTTTGTGGGCATCCTTTACATTTGAAATGAAACTACCAGGTGTGGATCGTATAAACTGTTTGACCAATTACTGCAGTCCAGCACAGTTCAATACTGTAGCCAAAGAAATGTGTTTTGAGGGCGATAGATTAATTTCCATGCTAGCCTAACTTTAAGAAAATTTGTAGTGAATGGCTTTTATGAGGACAGGGGGCTCAGGACTTCATGTAGAAATTTCTAGGACGGTCCCAGTGCCTGCTTCTGGCTACGCTCCGGATTATAGTAATGTATACGGCGTCCCTTAAAGTAAATTACATCCTACGTGGATGATAACTGCATATTATTATAATTTTAAAGTTCAGCAGTCTCGTAGTTGTGCTTGGACGCGGAAGCCTATAATTTCAGATATGGCTTTTTAACTATCAGTTTTTGTAATAATTATTATATAAATCCACCAGAGTTAGAACAAAATAAAGCGATTTGTTGCTGCGTTATTAGATCTTATAAATGATATTCAATGAAAACTAAAAATTTATCGATTGAATTACAGTGAAAATCAACCTATATATAAAAATGGAAATCACAGAGAGAATAATTGATTTCACTGACATAGGTGAAAGGTCAGATACTGATCTCAAAATGCAGATAGCTCGCGCCTCGCCCTAAGCTACAACGGTGTGCAGTGAATGTCAAAGAGCAGCAAACGTCAAGTTCATGTTTGAAACACGTTGGCCCTGTTGTAGAGTCAAGGCCGGTTTACGCCGACTTCCAAACAATTCCTATTAAAGTAGTTCATTAAAACTTTCCCATTCAGTTTGGACCATAATTTATCGCTCAATAATGTGTTTAACCAACTGTCGTTCAACCAAGTGTCCCGTTTTAATTCGTCCACCACAATAATTGTAGCATTATTACAATACTGTACTGGTCCTGAAGCTCCATTTAGCCTCGGTTCGATATTACTTTCCTATTTATAACGATCATAAATATTATATCTATCCGTGAGGATGAATAATAAAATATGGGAAACACTACATCGATCCTTGTAATACTACTGTATCGTTCTGTTTGACCGAAGTTTTGCTCTCCTGGGATTCCATAAGACGCAAACTGACAGCTTTTCAGTTCTGCGGAGCTGGCGTCTCTTTTGTGAAGGAGCAATAAAAGTCGTCTGCCACATTATATGTCTTGTTTGAGCAGACTATGACCGAGGATATAATGGTTGAATGCTTCTACATTTTCTTTAAAATAAGAAAATTTTCAGTTTTATTAAGAATTTTGATATGAACACTTTCATTGTACCATTAAATCATATCATTCAATATAATAATAAATACTATATGTTGTAAAATAGAGAAACTAATATGTTCTTAATTTTTACAATTCAGCATTTTCTTTATAATATTTTTATTCAAGTACCATTTTCAATGTTTTGATTTATTTATTCTTTAAGTCCCTTAATTTTTTTGTTTCATTTTATAACCTTAAAAATGGTCTCTGGTTCCAGTCAAAGAAGGAAGACAATTTGTTGATCATGTCTGAAGAAGATCTGCCTCACGACAACAAGCGGTTCCGTCACCAACGGTTGCTGAAGAAGCGTGTGGAGACACTGTCAAATTCCCAGACAAAATTGGAACAACAAGTCCAGCGGCTGGAGAAGAGACTTCAGGCTCCAGCGCATTACCAGCGAGTCACCAGTAATGATGTGTTGGAGGAGGATCTCACTGCTAGAGTAACTTTGCTGGAAGACAATGGCAAGCAGACAACTAAAGCCCTCTTCAACGTTAGCCGCCAGGTAAGACCTTGTTCATTTGAAAAAAATTATTTTTTGAGTCCGAGAAGAAGTTAAAGTACAGGATTAAAAATTTAACTTCTCTGTTCAACAGGTGGCAGGTCTGAGCAAGCTACATGTATCCATGCTGGAATTGCTGGAGTCTGTGGAGGGTTTGGAGAGTAAAGTGGACAATACAGTTCCAGAGTTCCGCAAGGAGATCAGCCGACTGGAGTTTTCTCTGGCTCAACTCACTTCCACGACCAGTATCCTGCGTGAGGACCAGGTAAGCTCAAAGTAGAATTTTTAAAAAGGATACTTTTTTTATTTTTTACTTATGTAGGAATTTGAATTTTTATCTTCATTATTTTCTATCATCATATATTTTCTAGAAAATATTTGGTTATCTTACTTTTCTTTTTATCCTTTTTTTCATCTCTTCACAGTTTTTTTTTATAATTTACAAATATTTTACATTACTCATCTACTTCATATTTACCTTAACTAGTAATTTATAAAATAAATATATATATATATACAGGGTGGAAAAAAAGTATGGAAACGCTTTCACTAATTTTGTATGGCTTCACTTATACAAATTAAATTTTGTAACATCACCACTTGTATTAAGAACCTAGTTTTTGAGACCAGTGGGGACATTTTATCTTTTCAGGGGGACGGTCCGTGAGGAGTCGGACGAAAGATCTTAAATGTAAGCATAGGCCGAGTTTGGTATCAAATTAAAGGTCTAGTAAAGAGAAACTCATTACCGCAAACCGCACTTAAAAAGGTTAACCCTATCCAGAGTACGGGCCGTTTGAATTTCATAAGTAACGTTTGATTAATTATTATTTTTCTCCGCAATTTCACAGTCTCAAGTAAACTGTTCTGACTGGAAAATGACACTTTATGGAACACAATTATCCAAAAGAATTAAAATTAAAAATTATCTATGTATTACAAAAACAAAAAATAACCATAACCTTTTAAATGAGGTGCTCAAACTGCTCTCCGAACACTTGTTGGCAATGAGCTAGTTTTATTATAAAAACCTACTGCAAAGTCACATTTTGAAGCATCTCGGGTGAAATTCTTCTTGCTTCTTATAATAAACGATTTGTCAGCTCCTCAATGTTGGCTGGTTTAGTTTTATACACATTATCTTTTAAGAAGCCCCTCAAAAAAGAAATCTAGTGGATTAAGATCCGGTGACCTAGCCGGCCACTCAAACGGTACCCCTGCGACCAATCCAACGGTTAGGAAACACTTCATCTAATGTTTGCGCACCCGCAAATAGTAATGGGGCGGTGCTCCATCTTGCTAAAACCATACTGCATTAAAATTTGCCCCCCAAGAAGAGCACGCACTGCTGGCAAAATGTTATTTGTCAACATATTGAAATAAATTTCGCCTGTTAGATTTCCATCTATCACAAACGGTCCTACAATTGTTATTGTTATTATTCCAGCCACATATTCACTTTCTGAGGCCTTTGTGTGTGGCCTTCTATCATCCAGTGTGGATTAAGGTCGGCCCAGTAACGGCAATTATGTCTATTAACTTGTCCATTAACAAAGAATGTAGCTTCATCTGAAAACAATATCGAACTTAAAAAATTTGAATTTCGTCACACTTTCTCATCATTATTTCGCAAAATTCAGTCCTTCGATCAAAAATCATCCTCTTCAAGTACTTGGGTTAGGGTTACTTTAAAAGGGTGATACTTGTTTTTTGTGTAAAACATTCAACACTGAGTATGGCTCATATCAAATCTTCTGCAGCCCACTCTGGCCAAGGTGCTGGGATTTTCAACAAATGTTTGGAGTACATCCAAAGATTTTTGTTCATTTTGTTGCCGATTTAGGCCTGCCACTCATTCTTTCGCGATCTTTGACTGTTCTAGTTTCTTCAAATCTTTTTACTGTCTTAAACACAGTTGACTTACTAATTGGGGGTCTATCAAGAAAAGTGTCATTAAACAAATGCGCTGTTTTCTTCATAGGGACGAACTAGATATCCATACCCACCGCATCATAAGCAGCGTGATTCTCTCAAACTCACTAAGTGACATTGCTTTTAAAACTAGTAGAATAAAATGTAAACACTTAAGTAAAAAAATGTATAACTATCGCAGTACCTTCTAGTGAAGACTTTCAACTTTATCTTACGTGGACGAAATTATAACGTAGACTAAAAACCAAGCTGATATTAAAAATACAAAAACTGTGGAGTTTTGCTGTGACAGTACTGTTTGTATTGCTTAAAACCAGTTTATGTTTGCCTGAGATAAAAGGGCTGGAGGGACTGGACCTTGACCTCATGTTGATAAGGAGTTACAGTGGTATTATGGAATACTCTCAGTTTCTTGAAGACAAGACAGGAAAACCCCTATTTACTGCTATCCAACAAATGTAGAGGTAAAAAAAATAATTTTTTTGTTGGAAATTGTTTTTCAAATTTACATAACCGACATAAAACATACTACTGAAAGTAAATTAGTTACTTCAACAAGACAAAATTACTAAATTTCTTTGTCATGAAATTCATACATACGGCCCGTACTCTGGATAGGGTCAACCTTTTTTAAGTGCGGTTGCGGGTAATGAGTTTCTCTTTACTAGACCTTTAATTTGATACCAAACATCGGCCTATGCTTACATTTAAGATTTTCGTCCGACTCCTCACGGGCCGTCCCCCTGAAAAGATAAAATGTCCCCACTGGTCTCAAAAACTAGGTTCTTAATACAAGTGGGTGATGTACAAAATTTAATTTGTATAAGTGAAGCCATACAAAATTAGTGAAAGCGTTTCCATACTTTTTTTCCACCCTGTATATATATATATATATATATATATATATATGTATACAGTATATATGTTATACATACACACAGACTCCCAGTGTCCCAACACTATAAAGTAAATGCTTACTGCTCAGCCGTATTGAAAGCGATCACAGTGAAGTACAATTTCAGAGGCGAGGGAGTGTGTTTTGTATCAAATAAAATAAAAACAATCGGAGGCAGAGTAGGATGGCCTGTAGCGTTGCATTATTCAGATTTGTGGAAATTTCCTACTCTGTTTTCCTTCAATTGCTTTCAGATAAAGTATTTGTACTGTTTATTATCAATAAAGCGTCCGCGTTAAAAAACATTTTGAGAACAAAGAATTTTTCTTAAAATCACAGTAAATAGAAAATACTGACAACTAAAACTGTTTAATTATTTTATTGAAAAAATCTATCTGGAATACTTAAATCTAAAACTTTACATTGTGTGTTAAAGCTGTTTAAGAATGAGTATTTTCTCTAAGTATAGGCAACTAGTAGCACTTGTTAAAAGTTCATGTATGGAAAAAAGAAAAAGAAATAATTAAAAATTAAATTAAACTAAAATTAAAAATGGGTATTGAACCAAGGAGGTGTAAAACTGTGTCCTATTCAAATTTCGCCTCTGATCTCACACTAAAACCTACTTAAAAAGCTATATTAATTTTTTAATTGAGATATACACAACCATCCAGTTCTCGTTGGATTCAAATTTAATATTTCACTTTAATTAAACGTGTGGTGGCAGCGGTTAGAAAGTGTGGTTGGATATCTAGCTGACTGACATTGATAAGGCTCTTAAATTGTACATCAGTCTTGGCCATTTGTAAAACCTTTGTCATGATGTTATGATGCTATTTTTTATGTTCCAAGCGGCATTCTTGTGCTCTTATCACTGGCTGAGTGTAAAATATAAAATTCACAGAGCTAAAGCAATATATAACTATCTGTTTGAAGTTAAAGCACTCAATGAAAACATTTCTAATTCAATAATAACAGAATTGTATATACCAAAATGGAAATTATGAAGTGTGACATCTAATACTTATAATAAATGTGTTTGTATAATTTTTTTCTAAATCACCCGTATTGTAAAAACTTATTTAGACCAATAGATAACATATTGCACAAACGTAATGCCAGTAACAACTAGAACTCATTTATTAAACCAAAATATAAATTTGACCAATGTTGTTCCTCTGTAGGAGAATCAAAGAACATCTGTGAAGGCAATGGGAGGAGCCATGTCATCCATGCAGGAGAAGTTGGATCTAGGACAATCTCGGCTGAAAGTGCTGGAGACTCAGCTAAATAATTTGACGTGTGCGGACCACGAGGCGCAGAGTGAAGAAGCACTGACACAACCGCAACACTCAGCCCAGTTGCCTGCTCTCATCTCTCGGCTTACTCAGGTCATTCGTGACTACGACCTCATTGTAGCTGACCTTCCACATGGTTAGTCTTGAATCCAGATTAGTATATAAGGTTTCATTTAGCATTTAGCCATAATCAGTCTAGAATTATATAGAGTATACTAAAATCTAAACCTGGCAAGACATAGAGTAGTAATACAATTTTTAATTCCACAAATGAAAAAAAGCAGCTACTGAATATAAAATATTGATTAAAATCAATTTTTAATACTCATTGTTATAATTAATGTGTCACAAAAAATAATATTATTTTTATTTATTGAGAATATACTTGTCTTGCTTGCCAAAGCAAACTGGTTAATCTTATTGTTAGCCCAATGCAATTTTCAGTAATTTGATATGAACAATAACAAACAGTTGTGTTCTTTATAACTCCAAATCTGGCTGTCTCTGCTAATGAAGAACTAGATTCAACTCCTATACCAGAGATCATCCAGTTGCTCTGATTCCCTGGGGAAACAAAACGTGCACGTTTACGGAATAATTATAACGGAAATTTAATAATGACGAAAGACAAAATTATCATAAGCAGTAATTATGACGTGTAAAGCATCTAGGAAATACAACATTCCTTTGTGTCATTAACATAGAATGGTGGTGATTATAAATGGACTCCCACAAGGACCGAGGTTTGTGCTGGTGCTCTTTATCATCAATCTTCAGGATGTATGCTCCAGAGAGTATAAGTTAAACTTGCCAAATTACTCTGAAAGGAGTGCATTATTTAGTTCAAACTCAGCGTGACCTGGGCCAAAGAAATTAAAACATTTTGCCCTCATTAGATGGTCATTATGAGATAACTTTGCAGGAGGTAATTATTCGAAGACTCTGCACTTCATATCAGAACAGTCCCTACACAAGATATATGTTTTTCTCGAATTAAATACTTACCTTGACCGTTATACTGTATATGAACAGAAAATCTTTTTTGTTACACTCAAACTAATGAATTAAGTTTTAGAAGAATAATAATATTTATAAGCAATAATATTGCTATCTTTAAGTCATAATAATACTTATTTTGATAGTTAATTTTTTAAATATGTAATTATTAAAAGATTTAGTAACTTTACTTGGATGAAGCACATTCAGTGTCAAATACAAGAGCAATGTAGCAGAATTTATTGCAAGGTAAAGTCTTATAAAGTAGCCAGAGTCGATGTTTCTTCCATATTACTACTTCTCTGAAAGCTAAGTTTGTTCCTTGAAAGGATTGAATACTGGGCATGATAAAGTTTATGACAAATAACATGGATTGCATAGTAGCATTTATGTTTCTTCTTCCTTGAATTCTTGTTGAATTTTGAAAGAGTTTACTGGCAACTCTATAATTCAATTTATGAAACTGTTTTACATATTTTAGGAAAATATTTCACAATGATTTCCAATAATTAAAAACAATGATTAATTGCAAGAAGTAATTTTTATTGTCAATATAATTAGATAATTAATAAATTGTATTAGATAATATATATATATATATATATATATATATATATATATATAATTTATATATATATATATATATATATATACAAACAAATTTACATACAAATTTATTTGAGGACAGATTAAACATATTATATATATTATATACAATATTTATATATACAATATTTATTATTTATAAATTATATATTATTTATTAATTTGATATTATTATATTATATATATATTATGTATATATATATATATATATATATTATATATATATACATTTTTTCAAACAAATTTATTTTAGGACAGATTAAACATATTATTTAGTTTTCTTAGTTCACAATAGTAATATTTTTTTCAGTAAACTTTCTCTTTATATTAAATAAAATACTGATTTGTATTTATTTTCAGTCCAAACACTTTGAAAGTTGTGAAAGTAGTTTACATAAAAACCACCACATAAAGAGCTTCCATCAATTCATCACTTGTCAAGAAAGTGAACTTTTAAGCTAAATGCTGGTTCAATAACCCATTTTACAATTTCCTTTTCCCTTTTTTCCTTCTCTCAGAGGAAAGTGCTTCAGAAATTTCACACAATGAAACTCTTTATCGCTGCCCGATAAGTCCTCTTCCTTGCCAACTTGGCAACTTCTTAAAGAAATGTTCAAAGTTGACTTTCTCTTAACATGCAGATAACAATATATGGGCCAATGGTCTTGCAAAATATATAATAATCGTACACAAACAGTGACAAATAGAAAAATGGTGTTATATATTTATATTTCTTGTTTATTATTATACTGTAATTTTATTTTGTAAGCATAAGCTCCAGACATCTAAATTATAAAATAATAAAATAAATTATATTTAATAAAAAAAGTATATGTTTTTGTCAGATTGTTACAATGCAAAATATTTAACCATATCATTAATTTGAAGATATTTTCAACTTTTAATATTTTCTTGTCTGTATGTGTTTGTGAAAGGAATAAACCCTATGTTTAATGACTTATTTTTATCTTCATACATTCATGATTGTTCTTACAACATAATTACAAAAACAGATTACAAAAAACATATTTAAAAATATAATTTCAAAACACCATCATAATCAATATTGTGTTAAATAATTACAGCATAAAGAATTAATTTAAGTAAGTAACAATTGAATTAATCAAATTAAAAAATATATTGCTATAAAAATATCAGGTCCTCAGTAGTTTTAGCATTGAATAATATTAAACAAGTTAATCTAGTCAAAACAATAACTTAGTCGTTGAAATTCTATATTATAACTGTAGCTCCCTTGATTTCTACAGTAGACTGTTAAATTATGACTTTTAAATTAGTATCAAAACTACACAGGGAAGCCACACTCAATCTAGACATCTTCCAACTTATACAAAGTCTGAATGGTTTCATTTCAAGTAAAGTGGGTTTGTATACAGCTTTTAAAAGGGTGAGGTACACTTCAGTAGTAATTTGTTTAATTAAATGAGAATTAATTAGTTATGAAATACCTAGTACCTACATTACTTCATAATTTTATCAGATAGTGACAACTTTGTGAAGTTATCTTCCTGTACACTCTGACACAACAGTAATGGATCTGAGTTTGTAACTGTATCCACACTGGCTCTGAGTCATACAGGGGTGCCACCCCAATAATTTACATCTCCCTCTTAATGAGCATTTTCTGTCATTCCCTCCCCTCTTTTGTTTCCTACCAAATGTGGAACTCCACTCTTTCATCATACGCATTACTGTTTATGATCATATTTACTTAAAATGTTGTAGTTTCTCAAACTTTATTAAAATTTGTTCAGGCGGCAAAAAGCAACAATGAAAAAAATTACATACAACATTTTGTGAATTCAAATCTCAAAATTCAAGTTTGATTCTTTAATAATTTAATGATAAGAATGAAGAACACAGAGATGAAGAACAGCATGAACTATTGGTCCCTTGTGCTCCTATCACCATTTCTATCCTGGGACAGTGTAATGCATAAAGCACCTTGAGGCCACACTCTTATCATTGCAACCACTGACTGGAATAAAGTATGAGCACGTTTTGGAATATTTTCTAAAATAAATAGGTATATTTCATCTAGAGTAATGTTAAAGTTTATTAATTAAATATATAATTCGTATTATACAATATACAAGCATATAGTAGAATTAAAAATACTTATGTTAACCCTCCCCACTATAATTTAAATAAGTTTTAAATTCTTGCCATTGCATATACATACAAGTAAATTCTATTTTTCATGTAATATAAACTTTTAATTGTATTGGAGTATTTTCTTGGAATTTATACATTTTAAAAATAAAATCAATTTTTTTGTATAATTAGTATTTTAGAGTTAGTGTCTGTATAAAACACGTCTTTAATAATTCAATGTATTGTTGGAAATATGTATATGGTTAATATTTTCTTATTTTCTGGTTATCTCAATTCCTTGACATCTTAATCTATTATACAATCAAGCCAAATCTAGAGATTTGCTTGTAGGAACTCAAGCAATGCTAGCAGTGAAATGTCCTTTTAGTTGAATAAATCAGAAATAATTTAAAAAATGGAGATTCAGAAATAAATTATTGGTTTTAATGTACTACAGTATTTACAAGTTAATCATTTATACTCAAATTTTAACAAGGATTCATTAATAAGTACTTACTAAAATTAGATTAAACCAGCATCTCTGAAACAAAAATGTAAATTTAAAATTAAAGATTTAAACCATATACGAAAATGAGCTTAATCTATTATGAGTCTGTCCATTAATATAACTTGACAAATATTTTATTGAGGCTAAAAGAATTGAAACATATGGCTAAGTTTAATAAAAGAGCAGTAAGCCAATTTGAAACATCACAGACCATATCAGTATGCCTCGCACACAGACATATGACAGTCAGCTGCAATGACAGAGTCGTACCCAGCCGCTGTCAGTTACACTGCAAGCTGTCAGAGTCTGCGTTGCGAGATAGGTTGACATTTCATTAAACATCAGTCATGCGGAGAAGTCGTGTCCTTTATCGCCTAGTATTGATAGCTTATAAGAGACGAACAAATTGTTTTATGGTAAATATTTGGTGGTCGGTTTCAGAATGCAGTTGGGTGGATGGGCCCTCAGGTTTGTACATCGTGGCCCCAGGTAGTGGCCGACCTCTGGTGACCTTCTGTGACCAGCTGACAGGAGCTGGCGGTTGGACCCTGGTACAACGCCGACAAGACGGCTCTCAGGAGTTCAATAAGAAGTGGGATGAATACGCCACCGGCTTCGGTTCTCCACTTGGTATGTCATTTTTTTAAATATCAAATTTGTAATGAATAGAGTGTAATTCTAATTAAACAAAATAATGAAATAATTACAGTTGATAATTTGACGAAAAGGTTACTATAACATGTCAGTTACTAATAGAACACTGTTACGTGGGATACAGTTTTATGTTGTCTATATTATTTATATAATTGTCCAAAAAGTACAAATCTAATCAGTGCAAACACTCCCAATTCTTTGTGATTGTTTTTCTAATGAGTGATGGACAAATACATCCAAGCAACTCTGGAGAGAGCTAATGTTTCACACCAAGTATCTTGATTATTTCACATTTAAATAAATAAATTACAACACCAGTACTAATTGGTCATACCTGGACTTCAGAAACCAAAGTACAAGTTGTCTGTACGTATGAAAACAATATTACCATACATAATATGTTATTTATTTACAATTATTGTTATACTTGTATTAATTAAAAATGAAAAATACAGAATTTATTCAGAGTGGTATTATGTGTTGTTCCAACAAGGCAATATGATAATCAATTGTTTTTTTAATAAGCTATCAGTATCATGTCAGCAGCGTCATAAACATTTGTACTATCAGCTCTTTATCACAAATCGTATGAGGATCCAAAAGGTCTTTTATAAACATTAATTAATTACTAATTTTCATTCATAATTTCTAAGTGAAATGTCATTCTTATCATAATTCATTTTAAAGAGCTTATGATTTATGCAAGTTACATATGTTCATATAATGCTTTCAACAATACACAAGCCACAATGGGTTATAATAAAATTGAAGTTTGACAAAGAAAGAGTTAATTGGATAGCAGTTGAAAGTTTAAAGTAAAGTTAAACTCCCTCATTGTAAGAGCATTATGGCTGTTTAACGCCCTCTTTGCCTTTCAGTGAAGATGACAGCAGCTCAATCTACTTATGCCGTTGATAAATGAACACTCCATCCAACGACAAATGGGTACTAAAAGTAAAGCCCCATTTTTCCAGATTGCCATCTTTGTCTTAGCAGTTAAGCACGCACTTCCCTAATTAGGGGGGTGCCCAGCCCTGTCACGCCCTTTACAAATCTTCATGATTAGAATCAAGTGTCGATTAATCTCTCTTAAGAAAATTTGGACTTTATGAGCACATTTTTAGTTGGACCTGTGTCATAATATACACATATATTCTAAATATACACATGCAGTATTATATATATATATATATATATATTGTTATGAATACTGGTTGTTTATCAACTGACCAGTTAATATTACATATTAATTAGTGAAATATATTCCTTCCAACCTAAACAGGTCTTAGAATTAAGGTTAACAAAATTTAAATAAAATTAAAACCCAATAAACTAAACTAGAAAATTTTCAATAAAAGAAAATACATGTTAAGTTTAGTTGAAATATTATTTATATACAAATTTAAAGTATATCATTGTGCAAAAAAATACATTTCTACAGAATAATAAAACAGAATGACAGAAATTGGGGTTTGCTTTTTAGCTGTTCAAGGGTGAAATATTCCTTCACTGATAAAATATGTGAGCAGAATAAACTTTGCAATATCCCAATGGCTTATTTTTTGGTCACAATCTTTGGTTATGCATCTTTTGAACAATGAAAAATTCAGTCACCTACTCTGAAACAGAAATTGGAGATTACAGATTATAACTGTAGCGATTTTGGTCCTTATACAGTGTCATTTTTCTGATGTTTAATACATAGTTCAAATTGTATCAACTATTTATATGTATATGAATTCAGATATGCATGAAACCAATGTGGGAAAGAATAAAATTATTACACTACATATCTGTCTAAAATAAGACAAATTATTTAACATTTTTGGCGGAGTACTGAACTGACAATATTTTTTCACAGGTGAGTTCTGGATCGGAAATGAAGCACTCCATCGTCTGACAGCAGCTAACCTCTCCTCTCTGCGTATTGACCTCGTGGACATATATGGAAAGGCTTGGTACGCAGAGTATGACGAGTTCAGTGTTGCCAATGCGACAGATGGCTACCGCTTGACTGTGTCTGGCTACCATGGTAATGCCAGTGATGCTCTCGACTACCAGAACCACATGCAGTTTAGTGCAATAGATTCAGACAGAGACGTCAGCAATACTCACTGTGCAGCCAACTATGAAGGAGGATGGTCAGTAGCAAATATACTGTTGTTACTATTCTATATACAGGATTTATCTGAACCTGTGTAACTATGTTCTCAAAAGCTTAATAATATTTTGTTCTTTTTTGATTGGTACCAAAATTGGAAATAGTAATAACTCATCATGTTTTATAAAATAGAATTAATTTCCCAGCTATAACAAATTTTCAAAATTGAAAATGTTTTAATATAAGGATGTTTAGTTGTGCTAATGACAATATTTTGAAAATATAGTAAATACATATTTTGTCTATATTTTTAAACCACAGTGCACCGTAAAAAAAGATTTTGAAAGTAATTTCTTGTTTATTTGTCTACCAGCCTCGCAGAAAGTCTTACAGCTTAAACTACTAAGTTCTTTGTGATTTTGATTTAGATGTTGTGTACTCAAAAGTGTAACCACTGTTTAAAATTACAAACTTTTAATGTTTGAAGGTTTGCTTTAGCTCTAAAGAGGTATGTTTTTTAAGGAAATATAACAGTGTTTAGTTTGATTCTTAGAATACATTCAATGAACTTGTGACAAAGCTTCAGGATAAACCTTGTAGCTGTCTCCAGGTTTGATAAAATTTATAAAAATGCAGAACTTTTACTTTCAATTGTGGTATTTAATTTACTACCATTGCGTTTTGAAGTATAAAAATGAAATTGAACATTTTTATTAATCATATTAAATTGATTGATTTACATGTGTAGTTTTAAGAACTTCCTGATGGAGAAAAAAAAGGAAAGCAATGAATAAACCAATTATTTAAAATGTTTATTTACTGAAAGTTAAACATTGTATGAACTATTTTATGATAGAAACTGGTTTAGGAAATATGGATAGTTTTGTTGCTACAAAAGTTTCTAAGACCATTGTATGTTATATCTATACCCTCCTCTTATCCATTTGTGTCTTATCTATCTCCTCTAATCCTTACTTATTTTTTAAGTTTGGATTCCTTTGACACTTTTTACATATTCTCCACAATTAAAATATCAGTTTCTTTTTTTTGTTAGTAAAAGAAAAAAAACACTTTTTGTAGAAACAGTGACAATAACCATTACATTGTGTACCATTTCTGTTTCTATTATTGACTTTAAAAACTATTATTGTTATTTCTAACTTTTACATTTTTTAATTGATTAACCAATTACACTTCTCTTACCTATTCTTAAAAAGTAAAATGAATGATCTCTTCTTAAAAATGAAGAAATCTTTCGATAACAAGTTTTGAATTGAAACTTTGTGTGTTTAACCACAAAAAATTTTACAGGTGGTTTTCTCACTGTCAGCATGCCAACCTCAATGGGCGCTACAACCTCGGTCTGACATGGTTTGATGCCAGCCGCAACGAATGGATTGCTGTTGCACGCTCTGAGATGAAGGTGCGCAGTCGTACACGTCACAGAACCGCTGCGTAAATTGTTACCACTGAACATAAACAATTTCCAGTGAGACTGAACAAAGAAGGTTTAAAATGTTGTCATGTAGATAATTGAAAATTATTGTCACATCTGATGTGAAAAGTTGTTGATGTCGCTGTTTTATGATTTTTATACAGTGGTAAAATTAATATAAAGCACATTTATTGTTCAAAAATTTTCACGTATTAAACATTCTGAGTTGGACAAAAAGTTCTCATCATTGGTCATACGTCTTGTTATTCTTATAATGAGAAACATTGTTCTTGATAATATCAGTAAATAAAGAAACAGCATTTATAGACTTTTTGGTTAATATCATTTTATAATAATTTTAAGATTTATTATAAATGTTGCATACATATTTAAAAAATACCAAATACATTCAATTCATGTTGGGATAATTATCAATAATCATCTTCTTATAAAACCCAATTTTCAACTAAATAATATAATTATTGAGTTTATCATATTGATGTATAAATTAGAAAAATGTTCTGAGTTACTTCTTACCCATTAGCCTTGAATGTTTAGTCGTTTAAGCTAGTCAAAAATTAGTTTGTAATTTAATGTATTCATAGAATAAATAAATGTGAACCCACAAAAAGAGCAGATTTGTATTCTAATTTTCAACCTGCTTTTAGATAAGTTGTATATATCACACAAACTTAACTTAAAACAGAAAACACAGTCCAAGTTTTTTTAGAATCAAATTAGTTTGGAATGTAACAAAGAAAATCAAAACTTAGTCATTAGGTTAGTTAAATAATATCTACCAAAAATAATTATAATAAACTACCGTAATTGTTTTGTATAGTGTTTTTGTACATTTAGATAGTATAGTTATAACAAGACATTAGAATCGTTATGTCAAAGTGTGTTCAACTGTGAAATAAGTGTAAACAATTATTTTTGTATGTTGTGTTTTCAATTAATTACTGTACAATTTAGTTTGTAATATTTCCTCTACTATTTTCATGCACAATTAGATCATAAGTTAATTTTATACCAAAAATTTGTAAATACTTGTATGTATGTTAAGTATAAAAACAACTATATGACTACAATATTCTCTTGTTATGTACATAGGTATCTGTTTTAGACTATAAGTTTAATGTTGACTGCCTTAGATTAGCAAAATAGCACCGTATTGAATTAGTTTAGGAAAATAGTACAGGTAAATATTTTATCTGTCATAATTTAAAACAAATATTTTTCTGGTTTTATTATCAAACAATTTTATGACCTAATATTTAACATTCAGTGTTTACAGAAAGATTTCCATGTTAGCGTAAAGGTTATTTAGTGTAAAGCTAATAAATGTTAATATGTATTCGTATATAAATGGTGCATTCAGTGGTTTAAAGATTATTAATTCAAAGAGGGTGCTAAATACATGATATAATTAAACCATTTGGCTGAGACTACTGAAATAAAATCACATTATTACTTCAAGTTGTATTTATTATGTTTTCTTAAAATAACAAAATATTAGGTAAGATGTCCCAACTTTATTTTTAAAAGCACTGTTTGGAATTGTAATATTGAGAACAAAAATGAATAGTTTGATTATTAAACTATGCATTTTATAATAATTAGTTTTTTCTTACAACTGTAATGCATCTATTTTAATAGATCACATCTTTAAGCTAATTTAAAAATTGTTATCCTACTACTTTATTTGAATAAAACAGAATTACTCATAAATTGAGATTCCTAATTTTATTGTTCATAGTTATTGTACATTTTTGCAGATATAGTGTGGAGATTAATTATAAGTACACTTTTTACTAAAAATAAAATATGTTCTACAAAAGCTCTGAATTTTTTTGAAAGATAACCCCATCTTTACTAAATTTACTGCTGTGGGAGATGTGGTTTCTATGAACCTCATCATTCGCTTACAACTATCACAATCATATGGTAGCTGAAGGTTACTATGACTCTACATTTTATGTGGTTATTATATTATGGGCAGTGAGTCCTTATAATAGTACAGTAATGAGGAGATATCTTAGTTCTTAGGCTTATGTAGCAAGTGTCATGACTATTACACGCTGCATCAAAACATTGCTCACAAAGTTAAATTCTTGAAATATTTTGATCTTGTTGTGGATAGCCATCCATCTTCTGTCAACAAATGATAAACTGAAACTGCTAAGAATTAGCACTCCTCTCTATATTTAAGTTGAATAGGTGAGCATTAATCAGGACTAGTTGAGGTTTAACCAACCAATGACCAATTATGATCGATATGGCTTCTTTATCACAGGTTTCCAGCTTTTCGACTCTTTCATGCCGTCTTCATTGCTGAAGTTATTTTTTTCTTAATTATTTCAAAGCTTTCTCTTGTAAATCCTTGAATAATATAAGGAAATTCTCACAATTACTTTTGTTTTGTTAAATTATATTGCTTGTTTGTTGCTTAACTTGGAATTTACTTTTTTATTTTAATTGATAATTAATTATGTATTTAGAGTTTTATATGGAAGGGAAAAAGCTTACTATTACCAAATTGGAAGTTCTTTCCTACTCTTCCGATATAGAAAATAAATTGAACACTCAGATATACAGTACATAAATGAAATATTTCACAGACATAGAGATTCAATTTGAAGTATCCAGTGTTGCCAAATTGTACAATTTAACCGACTTGGGTAATAAACAACATGAAGGTGAAGGTGGCTTGTCAAGGTTATGTTGAATAAAATGTGTAAATTTGTTCTTGGTTCCCTTAACATATTAGTGCTACAATCTGACATATTGGAAACTTCTTTAGCCATACTATATGTTGTTATCATCTTCACTGTGGCACAAGACATGTACCAGGCTTGAGGACAGCAGGTGTAATCTAGATGTAGATACATCCACTGGAGTCAACCTATTAACCAATCTCATTAAATGTAATATTTGTAAACATGGAATAATTTTTTGAAGTGAAGAAAAAAAATTGGACTTGTTTTACAAGTCAAACAAACAAAAGAAATTTCCAAATTACATTTGAGTTCATATAGGTGAGTGAGGACGAAGTAAAATTGGCCATGAATGAAATCACCTCTATGGCGGTTGCTAGTGATGGCATAAGTATAGAAATGATAAAGTGGTGGGTCATCTTGCAATTAGAGCAATAGCAAACCTAATTGATAAATCTTTAGAAACTGGTTTGTTTCCACAAACCTGTAGGATGATCATTGTCCAACCCTTCCCAAAAACACAGAGCCCTCCCAGTGTAAAGTCAGTAAGATCAATTTCAATGTATCGAGCCATATCGAGGATCTTGGAAAAGATAGCCTTGAGTTAGATTATTAAATATATGCAAGCAGAAAATTTGTTTCCAAGGCTTCAGTCAGGATTTCAGAGAATTACCACTTGTACTGCCTTGGTCAATATCTTTGCAGATTTATTTGCTGCAAGAGACAGAGTCAAGTGAAGCTCATTGGTCATGCTAGATTACCTCAAAGTGTTTGATTTATTAAGCCAAAGTTTATTGCTTGCAAAGGTAGGATTTCTCAACTTTGAAGAGGGAGCAATCGATCGGGTAAAATCTTACCTTGAAGACAAGTGGCAAATAACAAAGTTAAATGCAGAATATACATCACCTCTGGCAAGAATTAGGGGATTTCAACAAGGCATTTGCTTAGGTCCTATTCTTTTCACATTGTATACTGCAGACTTCTTATCTTGTGTTCAACATAGCAGTGTACATGCATATGCCGATAAATTTTAGCATTACTTTATCTAGAAGGAAAATGTGGATGTTATTCTTAAAAATTAAGTATTCACAATATGTTATACTGCAAAAACACTTGGAGTTATGCTGGACAGCAAACTCACATTTATAGACCATGTACCTTATATCTGTACGAAAGCCCAGGAAGAACTAATACTTTATACCAGTATAAAAATATACCGTCAGAAACTATAAAATGGAAATATGTATAGTCTTTAATTCTGTATACTTTTTATTGCTGCTTTCCTGCTAACAGCAACAGAATCTTGTAGAAGTATGTGGCTCGCATTCAACTGTTAGGGAATGCTGCCGGTTACAGAATGCTGCCGTGTGTTTTCTATATAACTCAAGAAGACAACACAATGCCTATCAAGATGCTGTAATTTGATACAAATGGAAGGGTGTAGGGTGTAGATCTGCTGCCTGGTTAACTGGGTGTTCAAACCTAGGAGAACCACAGTGCTATGTGACAAACTGGTACCCAGAAGAGAGATACAAGACAGAATAACCAGCTTCACTTTCCTAAGGTAAAGCTGAAAATTTGTTGAACAAGTTTTCCATATTTTGCACTAAAATTGTGCACATGTCAACTTAAAGAGTCTAAAGGTGACACTTTTAAGATCATACTTAAGGAATATTTGTTTGAATCTATATACAATTTACAGTTGCTCTGTTTTATGGATATAAAATATAAAAGACATTTTGAATTGAATTGAATATTTTATGTTAGTATTTAGTGATAATATTCATTTTTATAATTACTATTGAATTTATTGCAGAGCATGATAACAATCATATAAATCTAATTTGTTTCATAATTAACTTGAAGAGTACACATCAATTTGTGTGATTTGGAGGCACCCGTAGAAAGTTCTTTATGAGGACCCTCTCTTAAAATAATATGTTACAGCAGGACCTCCATACTTGAGCCATTGTCATCACCACTGTAGCCATTAGAATGTTAATATATTTTAATATTAATAATTGAATTTTCAACCAGTGTTACTGTACAGATTAAACTTGATTTATCTGAAAGATACAACATATTTTTCTTTACTTTTTTACACTTTACACTATACAAGTGTGTATATAATGTTTTAATTAATTGAAGTGCAGTTTAAATTTGAGAAAAGAACTATAGATAACTTATAAATAAATTAATAAGTAAACTAAGTCTAAATCAATATGAAAAGAAATAAAAGTTTAATAAAGTGATTATCATATAAAAAATATACAAACAAAATGTGACGTAACAGCAGTAAACAGAGCCTATTAAAAAAATCACAGGTTAAAAAAAATGTATTTAGTTTTCAACACTTGGTGAAAAATTGTTGTTGCAAAACTCATTAAAATTGTGTTTTTTCTTATTGCAATGTCATTGCCATCTCTGTAATGGAAGGCAAATATTTTCATTAAACTAGCTGGTTGTTTAGAATAACTCTCACTTATTAAAACATTCTCCCCAACAATCCATGTTTCATGAGTGCATTATCAATCTATCTTATGGTCAGTCCAAGTATAAATTATACTAGAAATCAGTTTAAGTGCTAAGCATACCTGAGCATGATGAAGGGTGGGTTTCTCAATAATGGCCATCACATAGAGATTCAGACAATGTGCGAACAGCACCAATTAACATACCAGTGCATTCACTGTCTGAACAATGTTGCATTGTGGCATAACTCATAATTATGTATATCAAGTGAGCTTCTTTTATATTCATTACTAGCTGTTCCCCACGGCTTCGCACGATTTTTGTAAGCTTTGCTTGTGTATGAACACTTCTAGTTCAAGTGAATTATATTGTCAATGCCGATGTAGAGTTTACCTTGTTGACACTATCAAGAAAATCTGCCAAAGTGTATGTTTATAGCCATTGTACACGTACATGTACTAAATAATAAAGTGGTCTAACATTCAAGCTATAAGGCCAAACAGAAATTCATTTGAAAGACAAATATCCATAAAAACTTAGTGCCTTCACATAGTGTGTGGTTATTATACACAACTATCTCATAATTGTAGTTTACAATGTGCAGGCGCTTTGATAACTTATATATTTTGCAGCGCCTCCTGGTGGTGAGTTACATCAATGGGCATATAAACCTTCTACGTGGAAAAATACATATACATACAAATTTTCATAATGATCGGTCAAATAATAGTTTCTGAGCCTATAAAGGACAAACACACAAACATTCATTTATGTATATATATATATATATATATATATATATATATATATATATGTATATACATAAATGAATGTTTGTGTGTTTGTCTTTTATAGACTCAGAAACTATTATTTGACCAATCATTATGAATATATATATATATATATATATATATATATATATATATATATATATATATATATATATATAGATTATAAAATTATATGAAGGAAATAAATTATTTGTATCGAGAAAAGTGTTTTGTCAGTCTTCTGCAGAACAACACCACAAGAGCAGACCCAGAATAGAGATAGCAATGTATACTTACAAGATCACTATTTTATATACTATGACAGTAGACTAATAGAACTGGTGGGTCAAGGTCAAACTTGGAAACAATTCTGCAATAATTCTTTATATTACACATGTTTATTTTGAAAGCTTGACCTGGACCAAGGGCGTAGCCAGTGAGGGGGTCCATGGTGTCTGGACCCCCCACCCCCCAAACTGTTAATATTTTCAATTACTATTTCAGTAAACAATTATTATTATTTAAATAATTCAGTATTATTGACATGCTGAAAGATCGTTCTCAACAAAGAAACAGGTCAAGAACTTTTTAAGAAACAAAATAGGGCCTTACTCTCTGTCTACTAAGAGAAAATATCAGTTTTCTGGACCCCCAAAAATTTTTTCCTGGCTGCGTTCTTGACCTGGACTTATCAGCTCTATTTCTGTATACTATTAACATTGTTCAAATGTAAAATATGTCAAATTTCCACCAGCAATAGATTTTGACAACTAGAGAGAGATTTATCCTGGGATATCACTCATTATTTTACAATTAATTAATTATTACTGTGTCGCTTGACAAATTCATCACTGTGTAGTATATTTCCAGATAAATTAAAATTTATAAAATTATTCATATATATAGTGCAGTACAGATGAAATGTTTACATTTGTAATGTTGAAGAGAATACATATGTTTTTAATTCAGAAAAACTAATTTCCATGTAAAAACCAGTATGTGTTAAAGATAATGAACCAGTAGAGAAACGTTACTTAATTTTCATTGTTTGTATAGCTGTTTATTCAAGAGCAGTCTAATAAGTGTCAGGATTCTCGTCATCACTTTCTTCATTTTCCTCATCACCAGAGTTGTCATTGGATTCACCTTTCACAATTCTTTGTGTATTGTCATCCCCATCGATATCACTGTCACCACGATCAATCGATTCAACGAGTTGACATCCTAATGTAAGATAGGTTTCCAATGTAGTCACGCCGGATGCACATTGGGCTATAGCCCAGATGGTCCAGGCAACGAGGGGATAAATGTTGCCCCTCGGGCTTGTATTCAGGTGGCCCTGGCTCTGAAGATTCCATTGAGTCTAAATAAGCAATTTAAAACACTCAAAATACTGCTGTAAACGTTCACTATTCGTAAACAAAGAAAACAAGTTGTGATACTTAAGGGTCACGGGTTGACCCAACAGCAATGCCGGGCACACAAACTAACTACGTTGTGACGTGCATGCACATCAACAAACAGAACTTTTGCGACCTTGACTTTCTTACACAAGTGGCTGAATCATACTGAGGCTTGCACCTGTTACTTGCTCTTCCCTACCATCAGTCGAGAGTCACGAGGAGTCCACTGATGGACCTGCCATAGTAAATGTGTTAAGATCACAAAGTAAAATAATTCCTTAGATTACATCTCTGAGCTATAAATGTTTAATTTAGCTCCAATTCACCTTCCTCTTAATGCAGCATCTGGAATCTAACTGTTACAGTCTTGATTCCTTGAATCTGGACTCATAGAATCTGTGAGTAGGATGTGTAATTTCAGATATTATGTGATTATTGATAGTGGTTTGGACTCTTGTATGAGTATGTGACTCTTTTTTGAGCACAAGTTAAGCAGAGACAGTTTAAAATACTATAGTTATCATAGTTATAAATTAAGCAAAACATTTCATGAAAAAAATCTATTTTAAATGTCTATGAAAATATCTCTCATTCAAATTTTAATAAAAACCAAACTTGTGTTTGAAAGGTGTCACACACCTGATAGTTGTCAAATTCCCCATTGTTAGTGGTTTGTTTCCCTGGAAATACTGTAAGATTGTAAAAGAAATTAATTTGTGTTCTCTGAAATTTGGATTTAAAATTTCACATAAAAGGAGCAGCTCTCCTTCAAAATGGGCAGTAAGTACATTTTTTTAGTATTATTTTACTACTTATTTTACTAACTGTTCAAAGACATAACCTACATTTTTCCTGTCAACAACATTATATCACCTCAGGGTAAATCCCCTGTATATCAATTTCAAAAGCCCTAATAAAGCAGAAACAATCGTAAAAAGTTTTTTCCGAAATTTTATCAGTTATAAAGCCATATAATTGTTATTGTTATTAAATGGACCTTGTAAAATTAACCCTATATATTTATAAAAATCATGCTTAATAAGAATTTGTTTATTTTACATTGAGATTTTATTTCTAGTAAACTTTTGTAAAATCAATAAATATTAGATCATGTTATGGCTTGTGTAAAAAATATACACCTATAGAACTTACTTTATGTTCATTTTAATAACATAAAATTGATGGGTCTTAAAATGTATAAAGCTTTAAAAATACATTAACATATTTACTACTGATCTACACAAAGTGACACGGAAGAGAGCACAGCCTCTGCGCCATAAAGTGTCTGCTGCAGTCAATGGGTTAACAGTTTATTTACAAAGTATCTGCAAAGCTAGAAAAAACCTGTAGTAAGCACCATATGGTACAGGTATAAAAAAATAACATAAATAATAACATATAACAAAAAATAACACTCTTAAATATGGTAATAGCCAGTAAAAGGTGGGTAGTACATTGTAGTGAAGACAAAATGGACTTTGGATATGGTGAGAATAGTGGATTAGCTGGCTGAACAGGTCTCTACTGACCAAACAGTGTATTAGAGGCATACAAACTGGGACACATTGTAATTTATACAATGCTTACTGTCCTAGGGCAACCATTTTTTAATGTTTCTAAAATTAACTTAATTTTAAAGAAGAAAACACTTTAAAAAGTTTTAAACTTATCAAGTACATTTAATAGTATTTTTTTATAACACCTAGTCTTAGTCTTAATAGTTATTTTTACATGGTTTACACAGTGATATATATTGTGTGTAAACAAAATCCATTTACAATATATATTTAAACAATAAAAATTTGAATCAATAATGTTATTATTTACTTAAACTGCTTAAGTGTAATTAATAGAATTAATTATTAAAGAATGTTTCAAATATTTCTGATACCTGTCTTAAAATAAATAAAAGTAATGTTTGCTAATATTTATTAGTCTTGTGTCATCAATTTGTGATTGTGTTTATGAGAAGATAAATAAATGCTATTCCATAATGCTGTTTCATATTATCATTATGGTTTTAAATAAAAAGTTGTCTTGGTACAGTTAAATGCTGTAATGGTAAATAAAAATAAGCAGTTTTTTGCATTACTTTTAAAATGATAAAGCTTGTGTTATAAAAAAAATTATTTATTAACATTTTTGGATCTTGTACACTTAATAAGTAACTAAAAATTTGGAATAAATATTTTGTTTTGAATAATGTTAGATGCTATAATATACCATTTCTTTTTGTTAATTTTAATTTAATTTGCAGCCATAACCTCTAACACACAGAATAATTTTGTCTCAAAGTTCCCCATGTACTTGGTATAGAAGAAAGAATTAGGAATACAATATTACTTTCTGATCTTCAGTAGATTGAATGGATTTTCAGTTTATAAACGAATAAACCAATTTTCTTTTTTCAGTGTGTTTTGGAAAGAAGAAGCAAGGTTCAACCTCTCAGGAACAACAAGGAGAGCAAGCTGCAGACGCAAGTAAATATATTTAGTTTTATATGTGATCATATTTTAAAGTGTTTGCCAATTTTTGACTTAAGGTTCTTATAGATATTTTAGTTATATTTTTGAATTCGTATATATAATTTAATATGTGATACTGTGTGTGTGCGCGTAAGAGCACGTGCACATGCGTGCATGTGCGTGTATATTAACTCATTTCAAAATGATGACTAAGGCTTCTGTTATAGTGAAAGCAGCGACATTTGATGTGAAGCCTCGCAGACTGGCAAACCCCTATCTTGCCTGGTGGAGAATAATGGGTTTCATGCTGCCAGAACATCTAGCAGGCACAGGCACACTCAACAGCAATACTTGAAAGTCAACAATAATCGATCTCGACCAATTGGATTCAGAAACATTTAAATCAGTCATGTTAAAAAATTCCTCATGATGATAGTACTGCTGGAATAAATTATGCATATAGATGTTTGATTTGATAAATTTTGTTTCTAATTTAAATGTAAGGGTAAACACAAATAATTTATTGCCGGCTGTACGAGAAACAAAATCGAGTTTTTCCCTATAAGAACAATGTTAATTCTCATGTACTTTTACACTTTTTATCACAGTTATGGGAGATGGGGACTCAAGCTCTTCCCAGAAAAATGTTTAAAGACAAGCTTTAAAATTGCACCCAGTAATTTATTTTAAGCTAGAACAACTTTATAGGGTCTTAAGCTCAACAATTTCCCAGGAAAAACTTCCCGAGCCCCTATTTTTGAAGGATAATTTTTACCTTCTAAACCACTGTGTCAGCCCCCTCCAAAATGTTATATACACATCACTGATTTTAAGTATAAGGTAGGAGTACGCCACACCATGTGTCACATAACAGGCTTTGCAGAGATTGGATGGAAATTTTTTAATTTATAGCTTATTTCATTCTTGAGAGGCTCTGCGGACATATAGATGGACAATTATAAAGAAATTCTTCATTTAACGTTTGTTGTTGACGATGGGAGGTTTGAAAAGATAATAGGATTTCGGACATTTGCCATCATTATATGTTACCAAATGTATAACACTACATTTCGAGATCAGACTGGAGGTCCGTTAAGAAATATTTACATCCCCTCTTACGGCAAAAGAGAAACTGAGTCATAGCCTTCAATGACGCTCAGCCAAACTCTATGGCCTGGACATGCACTATTATAGAACTCATACTTGACAATATAGAAATGAAGTTCCATGAAATATTTAAAGTCAACCGATAATATCTTAAGATATTTTGCAACATAATGCATTCCAAGTTTTGTTAATTAAATCAGGATTAATAGCAGTGTTCAAATAATAAAAGTTTCTATGAGCTAGGGAGAGTGAAATCTTTTCAGCCTCAGTAATAGACTGGCTTTAGCAGATATTGTTGATTAATATCACAAACAAAACAAATTATTACTGTTTTTCCTGTTATTTTCTTGACTCTAGTTAGGGCGACATGCAATGATTCTTTAAGAAAATTATTAGAGTTGTTTTTGTAAAAATAATGCTCCTTTTGTTTTTTTTATCTTACCTTATTGACATTAAGTTCAGCAGATGTAAGATAATAATGGCTGCCTTGTCTACTAGAAAGTTCATTTAGTATTTAGCCAATTAAACAATAAAATATGTACAATTCGATCTTATTTCCACGCATTATAACGGAGAGTCGTATACAATCCCTGTGTGTTCCTAACTGATCAAGCATAAAATAAAAGAAAATTCGATGCATTCATAATCATAATCATAATTTTTATTGCCATTGATCACATTTTAAATATAATGAAATAGGCATAGTCATAATGATAGACATAATGGAGAAAATAGAATAAAATATTTTTTAAATTAGACATGTAAAATTTACAGTATAATTTTACAATTGCGGTTTTACAATGTGTGAGTTTAATTACTACTCTGGCACTATTTAGTTATTCAGAATCAAAATTCTACATCCACGTCATGATTTAGAAAATCCTCTAGATTATAAAATGGATTTTGTTGTAACCAATGTAATACCTTACTCTTAAACACCCCAGTTGAGGCAGTCCAAGCTGTTACTGTTTATTAAAGAAAACAATGCTGTTCACCATGTGAAATGAACCTGTTTAGGCCAGCCTGTGCTGGGGTATATCAAGCTTATCCCGATTTCTAGTATTATACGAATGCAAATCTTGTCTAAGTGTGAATGAGCGCAGATTAGTTTTTACATATAATAATAGATGGAAGATGTATAGGTTTATAATTGTGAGAATTTTTAAACTAATAAAAAGTGGTTTACAGTGTTCTAAGAATTCAGCTCTACAGATTGTTCGTAAAACCATCTTTTGTATTATCAAAATATCTTTAACGTGAGAAGAATGACCCCAAAGTATTAATCCATAAGAAATATGAGACTGGAATAAACCAATTTATGCTGTCCTCAAGTATTCAATAGAAACATCTCTTAGTTTCCAAAAAAGATAACTTACTCGCGAGAGCCTACTGCATAAGTTATTAATATGATGGGACCAGTTTAGTTTAGAATCAATGTGAATACCGAGTAATTTTGCAGATTGGACATCTTGAGTGTATTGGATAGGCTAAGAATAATGTTTTGGGTTTTTTTTTTTACATAGCAATTTGTTAGAGGAAAACCATTTTAAAGCTTCATTTTCAGCTTCTTTCATTTTAGTGAGTAAATAAGGGAGGTTTTTATTACTTGCAAAAAGGGAAGTGTCGTCTGCGTAGACTACTGAACTAACATTCAAATTATTTGGTAGATCATTTATTATAATAGTAAAGAAAAAGGGGCCAAGTATTGAGCCTTGGGGGACACCCATTTTTACTGGTTTTACAGAAGCATTATTATCACCAATTGAAACATATTGCTTTCTATTAGTTAAGTAAGACCGAATTAGATTAGATGATACTTCTGAGACTCCATAAAATGTCAATTTCTCTATGATAATATTAAAGGGGACACAATCAAATGCTTTACTTAAATCCATCATCGAAAGGGCTACTGATTCTTTATTTCCAAAGGCATTAAGAGAGTAATTTACTACTTCCATGACCGCTTTTATAGTTGAGCGACCTTCCTGGAAACTAAATTGGGAATCAGATAGAAGATTGAATCGTTCAAACTACTGGTATAGCTGTTTATGCATTAGTGACTCTAATATTTTAGAAAATATTGGAACAATGGATATGGGTCGATAATTTTAAGGCAATAGCCTATCGCCCTTCTTATAAACTGGAACAATTTTGGAGGTTTTAAGCAACTCAGGAAAGTAACCAAACTCGAAACATTTGCTAAGAATGGTTCTTTGATAATATGAATAGTTTTTTTTACTAAACAATTTGAAATCCAATATAAATCCGTACTTTTGGAGTTGGAGAAATTGGATACAACATTTACTACCTGGTCCGCAGTAACGGTTTGCCAATAAAAAGTGTTAGGATGGACTGGATTATTTCTTAGAAGGTCAGAGAGTAAAACGTTAGTGGATGGGATGCTGTTTGAAAGTTCGCAGACAGAATTTAGGAAAAAGTTGTTCAATTATGTTGGTTCAAGTGTAACTGTGTGTACTGGAATTACTTTCTTGCTTGATGATATCCCAGGCGGCTTTTCATTTATTAGGGGCTTTTTCTATGTATCTTTCACATGCTCGTCTCTTGGCATGCTTTAAATTATTTCTATAACTTCCTTTACATTGAAGGTAGGTCCTATAAGTTAATTCCCAACCCTCTGAGCTACTGTTTCTTAAATTTTTATAAATATTGTACAAATTAAGCATATAATGTCTCTCTTTTGCTAAACTCTGGTTGTACCATTGCACTTTTTTAATTTTATCTTTACTTTTATTTATTAGAATAAACCTCTAGCACATGAGTGTTATGGTCAGCAAAACATCCTTCAAAAGACCTAATTGTATACAAATTCTCTGTAAAATTAACTAAGATATTGTCTATACAAGATGTACAGTGTGTGGGAACCTGAACAGTACATTTTAAATTTAGTGACTTAAGTAAGTTGGAAAAGATTATAGCTTTATGATCCCGTAATAAAACCATTTCAATATTAAATGTAAAGTAGTACAGTTTGAATTTAGCAGTGAAATTTGCTGTATAAAATTGGTGGAACAAAATATTGTTATTGTTAGTTTGTACAGATCACCTCAAGGTAATATTGATAAATCTTTTCAAAAATTTGAACAAGCAATAAAACACGTATCAAGTAATGATACACTGATAACTGTTTCAGGAGATTTTAATGTTTGGTCTGATAAAAATCCCTGAACCCCCATTTTTTTTATTACTCCTACAGTAAAAGCTAGCTGACACAAATTCCTGTGGTGTGTACATATCTACCTCATCAGAAAGCAACCAGTGTTTAAAAATACAAATAATATCAATATTTTCAATGTTGCAAAATTGTTCTAATTCTAAAAGTTTATTTCGAATGCTTTGTATATTGAGTTGAAGGATTTTCAAAGATTTTTTTACAGTTGTGTTGTCTATTATTTTAAAAAAAACTGTCATTAACAATTAGGTTACATTTTTTGGAGTATAAATTTCGTATAAGTGATTTTTGTTGTGTTACATATAGTTGAACATTAGTATTATTTATAGGGCAATCATGCAAAGAGAAACTTTCCTCCTGGACCCTATTTTCTTGGGTAGTACTTTCGATAACAGAATGACCATTTTCACACTGCACAACACTGTTTTCACACCCAGAGAGGGCAGCAGGTGGTTGGAGCTAAAAAATGGTATAGTCTGATTTAAACTGCTTCAGTACTGGGAGGCGTTTGACGTAGGCTACCTGCGAATTGGCTAGGCCAATGACCGGGGGTAGTCTGCCGCGGTGTTGCCAAATTTAGTGAAAGTTTACAAAGGCTGTTCAGTGTCTCTTGAATAGCCGCGCCGTCTACAACAGCCTACAAGCTCCGTGTGTCCGTTTAAACTTTAAGAGTGGTTGAGTTATTTATTTACTAAACTGTGCAATTAAGTTAATAAAAAACTTCAATTTTTAGCCACTAATTCAGTAGATGGTTGGAGCTCAAAAATGGTAGTGGGGGTGTAGGTTTCAGATCTTGTTGACTGGTCCTCCTGCCGAGTTTCTTGTACTGCTATGCTGTCCTCTTGTGGTTGGAGTTGAGCAGCTGCTATCAGGTCCATTAGTAGCCTAACAAATTCATTGGGAGTTAGTCCACTCCAGAGCTTCCGGCTTGCTGTTTGATCATAGGACACTACGTACACTTTTGCTCCTGTGAATTTCTGATACTTTATTATATTTTCTACAAAGTGATGTGGCATTATTCAATGATATATGGTTGAACAGTTTATAAAATGTAAAGAGAACTTGTTTTAAACATTTAAATAACTGATGATTTAAATGACTCAGCCAATAATGGCAAAGTGCTGGCCGTTTTCGCCTATCGCCATATCGAATCGCGCCCGGCAAACGCGCTTTCAATGTGGTGACTTTAATTTCGTTCAAACATTTGTCTGACGGGTTTCTGACGTTTACGAATTTTTGTTATTATTCTTCAAAATAAATAGGTAAGCATTACAGAAATGTATAATAATTTCTGTGATATCGGATTCAGTACGTAGCATGTATTTTGGTTTATATTACATATTGCTTTTGGTTTTAACTTGTCTTTGCTAATATAAATTAAATCTATTTACATTTGATCAAATTTGTTTGAAAACTAATTAGTAAGGATTTAGTACAACCATGTTTTAGAAAGTATTTATTTAAATTTATTGAAATATAGCTTATTTGTTTTCAACGGAGCTTCATAAACTTATAATTTACCTTAATATGTAGTCAAAAATTAATTCTTAATATTTGATAGCTATAATATAGCCTACAGTTTACTAAGTTCATTAAGTCTTAAGAAATATTGGCTTATGTCAAAAGTGTACCTTTGTTATTATTTATTATTGTTATAACAATTAAGAACAAAAAGTCCTAAATATTATAAAGAATGTCTTCTAATGCCAATGTGCGTTTATTTCCAAAAATACATAATAACAACTGCTTTATTGGTGTTCAGTAGTGTAAAATTGTATACCTATAAAAAATTAAAATTGTGCCGCTTTTGTACAGATATTTTATCACAGTGTTAAGTCTAATGGGACGGCGCCCTGAGGTCAAACGTCATATAGATGTTTATTAGCGCTTATCTCTGAGAATGCATGTACATGCAAGCTGTCATGGCTTCTTTCATATTATATGAAATTACTGTAACTTCTAGTAGTTTCAAACTCCAGAGAGACAGAACTCTTGAAATCGAGCTGGATCTTTCAAGGAAAAATCATAAAGGAGTAGAAACTGTTGGACGATGTATTTTTGTACTTCGTTCTGTTGTTGAATTGTGGTTTCTATTAAAACTACCAGTTTGGAGAAGCTGTGGAAGTTTGTTAGTAAAATAAATTCCTAAGAATTACTGATATTACTCACACTAATAATCCAAGAAATATTTAACGAGTTATGGGAGTTATATCCGGTTGGCAGGGTGTATTGGCGAGCGGTGAAGAGAGGTCTAAAATTAATACCTATCCAATGGTATTGTTTCTATAGGGAATTTCCCTTTCTCCTCTAAGGAGAGTTAACAACCTTGTTTGACACTTTACCATTTTTGTTCCTGTTATCAATTCTGGATTACGAATCTTGCCTGTACTACTTTAGAAAGAAGTATTCGTTTTAAGTTCTATAATTTTGTCAGTATTTCCAATATTTGTTTAATTAAATGAATTGATAAACATTAAATTTACCAACCACTGGTAAATATTTATTAAAATATCCCGATCTAAATATTGTTCAACGAATCTATTGACAAATTTATAAGATGGCGATTTTGACGGAATAGTATATTTTGACTATTATTCGCTGTTTAAATATAGAAATAATACAGTTAAATATAGATAGAATGAAGGTTTAAATACGGAAAGAATGTAACAAATGTTTAAATTAAACTGCTCGAGTCCTCTTCTGTAGACTAATGTTAGTCTTAGCTCTTAAATGAGAGATCCCGGATTCAAATTCCGGGAAGTTCCCATAATTAGACATAGAATGAGTCTTTATTACCCATAAGGCACAGATTTACATGCATGAGGTATAGTCAAAAAACAGGAAACATGTTGTTCACAATTGTCAAAAGGAACTATAAAATTGAGATTGAAAGTACACAAATATGAAAGTTTTGTGGTTGAAATTTAAGAAAACAACCTTAATTATTTGGTAAATTAGAACTAAATAACAATGTACAGGCAGTGAGAGAAGTGAAACCCTTAGGTTAATTACTTACAGATTTCAGCAGCAGGAAAGTAAAAAATTCTTTTACATGATAAAAAGGATTACTTATTAGCCAATTTTGGAGTTTTATTTTAAATTGTTTAAAAGTAAGATTAAGCACCTCCTTAGGCAGCCTATTTAACATTTTTATACCCTTTAAACTATCCTACGACTAGATTGATTTTTTCCAAGTCTAACAAAAGGTACATCAAAATTGTTTTTATTTCGGGTGTTGAAGTTGTGTACCTCAGCCCTTTTTACATGTAAGCAAGTGTTCATAAAACTAATTAACAGGATATTAAATATGTATAAATTAACAACAGTTAAAATCTTAAACTTAATAAAAATAGACCTGCAGTGTTCTCTATGGTTAACTTTAGCTATAACTCTTAAAACCTTTTTTTGTATGACTAGAACATTATTTAGGTGTGGGCTATTCCCCCAAAAAACAATTCCATAGCTGAGAACAGATTGAAAGAGTGAGAAGTACACCGTCTTAACGTAGTCATCAGGTAAAATGTCACTTAGCCTACGAAAAAGGAATGTTAATCTACTTAGCCTAGTACAAAGATGCTCTATTTGTTTTTTCCAGCTCAAACTTTGGTCAATCCAAACTCCAAGGAACTTAACCTCTTTGCAAGTGTTAAAATTATTTATTGGAGGTACTGATCTCAGTCCAAAAATAATAGTTTGGGTTTTCTCCTCGTTTAATAAGAGCGAGTTTGCAGAGAACCACTCAGAAACAGTTTTAAGTGAATGATTAGCCATGTTTTCAAGTTGATTTAGGTCTCTATTGCATGTAAGTAATGTAGTGTCATCTGCATATAGGTATGCATTACTTCTTAGACAATACGGTAAGTCATTAGTGGCTATAATGAACAGAAGGGGTCCAAGGACCGAGCCTTGTGGAACACCACAGTTGCTAGTAGCGATAGCGGTATATACACCCCCTGTATATACCGCTTCCCTTCGATTATGGAGATAACTGTTGAAAAATTCAAGAGTTTTATTTTTTATCCCATAGAAACTAAGCTTATGAAGCAAAGTGCCATGGTCCACGCAGTCAAATGCCTTGCTAAGGTCAATAAAAGAGGCCCAGGCAAAGTTTTTATTTTCAAAGGCATTTCTAATATCCTGTTCCATGGCCCCAATTGCATCCATGCAAGACTGTCCACTTCTGAAGCCAAATTGTTGTTCTTTAAAGAGTGACCAAGACTCAAAATAGTGGTTTACCTGATTGTGTACAATGTGTTCAAGTACCTTGGACAGGATAGGTACCAGACAGATAGGCCGATAGTTGCCTGGGTTGTATTTATCCCCCTTTTTGAATTTTGGAGAGATTTTGGAACTTTTTAGGCATTCAGGAAAAATACCTCCTTGAAGGCAAACGTTAATACAGTAAGTAAGAGGTGTTACAATATAATGTACTATTTCTTTGATCAACCAATTTGAGAAACCATAGTAATCTTGAGATTTGGAGTTTTTCATCTTTTTGTTGACCATAAGGACATCATCACAAGTTACAAGTTTAAAGTTAAAATTAGGCTGATCTATTTGTGTTAAATTAAGAAATTGCTCAAAAGTAGTCTCAGGTTTTACAATGTTATTTCTGATGGAACTGACAGATTCAATAAAAAAGTCATTAAGAACACTGGAGTGTAAAGGAATACAGCTATGGTTGGACTTAGATTGTAGGTTAGGCCTAATTAGGTTCCAAGCTGTCATGCATTTATTGTTAGATTTTTCAATTAAGACAGAAAATACAGCGTACTTCAAAGTATGAGGCTGGCATATGTGAACACTGAGACTTAAAAGGGAGAAAATATACAATCCTCGAATTATTATTAGTCTGGCACACCAAAATTTCTCATAAGTCTGGCTTCGAACCAAAAAATATCCCTTGTGACAGTATTAGATGATATACCAAATTTTATAGGTCTGATGACGCATGAACCAATGAACAATAGCAGTTCCTCGTAAAATTCGTAATTCATGATGTTTCGACTATATTTACCGTTTATATAATATTAAGCTATCGTATAGACAACACTATGCTAATAAAAATTATAACAGATATTTGTTGTTTTTGGGGTTGTATTAAACAATTTTTATTTTTATGAATTGCAACGCTACAATACATCCAATTTTCTAATTTCATTAGTTGGTCATCCTGTACCCCATGTGTATGTATACGTATACATGCCTGCTATGGATGCGGTGTGGTGGTATTACCCATTGGATAGTACGAGCTCCTCCCGTTTGTGTTCAATGGGGTGATCGTGACAGGCGGGGAGAAAGAGTGGGGGGCAGAGCCGAGCAGTACCGATAAATCCCGAACATTCCTGACAAACCCCGTACCATGCGGCTGATAGCGACCTCTCAGTTCGGAACGGTTCTGATTTCTATTATCTTACGAATTAATGAGTCGTTTTATATCCGAATTAATGAGTCGTTTTATATCCGAACATATCTGCAAAACATAGAAATTATATCGAATAATTATATTAATATTGAACTTTCTTTATAACTCCAAAGATACTTTACAAAATGTGAAATGGGTGCACACAAACGAATAAAATGTCATAATCTAGAATAGAATAGAAAAATTATTTATTTTCTTGAAAATATGTACAATAGTAAAATTATATAAAACATCATTTATACCTTAAGCACAAACACAAACATTGCTCCTTAGTTGTAGACACAATTGACATGAGAATAAAAATAAAACAATGTTTACTTTTTATTAAAGAAATATGAACATGTCTTTTTTTATTTTAATACAGCTAGGGTACATCAATAAACAAAATTCAAGAAAACAAAATAGGACCTCAAAAGGCAAGGAAACTGCCTGTGTAGAGGCTCCAACTTTCTTAGAAAAACAAAAGAAAACAACACTCAAGCAAATGAAATTAACAAATAAATTCAAATACGATAAATCTACCCATTTTAAACTAAGCTTTAATAAAACAAATTTGAATAAAAAACACATTATATAATTTTCAAAGTCTAAAGCTAATTCAGTATACATAAAATGCCATAAATATAAATTATAACCATATCCAGTTATCTTTTTGTGATATTGGAATATATTCAAATTAATAGGACAAAAGCAACATATTATATATGTGGAGTCCTTAATTTGTAGTAAATAAATTAATAATTACTTAACCCAAAAACATAATTATAGAAATATGACAAAATCAATGACTACTACCTGACTTAAATACCTAACATAGCACGTGACATAATTAATAAATACAAAATTATCCTAATTATATTATATTACTGTACAGATTTTATGATACAATTATACAAATTTATACAATTTTATTGAATTTATTGTGTTGTCTGTCTGTCAGCTGCTGTAGATAAAATATAAAATCAAATAAACACGAAATTGAACTAAGAGCTTGCGTCGACAACGAATATGATTTCAGCTTAACACATTCAAGTTGAAAATTTGCCCCGAATGTTTTTACCACTGTGGGTGTTACAAGCCCCAACCCCCCTCTATTTGGACTAAATTTAAGATAATTTTGTTAGTAATTTTTGTAGATTCAAAATTTGTCTATAGATTATTAATATCATTCCATAATTTACTAAAATCAACTATTCCACAAACATGATATACATTTCTCTGTAAAATGTTTTTCGCTCCCTGAAATTTGCTGAAATTGGCTATAGCCATTTAAGGCTTATATGTCCATCCAGCTATATGCCTAAACTACAAAATAAACCAGCTAAATGAAAATGTGGTTCCTGTTATTGTAAACTCTAGTGGTTTACTCTGTGGTTATTTAAAACTCTGGTATTGATACGTTTTTAATCTGAAAGCAATTTCATCTTTACAGTACCCATTACAAAATCAATTTCTCCAACTTACCTTTGGAAGTTATTGGCCGTAGATTAACATTACATTTAATGAGAAACACTTCAAATTATTTAGTTTAAATATATATATATATATATATATATATATATATATATATATATATAAATACACACACAGTATATATGATAAACTAGTGATAAGTCAAGCCAGCGTTTCTACGCCAGGTGCAGGGTTGCAGTATTGGTTGACTCATATCTCCTTTCTGTGGCATCGTCCTTTGATATCTTATCGTATTTTCTTTTGAGAACTTTAGTATTTGAAACACTTTGTTAAGTATTCATATTTTTAATAACCTCAAATTATTACGATCAAGTTTTAACTTATAGCAATAGCAATATATTTCTCTGTCTGTTTGTTGGATATATAGAGAATGAGAAATAAGCTATAGACTTGAAATTGTGCATGCAACTTCGACCAAGCCTGATAAGTGTCATTTTGTGTCGTCTGGCGTACGCGATTATAATGCTGATCTGATCTATAGTACATGGAAATTATCGAATAATTTCTAACTAATAGTAATGTAACCTACAAATTATATTTTATTTGATTAAGGCAGTTGGAAAAATGCAATGAACCAAATATAATGTTTACGAAACAATTTTATTGGTTTACATTTTAATACGAAAGATGCAATTAAAAAACTCAACATAATTGTTGATTTTGTGTTTGGAGACCCTGAAGATAAATTCTTTAACTACTATGCTAAGTAGGGGCTCTTTTTAATCCTCCTGGATGTTTAATCCACCCTCGAATGTTTTATAGCTACGCCACTGAATGTAACGAAGTTACTTTGTTACATTAGACTTCCTTACGTCTTTTTTTGGTATTTCGATACTCCGTTGTATTGGTTTATTTGTATGTAGACAAGAGTAATTGCCTGCCATTAATTACGTTGTAAAATCACGGTTCAATGAAATAAATTTAATTGCGCTGCATCCTGCAGCATCCAGCTTTGAAAATGTAATATATATATTATACATTTATACATATACATACATATACATATTACACCACCAGGCTCTATTAAATTCAGAGGAGTACATAGCGAGAACGCGCGGACTGCTTATTCCACTAATTCTAATACGCGGGCTATCTCTAGTTGGCAGGAGGGGCCCCTCCATCCCCCACTTTTTCTCTCCGCCTGTCACGATCACCCCATTGAACACAAACGGGAGGAGCTCGTATTGGATAGTGACGATTTATGAGATTCTCCCATTCTCCTTGTTTCACGAATGGCTGATGTAATAGTGTCTGGTGTTTTAATGAATGAATAAATGTCACATTTGGTTGTTATATTTTAAATTTATAAAAAATATACAGATTCATTTATAAAAAAAGTGTAAAAACATTTCTGTGTAAAAATGACGGAAGAAGAATCAGTAAGTTCATTGATTAATTGAAAGATTAATAAGGCCTTATGGTTACCTTACTTCAGATACCCTAGTGGAATTATTCCAGTTTATGTAAAATGAGATTTCAATAATATAATAAGTATATTTTAAGTAACAACAATTAGAAAAACTTCTTACTCATGAAATAAAATTTATGTTAGCCTATATGATTTTCTGAATTAGCTTCTGTCCAATATAAATAACAGCATTTAGGACCTAGGCCTGTCTCTCAGACCTATTTTGATCTTAAAATTTGCAACTTGTTCTATAGCTTTCGTGAGTTAATAAACTTAGCCCATTGGTTTATAACAAAAGTGCCACGCATCAGATGTATGGCTTATCAAACTGGTTTTGACTCTTGGTGCCAGCTAAGAAAAAAATTTAAATGCTGAGAATTAATTGCCACGTTATTTCTGGGGTTAATATGCAAGTTAGGCCCCCGGTTTTTATATTGATTAGTATAATTGATACACAATATTCTTATATCGAATACTATCAGTTTGATATCAACGTAGACGTAGATATATAGTTATATTAACAATCATGTTTGAAATTTAACCCGCTAACTGCCATTAGTATTTTCCTTAAACCCCAAGTTTCAGAAAATCTATAGTTTTGTATGAGTCTTTGGGTAAATAAATTAGTTACAGCGCAAAAACCGATAGTACAGTAGTACTAGATGTGTGAGTTTTGAGATCAATTTATAAACACGTTTGTAAATTGTTATAAACTGTAAACATAACCATATTTGGTATTATTGTATTAACAATGAAGGATAGAAAACTATAATAATAATTATTGTGAGAAAACCTGTTTTTACTTTTTATGATTAGTAGAAACCAAAATTGTTATATGTTTGAATTAAAATGGATATGTTAAAAATGGATAATTACCAGTTAAAACAGTTATTATCATGTTTTGGGGTTTTGTAAAATTGTATAATAATCCAATTAGACTTTTCTTTGAAGAAAATTTTTTGACCCAGAAAAAACATTAAAAATTGAGTTTAAATTGAATAACAATTTTAAAAAGTAGATTATGATAGTTTTAAATACTTTTGTGTTGTGGAAATAATATTCAAGCAATTCTGTACATGATATTTGGAGTATAATCACATGGTTTTAGTAACAAAAATATTATAACATTACTTATGAAAATAAATAGCGATTGTCTTATTGTGTCTCCTACAAGATTGTTTAAATGAAATTATTTATAACTAGAAAAGTTCTAATCTATAAGGAACATAAATTGAATATATAATTTACTGTTTGAAAATATCAAAGCTAATATTTCAACTGAAATAACTATGAGGAAAAGTTGTTTGTTTTAATTTCAGTTCAGTACAGTAACTTATTGGCCTATTTTGACGAGACCATTTCGCCACCAAATAGTTTGCCGTTTTTCACAAGATATCAGCACTATTCAGTCTTAATTTAATTTCTGTGTTTGGTGTAGTGGGAATTGAATCATTTGCTTTGCAGTATGGCATCACTACAGTTGGGGAAGGGGAAAATAACAGATGATCTGCTCAGTGACAGCTGATCCAAATAAAAAATAGTAGGTGTGTGAAGTGACACGACATGCAACTTTACGTAATATTGAAATTGATATATATATATTAATAATGACAGATATATTTTAAGTAAATCTGACAGTGTTTAAAACGAAAGTGTTCTAATAATGTCAAGGAAGAGTTTGAGCGTGACTTAGAATTTAGTGATGGCAAACTTTATTTTCCAATTAATTAACGAAACATATACATAAATAAACATTAACTTGCTAATTTTTAGTTAAAATTATCTTTATATTTATAAACATGTTAGTAAGAAAGTAAGCTATTAAACCATTATTTTCAAAATAACATTTTTTAATGAACATACATTTGAAATAAACTCACAAAATTAACATTACAAGTTAAGTTTTATATGATTCTTCTAATAAAAAATGTAGCTCAGGATGGATATATAGCAATTTCTAAGTTATATTCAAGTCAGAAAAGCACAAGTAAAGTAACAGAATTTCAAGCACAAGTCTCCATTTTCACCAAATTAATGGGATTTACGAAATTAAACGTCATTGACATTGTTAGGGGAAATTGCATTACATAACTACGGGTTTAACTCGAGAAGTGGCGACCATGTGATCCTACCACTTCACTTTAACTCATAATTTAATGTTTAAGACTATGTTACACCCTAACATATATCATACATAAATGAAAAAACAAGGTTCTGAACTCTAATTTTTGTATACAAAACATAACTGACTGTTCTTTATTTGGTTACGATTAGTTAAAGAAAAACTACAATAATGTGAATAAGTCAGGATTTACGGCAGTTAACCAGTTGCATGAACAAAATTCAGTAACTTTGAAAAATTCTATAGGATTTATTAATATTTGTAGAAACTATTAATAAGAGTAGCATTCCACTGAAAGTTAAAATTCTGAAGAAACTACGGTCATTTGAGTTATTTTATTTAGAAATCTAATTTTATTGTAACAGATTTTTGAAATTATGTCTTTATTTGGATAACTACAAGCAAACAAAAGTTTTGACTGTCGGAAATCCAGCAAATCTTGTTTTATTTGTATTTATAATATAAAAGATTTTGTAGTAATGTTATTTATAGCAAATGAAAGTCTGATTTGTAATATAATTTGATTACCTTTTTAATCTTTACCAATCAGCAGTCAACGTGCTGTTTCAAAAGCAACCATTTTGTAAAGTGTTGTATCACTCTGATAAAAAAAAATTCTTAGTCAGTTTGAGTTGTTTATTAGGATAACAGGTGTGGGGGAGGATAACAAACTAAGGAGGGTAGGTATAAGATCAGAGGATAACAGGGTTGTCAACAATCATGTGAGAATTTGAGCAGGAAGATTAGGTCTAAGCATTTGAAGATCATTTTTCAGTACTTTTTCTGTTTCCATCATTTGTGTCACAGTTTCTACCTCCATGGAGAAGCATATTCATCATTTATCGTTTGTTATTTTGGTCCTATTGTGCAACTTCTTTGGGCATCTCAATGTTGTTAAATTGATACAATTTTGTTGTGTATTCTTAAATAGTCGTTTATCTCCTTTGTGGTCCCAGTGAGTGATGTTTTTCTTCTGCATATTCATTGTAAAAGTTACAGAGGTATAAACTGCATAATGAGTTCAACGCAGCTTTTGAGTCTCGTACCAGCTATTGAAAGAATATATCAAATTTATAATTGACTGAAATCCTACATTCTGTGCCAGTGATCTACCTTTTGTCCTAAAGTATTCCAAAATTTCTTTGGGTATCCTGTGAATGACATTTTTTGTGGTTTCTTCATGGCACCTTACAAATATTTCACGAGACTGCTTTAAAGATGGAAAAAGAAGAAATTTCTGCAACTGAAGTTTATGTGAAATGTTGTAGAATTGTTCAGAGGTTAAAGTTAGTAGAAGAAACAACAGTAATGGTCAAACAAAAGCTTTTTCTGGCAATAAAAAAAGGTGATATGACTTTCAATTTTACAAGTGCATAGATTATTTAGGCTTGTAGGAAGGCAGTTTTGAGATTGCTGACATATTTACTTGGATAAAAATACCACAGGAATATATGCTTGAACCCAATATTGAGTATAGGGCAACATCAGGTGTCTTATTGTGGGTTCCAGTGAACCGTATGTTGAAGTATCTTCTTGTAAAAGTTTTGAAAAAGTGTTCGCTCTTTGCCTACCCGGTGCATCTACTTCAGTAGAAAAATTTTTTTACTCATGAAGCATGTATGGACGTCATACAAAAGTTAACAAGGTTCAGGCTATGATTTCTATTAGTCAACTAAAACATTTCCTGTGCTGATTTTTATGAAAGGATAAAGGATAACAAAGTATTACTAAAAAAGTGTTATCCTTGAAAAATATGATTGGCAAATTGCTAAAAATACTCGGTGCTGCTATTCTTCCTCCTAAGTTTAATTTGTAGTATAAATGAAATTGTTTACGATAAAGTTAATATTCAATGTGAGAGGAAAATTAATTTTAGAATATGTGGAACTATTCTGTTAACATTTCAGCTCTTGTCATTTTTCAAGTGAACTCCGAGATCCCTCGTTTCTGAGAGGTAGGAGATCTCCCACCTCCAGAGATCTCCCCACCCCTTCCCGTTTTCCACCATCCTATGTTTGTCCATATTTTTAAAGAGTTATGGCAACCCATATGGAAACCCTAGATTGTTAACTAATATTGAGTTTAATTTTTATTTCAGATTTTTGATCCTACCCTCAAAAAAAAGAAAAAGAAAAAGAAGACAACATTTGATATGGAGTCTGCCATGGCAGAAGGGACCGGAGCAGATGGCGATGGTGTCGATCCTAGTGCTACCGATAAGGAGAACCAGGAACCGGCAAAGGTGGACAATGATATGGATGTTGATGGTAATTATGTAATTATTTTGATACATTTTGACTTTCAACACGTTTTATTTCTTTCAGCACTAACTTTTATTTGTTTAGTGGGCTGTGTCTGCCAAGGCAAATTTTATGCAAAATGCAGTCTTACATAATTTACTGAAAGTTAATTAATTTCTAATTATACATTTTTATATAATTTTGTTATAAATAGCCTTTCCAACAATAACTATAGTTGATGCATTTTAATCTTCACACAGCAAATGGATATATAACTATCATAGCAATATTGTGCCAAAACACAGCTTCTGAATTTATTCTTTTTTGTGTTTTGGAATGAACAGTTAAATGTGTAGTCCATGGACACTTCTGCTGCATCATATTAATTGCACCAGCTTTGTTACTATATCAGCTAAAAGGTTTTCTTTCTCTAGTATGAAAGAAATTTAAAGGGTAATTTGTGTATACAATTGAAAGGATTGTCTAACAAAAGGATTATCCAACAATAATGTTTTGGGTATTTTTCTTCACACAATTTTTATTCTTTTATTGAAATTTGAGGAAAGATATTTAATTTTATGAGGTATAAGCCATCAATTAGTTTGTTAGATTTTTATTTAGGGTATAAAAGTAATTTTAAAAAATTTCAATAAAAAAGAAATATATGCAAAATTTTAAGATCTTTGCCTTTAAATGTGTTAAGAGACATTATTATTTGTATATGGATTTTATATACAGGGTGTATATTATGTCTGGAAACACCCCAAATATATCCTTTAATAATTTAAATATAAATTTGAAACCTCTTACAATCGTGATAGAGATTGGGCATCTACTTTTTGGAACAATGTTTTGTTATGTCACACCAACGGGGGACGTCCTGCCGAGGGTATCGTGAATATTCTTAATGGAAGCCTATACCTTGTGATACATAATTTTAAAGGTAATAGCTTACTGAATTGAATGCCACAAACCGTATCTCAAAGGAATTATTCTATCAGAAAATAGAGCATTTTTAGTATCGAAAATTTACTGATGTTTCAACAATGTAATTTTAACATGGTTCTTGCCACAAAATGTGTTACATCTAATTTTTTAGCATTTTTTAAATGTTCAATTAAAATAAAAATAAACAATTTATTTTTAAGCTGGTTTCATTAGTACAAATTTACCAGTTTTTTATTACAATGAATAAAACTTATGAGTCACTTTCTCTGATTACTTATGAATCTGTACTTGGTGTTTTCCAGTCAGCAGGAAGGTTTAAAGAGACAAAGGTCACTAGCCTATGAGAAACAATTATTGTGTTATTAATCTCTGGTCTACAGGTTTCAGTTTGTTGAGCATGGAGCTTTCACTAGACAGGTCTAAGCTTGGGAATTACAAATGGACAAAGGTCATATCATTCCTGTCGAGTTAAATCAGTGTCTCTGATGCATTGCTGTCAACAAGTTATCTAATTACAGTAGTTCAGTTTTTTATTTGGCATTTTAATGGAATTGTCTGAAAGAGAACGAATTACTCTGTTGATGATGCGAGGATATGGCGATCGTCAAAGATCTTATCGGAAGTTTGTAATTGTTTAATGACACTTTCCCAGAAAGGAATCCCATAAGTGTTTCAACAATATCAAAAACTATTGAGCGATTTGAAATGACAGGGAGTGAACGTAATCGGCCAAAGTCGGGTAGGATACAATCTGCAACAGATGAAGAACATGCACTAGATGTTTTTGCAAACATTTATTGAAGACCCACATACATCGCTCAGAAAAGCTGCACAGCAACATGATATGCACCCTATGTCTGTGAGTAAGATTTTGAAAATTAATAAAATACAAACCATTTAAAGTTCATTTAGTCCAACAGTTAAGTGAGGATGATTACGACAGAAGATTGAGTTTTTGTGAACTTGTGATGCGCAAAATGTGATGACAATAGAGATTTTCTGACCAACATACTATTTTCTGATGAGGCAACATTTTTTCCTAAATGGCAATGTTAACAGGCACAATTGCCGTTACTGGGCTAGTGAAAACCCACATTGGATTGCTGAGTCCCATTCACAGCAACCACAAACACTGAACGTATGGTGTGGAATTTTAGGTAACACAAAATTGTTGGACCCCTTTTTCATCAATGGAAAATTTAAATGCCGAACTTTACTACAATATGCTCCAAAATGAAAATAATCCCAGCTATTCAAATTGCATCAGAGAATACTTTGATAATGTATGGTTTCAGCAGGATGGTGCTCCACCCCATTATGGGAGACAGATAAGAGAGTATTTGGATTTAAGGTTTCCCTCATAAATGGATTGGGCCGAAGAGGAGAAATCGAATGGCCCTCCAAGATCTCCGGATTTGTCACCAATCGATTATTTCCTATGGGGTCATTTAAAAAATCCAATGTTTTTAGAAGAAAGCCTCATAATTTGGAAGACCTAAGAAACAGGATTATAGAGGAGATTGCTTTGATAACTGAAGAAATGTTAGGCAACTCTGTCGAATCATTTACACAAGATTGGCTCATTGTCAAACCGTAGAAGGAACACAGTTCGAACAATTGCTTTGACACCAAATGCAGGTAAAACGTTTGTTGTAAGACTTTTCTAACAGCATACATTATTTTTTATTTGTAATAAGAAATCATAACATAAGTATTTTCCATAATTGTACTGTAATAAAAACTGGCAAATTTGTGCTAATAGAACCAGCTTAAAATGAAATTTTTGTTTTATTTAATTGAACATTTAAAAAAAATGCTAAAAAAATTAGTGTAACACATTTTTGTGGCAAGAACCATGTTAAAATTACATTGTTGAACATCAGTAAATTTTCAATACTAAAAATGCTCTATTTTCTGATAGAATAATTCCTTTGAGATGCGGTTTGTGACATTCAATTCAGTAATGCTATTACCTTTAAAATTATGTATCACAAGGTATAGGCTTCCATTAAGAATATTCACGATACCCTCGGCAGGACGGTCCCCCGTTGGTGTGACATAACAAAACATTGTTCCAAAAAGTAGATGCCCAATCTCTATCACGATTGTTAAGAGGTTTCAAATTTATATTTAAATTATTAAAGGATATATTTGGGTGTTTCCAGACATAATATACACCCTGTATATGCTTATATGCTGCCAACAATGTGTAAACAAGGCAAAAAACCAAGTATTTTTGCTAAAAACATATGTAGGTGTAATGATCATAAAGAAATATTCTCATACTTTATGCCAAGTTGTTTCGTATTATTTCATTTGAATGGTAAGAAAATGAAATACATTAAGCAAATAGTCCCAAATATCAGACCCTGGCCTTTTACACCAGTCTAGGATAATTTATATACAAGACCATGGCATGAAAAGGATTACAAATAGATTAGACTTTTCTATTTTGATGTCTTTCGTTATTCATATTTTGAAAGTCATGACGAAAACAATGATTGTACTGTATGATTTATCTTAACCACTACATTCATGCTTTAGTATTAGCCTAAATAGTTTATTTCTTATTGTGATTATTAACATTAATTAAAAACTAACACCCTTATCCAAGATTATTTTATGTTCATAATTATTCTTGTTTACATTTAAAAAAATAATACTGTTTGTCATTTAGTCACTATATTAAAAAGTTGAAACAATTAATATTTAATACCTTTATTATTCTGTTATAAACATTGGGGTTTTTTATTCTTTAATATAGCAACTAAAAAAAAAGAAACCAGTATACATACTCCATTTTCAACATTGCTATTTGTCATGCTTAACAATAAAAAAAATCTTTTATCACCATTGAACTTAATACGTTAACTGCCGACTCCATAAATTACATTTTAGCGATAGAAAGCAAAATTTTCCTACACAAGCAAGTTTCTATACACAACTCCTTATAGCCTAGTAGGGAAGTTTAGTATTCTTTGTTGGCAGCATGAATGTCATATATTTTTTGCTCTTCGGACTTTTTTGTCATACAGATTAATCAACTGTCCTGTCCATGACTATTGAACTACAAGAAAGTTGTTAGTCATTCTCAATACTTATTCCTGCCATTTTACAGGAAACTCACATTGTGTTTGTCTGCTAAGTGGTGTTACGGTGATTGTACATAGTGCTCAGGACTACGTTGACTAGGGACAACTTCTTGAGAAATGTCCTACTCTTTTTAATTCAAGTCATTTTATCAAGGTCAGTCAAGAGTGCAGCACAAGCGGGAAGCTACCAGCTGTGTAGTGACTCTGTAAGCTGTGCCTTAACGACTAGGGGTGTCGTGTGAATTGGCCTGACACAGTAGCTAAGATGTTAACAATAACTCGTAACAAGTACTCTGTATGTTTTGTGTAATATACAGAATTATATTCATCTATTGTTTGTTGAAATACTTTAAACATATTTTTTCAGATGGAAATCTTGACTTAGAAAATTTTGGAAAAAAGAAAAAAAAGAAGAAAAAGGCAGCTTTTAATTTAGAGGAACTGGATGGAGCACTTCCTGATGGCACAGCCAGCAAGAAGGATGACACTACTGAGGGTGTAGTGGATGATGAAAATGCAATGGAGGTAGAGTTGTTTTGTTCTTCATGGCCATCAATGAGAATATGTCTTAGATTAACCATCATAACTGTGGTTTGTAAAATTAAGTAGTATGTGGATCAAGCATTTTCTTTAGTTAAAGGAGAATCATAAAAATCACATCACAATATATTAGCCCAGCTTTACACATTTTTTGTAACAGCACAACTTTTTTAACCATCTTGATTTTTAAAATTATTGCTGTGGTTTTGTTTTCAGTGGAATAGGTATATATGCAAAATTACCTAAAATTTCCACAATTTAAAATTAAATTTTATTTCTTAAACTTTAAATATAGTTATAATTTTCAAGACATTCATAGTATGTGATACGCAACTCTACAGGTATATGTATTATGTGTAGCTGTGGGACATTAACACAAGTAATAATGCAGTGTTTATAAAACAAACCAGTCATGAGTTTTTAATAAAAATTGTGCATGTTTTGACTATTCTCAAAATTAAGCTACAATTTTTTATGTATGAGGTGAATTCTACAATAAAACTCTTTACTTGCAAAAATGTGCACAAAGATTTTCTAAAATAACGAGTGGGACATAATGTATGGTAACCTTTCTAGACAGTTTTCAATTAATATTTAATGTAAAAAAACATAAAGTTAACTAAAATTAAAATTAGTCTAGTGCAATTTTCTCTTTTGCATAATATTAGTATTATTTATTAATGTTGAAGCTGGAGCTTATATTGGCTACTGTTAACTTAATTACATTTTGACACATTAAACCAATATTTAAAACTTTTATTTTTGTGAGGCCTTTCAATAGCAAGGCTATCTTTGTCAGACACATCACAAAAGTAAATACAAAAAGTAAATTGGTTTAATGTGTTTAAATGTAATTAAGTTATTTATTAATGTCTTGTATTTATTTTATTTATGAGACTGGGATTTTATAATTACATTGTTATAATGCTGTGTTTGTTTTAATTTATGATAAAATCTTGAACAGTATTTAAAATTGAAACTTGTTTCATTTAATTTGTTAGTTACTTAACCCTTTGATAGGTGATTTTTTTCACTGTATGGTTCTTTAATTCATACAAATATGCTACAAAAGCTAAATAAGTGACAATATAATTGCAGCTGGAGTAATAGAGAAATTTAGAGACATTATGTTTAAATTTCAAGAAATAGTCATTATTGAATTGTTTTTTTTTCTGCAGGACAACTTTTCATTAGAAATCGATTTTTCAATGACAAAAAAGAAGAAAAAGAAGAAGAAGGATATAGACGAACTCGTAGCTGAAGAGGAAAAAGAAAAAGAGCAAATGGATAAAGACCATGGTAGGGTTTCTGAAAAGACATTTTCTGTTTAAAACCTATGTGTTGTATTGCTTCTAATTAATTGTTTATATTTATTGTTAATAATATTTTATGCTCATTACTTTATGTGTAGAGTAAAATTCAATAACATAGAATTCAAAGAAAAATAATTAACCCTTTAGAGACAGTTAAAAATGAGACTTGCTAACCAAAAAGACCACGCTCAATGAGGCATTTTCTTTGTTAATTTTTTTGTTGATTTATTTCTTTGACATCCTCTTTCATGTCGTATAAATACAAAATATTAATACATTAAAAAAAATTTTTAATGTATGAAATGAAATTAAAATATATACAAAAATCAATGGCTATTGGGAAAAATTCTTTATTTATAGTTGATGTTATTTGAGGTTTTGTGATCTACAACTATGTGATTATATTATTTCCAAATTTCAGTCCCAAACACACAATTTTGGCAGGATTTAACTTTTGTGGCAAAAAATATCTAGGCAGTAAAATTACAATATTCTGCAAATTGTTAAAACTGCAGACTTTCCCAAAGTAATATTTTTCTTTTTATTATGCTTTAAAAATTAGTCTTCATTAAAAGTTTGTGTTTCTGAACCCTTTTAAGTGCCATAGCTATTTTGGAATATTACCCCCTTAAACTGCTGGTCTGATTTTAGTATATTTGCAAGCTTTTCGGAAGATAAAATTGTAGTTCAATAACCACTTGACAGATTTTCATAAGTTTGCAATAATATTAAGAATATAATACACATTTTTTCTGGTAAACATTAAATACAATATATATTTTAATATGCGTAAGGACATTTTTAAACATTTTTTTTATAAACTTTTAAGTTTTATTCAATATTTTCAATATACAAGGTGTGATCAAAAAGTTCCAGGACTGAATTTTTATACATTTATTCATACAACATACAGGTTATTCGAATTTGTCTCCTTCAAAGTACTCCCCTTGGGAAGCTACACACTTTTCCCACCAGTGTTTCCACTGATCAAAGGCCCCAGAAAATTTTCTTTTGTGAAGGTGTTTAGCAGCTCCATCGTTTTTTCTTTAATTTCGTCAACTGTTTGAAATCTTCGTCCTTTCAGGGGTCTCTTGAGATTCGGGAAGAGAAAAAAGTCTGCTGGAGCCAGGTCAGGTGAGTAGGGGGGCTGAGGAATGACAGTCATTGCGTTTTTTACACAAATGTCACGGATAACTAATGCAGAGTGAACACAGGAGCATTATCATGGTGAAGGACCCAATCACCACTTTGCCACATCTCAGGTCTCTTTCTTCTCACAGCATTATGCAATTTTCTGAGGGTTTCAAGATAAACAAAACGATTAATTGTTTGATGTTGTGGAAGGAATTCATAGTAGACGACACCTTTACAGTCAAAGAAAACCGTAAGCATGACCTTCACATTTGATTTGACTTGATGTGCTTTCTTGGGTCTTTGAGAGCCTTTTGATGTCTATTGTGATGATTGGGCTTTTGTTTCCACATCGTAACCAAAACCCCGTCTCGTCTCCCGTGATGACATGATCCAAGAAGCTTTCGTCGTCATTTGCCTTTTGAAGAAGTTCCTCAGAAACATGAATTCGGTGTTGTTTTTGGTCTTAAGTCAACAGTTTTGGCTCAAACTTTGCTGCAACACGACGCATTTGAAGTTTTTCAGTTAAAATTTCCTGACATGACCCAAATGAAATGTTACACTCTTCTGCCGTTTCACGAATTGTTAGTCGATGATCTGATCGTACGAGAGCATTCACTTTAGCAACATTGTCATCATTGATTGACGTTGAAGGGTGTCTGGAACGAGCATCGTCGTCTATGGATGTTTGGCCATCTTTAAACCACTTGAACCACTGATGGCAGCATGATCGGCTTAGATATTCTACACCAAAAGCTTCTTGTAACGTCAAAAAGGTTTCAGAAAACGTTTTGTTCAGTTTCACACAAAACTTCACACAAACATGTTGTTCTTCTTTCACATTCATTTTCATTAAACAAAAAAATAGCCAAACTCTATAAAACTAATCTCAAACAAACTGTGCTAATGTTACTTTCAGTGATGTTATGATTGATCTGCAAACACAGCTGTGTTACTGTTGAGTCAGGGAATACAATGCTGCCAACTGCATCGCTGTGAGACATTGCATTCCCATAGTATGTAAAAAGTCCTGGAACTTTTTGATCACACCTCGTATATTATTTTTTAGGTATACCACATGAAAAGCCATGAAGTTTTAAACAAAATTCATTCATAGTATTGTATTTTTCCACAATAAACTAATTAATTTTAAGAATAAGAGATTATCAAACTTTGAGCACTTGGCAGCAATACTGGAGACAGTAAAACAAACAAAAGCTTGTTGTTTTGGAAACATCCAAATACCAGTTATTTTATACTGATAAATGTAAACTGTAGACTGCCTTATAGTTTGTTTTTACATAAAAATGTAATTACGGAATTAAATAAACTAGCCAAATGCATAATTCTCATCTGATGAATTCATCGGCTCACAGACCATAACATCGTAGTTAATTATCATATCAAATACCTACAAGAAAAAATTAACCTGGCATTAATCAATACATCAAAAACATATTGAATGAAACTATATGGCTACTCAGATATTTCAACTGTGTACTAAGAAAGCTGGGTGCAAGATCCATACTGTAAGGCAGATTTGGAAACACCTCACACTTAAAATCTGGGACTTTTTCAAATCCTATTAACTGAGTGTGGTTGGGCGGTGTCGTGCAAAAACAAAATTTTTGAACTTAACTTTCCTCTGCGCTTATTTTGTTTAGCTCTTCTTAACTTTTGCAAGGTTTCACAATACCACACAGAATTTATGGTTGTGCCATGTTTTAATAAATCAACAAGAAATCCTTTCCTGTCCCAAAAAACAGTTGCGATAATCTTCTGTGCTGACAATGTTTGGTTGCATTTCCTTGGTTTTTCGTGGAAGTGTATGTGCCCCCACTCCATAGACTATAATTTGGTTTTACAATTCAGCGTGTTTGCAAGTTTCGTCTCCTGTAATGATTCAAATGAGCAGTAAGTCACCATCTTCGTAAGTGTCCAAAATGTTATTGAAGCAGCCATATTCTGATGTTTATGGGTTTTTGTTAAGGTTTTTGGTACCTCTATCTTGCTCAAAATGTATGGTAACCTAACTTCTGCTTAACAATTTAGTGTAACAAATTCCTTGAAATTTGAAGAAAACTAAGTGAGTTCTGTTATTGTGAATTGGCGGTCTTCTTTAATCTTCTCATCGACTTTATAGAAAATTTCATCAGTCACAATGCTTGGCTGTCCACTTTGTTCATCATCATGCACATTAGTTCGGCTATTTTAAAACCAAATGCACCACAGACGCTTTCCATCTTCAGTAATTACACCCTTCCTATAAACTTCACAGAGTTGGCGATCAATCTCAATTGGTTTATTGTGCTTAGCCAACAAAAACTGTATTACTGGGATTATATATTTTATATAATATATTTTACCATATACCACATTTTACCATATATTTTAATTGTGTCACTCATTTTAAATTGCTATTGTAAAACGACAAGGAGCAAGAGTAACCTCTCACTAGCAGGCTGGATAACCACTCTTAACATAAAGGAGAGAGAGACACATATTAATACATATATGTATTAACACATTCATTGACGATGAACAAATGGAACAGATGCAAAATTACTGGTGACAGAAAATGCGGGAATTTTGTTTTGTTTTTTACTTGCCCAAAACGGAGTCAGGATAGCCGAAAGGGTTGTCCAAGGTATCCCGGAAGCTTCGTTGGCCGGAACGGATGACGTCATGTCCGTGCCGAGTCTACTCGTCATCCGCACCGTGTTGTATATGCTCGCAGCGCACTAGGTTTGGTCTCGGAAATTACACGTATATAGTACATGAATGACACGTAGATAGTACATCAATTACACGTAGATAGTACATCAATTACACGTATATATTACATATTAGTTTGAAAAATATACAACATCAAAAACAGTTAACCCTCCCCGAGTAAAAATTAGAAAAACTATATACATCCCCACCCACCGCCAAATACTAAAAACTACTTATTTGTCCTCGTGATACTTATCAAACCAAACTGAGTTCACACAGACCTGTTTCGTCAGGGCACACTGCACAATAGTACACTGTTTCCTTACGCTTGCCTTCTTAGTAGCAAACGCGGCACCTCCGGGTAACTGACTTGCTATTTCCTTTGCGCTTCGTTAGATTGGAGAGACGATGCATGCTGTTGCAGTCGGTGTGGTGAGCAGTGGGGCTTCCTTTGGAGGGAGCAGGTCTTCAAGAACACGAACCCTGAAGTCATACAGGGACAGTCTATCCCTGTTGTACATGTTGTACAGGTAAAAAAAGAATTTACTACAACAACCTGGAGAAAGTGCACAAAAATGTTATTGTGCCATTGCAGGGTCTTGCGCTCACAGGGGTAATAAAATACCATTTGGTCCAAGCGGTCAGTCCCCTTCATGTGAGAGTTGTAGTACATGATTGGTTTTGGCAGCGTTCGTTTTTGGTTTCTCCTGTTGGTGGTTTGGACCATCTCGTTGTCATATTGTGTGGAGATTTAGGTCACCCTCCGCTTATCCCTCAATTTTCCAATCATGACACTTTGGGCATAGTTCGCTATTGTTTCACCTTTGCCCAATGCTTTTGCCTTCACTGCTGGAGGTGTATGGAGTCTGTCGATTCGTAGGGTGCTGGTAGTGTAGGTTGAGTGACGTAGAAGTTTGGATGATAAGACAAAACTATTATAAAAATTATCCATGAACAGGGAATGGCCTTTCCCCAGGAAGTCACTCATCAGCTTCATGTCGACTTTGACGGTATGACCTTTGCCACTACAAGAGTCATGGCCCGTGTAAACATGGAAGCGCAACATGAGTCCCTCGGGTTTATTCAGGGAATAAATTTTGATTCCATATTTGTGGCGCTTGCCCTTTACGTACTGGCGGAAGACCAGTCTGCCACGCCACAGTACCATCTCTTCGTTGATTGTCAGTTCACGGTCGGGATAATAGATCTGTCGCATCTTATTGTTGAAATAATCAACAATATTTTGAATTTTAACCCTTAGCGAGCCACAAATAAATAACCAAAACTACTCCTAAGAGCCATACACCTTAAAAATAAAAAAAACCCACATACCAAAACCAATTTTTAAAAATAATTCTTATAACATAAGAGGTAAGAAAAACAACACAATTATTTTTTTCACTCTTTATTGTTAATTTACAGCAAAAAAATGGTAAACTCATAATTTCACTGAAAAAATTTAATTTTTACATTCTATGTGTTCATATATAATATTAACAATAGTTGAACACAATTATTGTAATATTTTACAAAAACCAAGCATATAGTAATTTTTATTTAGAGAAAATATAAAGAATATAGTAAAAATGTATATATATATACATACAAATTAAATAAAAGCAATGAAACTACAAAAAATTTCAATTTTCCAAGTATAAAATAAAGAACACACTACATTTTACAATATTATAACATGTGAAAACTTAAAAATGATACTTATTGAAAATGAGCTACATTATGTGATTCTTAGGCGTAGGTTTGTTGTGTGTGGTACAGCTCAAAATACACGTCAGGATGCAAGGCAGGCTTCGATGCGCACGTCTTGCGCACAATAAAGCCCTACATCACGATAATAATACATAAACTACACTGTACATTGATTAAAAATATTGATTAACATCAAAATTGAAAAGATAAATACGTGGATCGAAAATGGAAGGGTGAATAAACATCTACCTCACGGAAGGCTACAGGCAGACTGAGCGCGCGTCAGTAGACGTCGTTGGCTCTGCGGGAGACTATGACCATCCGGCCGCCCGCCATTTTGGCGCTCGAACAAGAGCCGTGACCTTAAAAATAGACACAAACGGTTGTCCCTTGTTTAACAGTTTTTACTAATTTTGTTACCCAGAAATGCTTTTAAATAATATATATAAAAAAAAAAATTGATTTTGCGTCAGTGGACGTCATTGGCTTTTAGCGCTAGTTTAGGCATGACGTCTAGTAACGTCATTGGCTCGGAAAGGGTTAAAAGACCGGTCGTTAGCAAGTTCGGGGTGATCGAGGGTATCAATTCTTGAATAATGCGGACATCTCAAAATGCCGAGAAATCGATCTCGAGACATGTACTCCTTGTACATAGGAAAGTTTAAAAACCAATGAGTTTTCTAATAGTCGTTCAATCGATTCAGTCTGACTTTGCCAGTCAACAGTAGAAGGCCTAAGAATGTTCTTAGTTCGGCCATCACTAAGTCCTTCCATTTGGTTATGTGAGACCCGGGAGTAGTTGTGGGGCCACAAAATAGTTCCAGGGCATACAGATTGGTTTGTCTAATGATATTCTCTAAAAACACGGTGTCAAGAAGGAGATTGAACCAGTCAATTGGTTTATTGTCACCTGGAATGGGAACTAGCAAGCCAGGTAGATGGTTCACCACCAGTGAACGGCATGTCACGTAAACCAGTCATGTCGCTGGCCGTCCCGGCCCACTGGGGGGGGGGGGCACCTTCACTGTCCCTAGAACTGTTCGAACTCAACTCATTGTCTTCATCAGATGAAAAATTATCGTCAATAACATTGTCTTCCTCCATTATGAGTATATACACTTACACAGTCAACAGACACTATAATCCACTCACACAATATCGCAAAGCATACACAACAAACGAAAATGGCGAACTGGCGACGAATTGCACCAACTGACTCACCGAAACAGGCACACCTCGCTATGAGTGTTACAGCCTTCCCTGGCAACTGCTCAGCTCACACTGAGGCAATATGAAAGCAGCTGCCGTATGCCGAGCTCGCTCGTCCACCGCCCGGCACGCCATTTTCGCATGACGAGCATGCTCGTCACCCGCAGTGAATGTGTTAATATTTATATATTTTACATATATACATATTAATATATATGTATTAATAATCATATCTGTTATGTTATTACTCCACATTATAGGGTTATCCTTATGTTAGAATAATTATTAATGGTGAACTAAAACCCTTTTTTGAAAATTAATTTTATTTCATACACGTGTTTCAGTATAAACCATCCAGTGTGTACATTAAACTCTAACTATATAATAAATAAATAAACAACTAAATATACACATATGTGGACCATTTAAACAGATGTTACATTTATATGACACAGTTGTAATTTTTATTAGTATTCTGTGTTTAATATTTTCTCAAGATATGATTTGTCTTATTTTTTAGATTACTATTTAATATGTTGTGAGGATCTTTATTATAATTTAGATAAATATGTAATTCTTCTTTCGTGTTTAACTTTTCTCCTTTCCTTTCGATATCCAAAATTTCCATGTTTATTACAATTTTGGTCAGTTTGTCCAATATAATAACTTTCACAGTCACTACAGTTAATTTTGTATACTCCACATTGTTTGTATAATTCTTGTTTGTCATCTTTTTGGTTTAATTTACATTAATAATACATTCGCTGAACATTTATTAGAAACTAGTGCACAATAGTTGATCGCCCATCTTCCCCGCTACAACTTTGTCACTGCCGAGTTCAAGTTGCTAGTTTGCGGTGAACTGCAGTCACATAAATCTGGTCACCTCTATTAATTCTTCTGCCAAATGTGAATTAAGAAGTTTTATTCATTTCCTCAGCAGATGGGAATAATGCAGCAGAAACCCATCAGAGAATGTGTAGTGTTTACGGAGAAAACATTATGAGTGATGGTGCTGTATGTAAGGCTGAATGTTGGTCCAATACAAATTTTATAATGAAATTTATTTTGGCAGTGGTAATAATTTTATACTTAACATATTCGCTTCCAGAGTGCACAGAAGGTGACTATGTTCCTCAGCTCAAGATTTAGACACTGTGTCACTTAAGTGTTAACATTGTATAAGTAACCAAAGTAGTGTTGATATATAACACATTGGCTCCCAGAGCGTACGCATGCTGACAATGTTACTTAGCTCAAGACTTCTGTGCCACTTGGGAACTAAAGTGTTAACATTGTATAAGTAACCAAAGTAGTGTTGATATATAACACATTGGCTCCCAGAGCGTACACATGCTGACAATGTTACTTAGCTCAAGACTTCTGTGCCACTTGAGAGCTAAAGTGTTAAAGGCAAATTACAAATTTTTAGTTTTCTAAATTAATATTGCACATCTTTTCTCTTTTTGGTGCTCTCAAATTTATTTTTAACTATATTAACTAGTTTTAGTGCTGTAGTGTGACAAATCTAGTTTACTTGAAAATTATATTTAATTTCTTACAGCAAAATAAGTGTTATAAATATGTCAAAAGATTTGTGTTGAAAGAATATATCCTGTGTTAAAGCAATGATAATGCACCTATTAGTTAGCCTTTCTAACAGATTTATTTGATGTGCATGCTGCGCTGAAACTGAACGTAAACTGGAGCCGGGTAAGAAACATATCTGAAGCATATATAATATCTTTCTGCATATAGGAACTGTGCTTTTGAAGTGTAAAAAATATGTACCTTAATTTACATTATATGGAGACGGCTATCAATGTTTTAAATTGTCTTGGTACTTATGGTAGTGACCAGGTAGTAGCTTTCTCTTGGCTGTCAGATATTTTTCATGTAATATTTAGAACCTGTATCTGTCATCTGTAATTAATGAGTTTTAAGAAAATTTCTGTCATTTCAATATGAAATGATATGTGTTTTTTTTTAATTAATTTTATGTGGCGCTCTTGAGTATCTAATATGACGAGGCATGTTCTTAATGCTAAAATCTAATGTAATTCTATTGTGCTATCTATAAGCAAACAACAGAAACAATAATTACTGCATTGTCTATGGCAGACTTTGTAGTTCATCAGGCTATGTATAACCAGTCAAGATTCTAAACTAAAACTAAAAGTAAACCATTTAGATTCCAACTGCTCAATCCAGCCTACCAGTAAATAGATCTATATAAACAACAATAACCAAACAACCAACAGATCTATATTAATTAACAATAATAACTAAATAACTATTAACATATTTAACATGAAGAAAATTTAAAAACTCATCAATAGCAAAACTGAATAAATTAAAAAATTTACCATTATTACTATTATAAATCATTTTGTTTAGATTCGTAATAAGAGTAAAGTCTGACAGCAAAATGTAATAAGCTGAAAATATATTTTAAATAATTTAATTCTGTTCTTGAATATTTAAAAACTAGTTACAGTTCAAAACTTAATATTCTGTAACACTATTTATACATTGCTTTCACCATACGTAATTTCTGCTACAAAATCTCTGTGTACAAGTACTAACCTTCCTAATGGTTTTAAAAAACATCGGTTGTTCCAAAGACGTCAAAGTTATTTTGTAGTAATTGTGATTTAACAGATATGTCATAATTTAGTTTATAAAGTCTACACAAACGTTCTTCATGGTATATGTTACACTTTTTGTAAAACGAACAATTCGTATTTTTTCAATAGTGAATGTTGCAATTTTAATCACCATAATTGTAAATATTTATAAAATGATTGACTTACATTTTAAATTTAAAATATTAAGAGAAAAATATTGTATTAGAAATATGTTGGTAATTTGCAATAAGCCCCTACATATTGGTAATTAATGTCAACATAGTTTGCAAATCTGTTTATTTTGCATAATAAGAAATATTAGCAAATACATTAGTAGGAAAGAAAGTTCATTGTTTTAGTGAAAGTGAATAATTAGAGTTATAGCTGTATTAAATAAATGTTGTAATAATGCAGCAGAAGATGACAGTCAGACGTGGGCCGGCTCAGACCGGGACTACACATACGACGAGCTACTCACTCGTGTGTTTGACATCATGAGAGATAAGAACCCAGACATGGTTGCTGGCAAGAAGCAGAAGTTCGTCATGAGGCCTCCACAAGTCGTGCGTATCGGCACCAAGAAAACCTCTTTTGCCAATTTCACAGAAATATGTAAAACGTGAGTGCAAACCACATAGTGTAATTCTGTAATTTAAGTTGGGCCTGATTTGTGTATGGAAATGATGTGAAGTGTGTTTTTTTAAGTAAATACCATTGTTATTTATTCAAAAAAACCAGTATATCACTTTTTATTTTTATATAAAACCCACACTCTACTTTTGTATATAGATTGATACCGATATTAGGACACTTATCATAATGAACAATAATATTTTGTATACCATCATTATAGAAGTTTACCACCTGATTTAACAGTGACTGAAACATGATTGTTTTGACACTGTTGTCATAGCAGTGCTGACCTCCAATATACTTCTTCAGTTATAAAACACATGTTAATAATTGGTCAAAGGTAATGTTATTGTTTACTAACCATATCCTGTACTAAGGTGTATGTGTGTTACAGCAAATATCTGCTGCCTCTGCACACAAACTTCTCAGATGAAGAAATGAAATGAATTTAAGTTGAAATAGAAACAATAACATTACTTTTACTAAAATACCACAATTTGCAAATCTCAGACTTTGTCCTTTAGACTCATTTTTGGAGGAATTATTGGGTGCTATAATGTAGATATACAGACATTTGAATTGTTCCCAGCCAAATGTGATGTGATATTGAGTTTGTTTTGCCGCATGTGGATGGGCATTGTAATGCAGTGGAACGAATCCTTTTTTCAATAGTTTAAATATTCAGTAACAACATCATAGTGATCACTTCTTGAAACATTAAGGAAACTCCTCTGATATATAAACGGTCAGATTTTCTATTTTTATTGTTTCATTCATTTTCTGCACAAAATTGTTGGTTATCACAAAGAGTCTTTCACTCTATCTGTCATCATGAACAATCTTCTGCTACCTTAAAAGCTCTTGACAAATTGCCTACAGTTTCATCACTACACTTTGTCCATACACTTCACTATATTTTGACAATTATTTTAAACTGCTTCTCGCACTAAGAAAATAAATATCAACATTTATATAACAGTTAGCAAGGTTCTAAGTAATTAAAGCGATTTAAATACGGATAAACTGTTTTTGACAAATTGATTTTAAATGATGTAGATAGATTGTGAGCAGACACATTGCAGAGACAGAATTTCAAAATGCTATTTATTTTATAAACACGCCTTGTATGATTGAAAACACGCTTTAAGCAAATTAAAACTGTTTCTGACAGCTGTTAATAAAGAATAGTAGTAGTATTCTGGATTGATTTAACATTGTCCCCACTTTTAACCTTATAGGAATAACCCCTTGATGGCTTTGCAATATAAATTGTATTTGATAAATTTATAAATTTTTAGTTTTCATATTAAATTTATAGGTGCTTATCTACGTAATTATTAATATTTACATGTCTAATTGTACAAAATCTTCAACATTTCCGACAAATTTGTGTTATTTTATCCAAAAAATTATTATCAGTTTTACTAATGGTGTATAATTTATATTTGATAATGAGTTTCTTATGGGAAAATCTATCCTAAATATAAATAATAAATAATTAGTATTAACAGTTAATCATATTTTTAACGATTTAAGAGCGTTGACACTAAAATGCACTATTTACACTTACCTAAATTATTACTATGAAATGATACAGGTGGAAATTTTAATTTGATTAGAGAAGTTTCAGTCTATCTCGATTACTCAATTCTTACAAATTCCTGTGCAGGTTACATCGGCAGCCAAAACATCTGCTAGATTTCCTACTCGCTGAGTTGGGGACAAGTGGCTCTGTGGATGGCAACAGCCAACTGATCATCAAGGGTCGGTTCCAGCAGAAGCAGATAGAGAATGTGCTAAGGCGGTATATCAAGGAATATGTAACCTGCCATACGTGCCGCTCACCTGACACCATCCTGCAGAAGGATACCAGGCTGTTCTTCCTGCAGTGCGAAACTTGTGGGTCACGGTGTTCTGTCGCGAGCATCAAGTCTGGTTTCCAGGTCAGTTATAGAGTTTCATTAGAGCATTCAACTTTTATAGATTGCAAAAAAATGAAGGTTCTGAGACTGGTCATAACATTTGGTCTTGATACTAAATACAGTATGTATTTACAACTTAACTAAGGATATAAAATTTAATGCAATAATATGGAGCATGTTCAAAACTTAATACTACCATAATCATAATTTTTATTTCCATTGATCACATTTTACATATAATGAAATAAGCATAGTCATGTATTAATAATAATAGACATAAGAGAAAATAGAAGAAAATATTTTTAAAATTTGTCATGTAAAATCTACAGTACTTAATTGTTTCAAAATTAATAAGTCAATGGACTTTTAGAACATTACAAAAATTACAGTTATTTATACTGTATTCCCTCTTCTATCTCAGTGCACTTCTCAAGGAAAAGCTTTCTTACACTCTCATTAATAAAAAGGGCGATGTTTTAATTGTTAACTTTATGCCCGACTGTTAGATGGCTCTTTAGCTTCATAGTCAATAGAAAACTGGTGTCCATAAACACCATTAGTTAAACAAAATGATGAGGCTAAAAATTAGAATTTGCAAAATCAGGGCTGTAAACATTTATTTGTTGTTTCATTGCTGTTGATTTTATTTAAACGAAACCAAGAGTTGTTTTGTAGTGTGTACTGTGTGGTGACATGCATAGTCACACATCAAACACACTTTCAGGTGTAGTGGGGCATCAAACTTCACACAACCCTCAAAACAGAGACAAGAAATTTCTCATTTTATATGTTGAGCCCTTTTTATTTTGAGAAATTTTTTTGAAGCCGTGATTCTGTTCACTGATTTGTTTACTTTTAATTTTCGTTAACCGAGTGTTTCAATATTAATTTTGTACAGAGAGATCTAAAGATATCTAGAAACATTGTATACAATCCGTAGTCAATCAACAGTCATGAATAGAACAGGATTTTTTCGGACATTTGCCATCGTTCAGTGAAACAAGAAAACAGTAACACTACGTTTCGAGATCTGCAATCTGATCTCTTCTTCAGGTAAAGAACTAACCTAACACATAATTACAAACTAGGTTAAAATAAACAAATCTTACTAAAGCGTTGTGGCACGCCTAAGTCAGGAATCACAACCTACATGTTGTTGTCAACTTCACTAACACTAAAGACATGCACTTAATACAAAACTATACAAAAACACTACGTACACTACAGACGTATTGTGACCTATATTCCGTAGTTTAGTTTTAATGATTAGTGTTTTGTATAGTTTTGTATTAAGTGCATGTCTTTAGTGTTAGTGAAGTTGACAACAACATGTAGGTTGTGATTCCTGACTTAGGCGTGCCACAACGCTTTAGTAAGATTTGTTTATTTTAACCTAGTTTGTAATTATGTGTTAGGTTAGTTCTTTACCTGAAGAAGAGATCAGATTGCAGATCTCGAAACGTAGTGTTACTGTTTTCTTGTTTCACTGAACGATGGCAAATGTCCGAAAAAATCCTGTTTCCTTCACAATCCATCCATCGTCAAAAATAACCTTTAAACAAAGAAGTCATGAATAGTCAGTGCCAACTTTAAATTTACATTATTTCGTACACATTTGTATGATTTACATCATTAAAAACCAGTGTTTTATATCTTGTAAATTTATAACATTTTCCTCTGCAAGAAGTTTGAATGATTCTTTCACATTATTGCTTTTAGAATAAATGTTAGTGTAAAAACAGCATTGCAACAAGTGTTAGTTAAAATCATTTGTTGGAGCGCTTGTCTGAGACTATGAGCTTGTATTGCCAACACAGCCCCTTAGAATGCAGTGCTGGCAACTTTGTTGAAAATATCCCTTTGATTGTTACTCTTTGTAGTTCCTTTGAGTTAACATTCTTAATTTTTGGACATTGTATTTTTATCTTATATTGTATCTTTTGTATTTTTTCCTTAGGCTGTGGTTCAACAGACTACATAATGTTATTGACAGAAATAGATTTGCTTGTACAGTTTTAGTGTGAAGAGCCATATTTGTAAGAAATGTAATAAAAATGGCATTTTAATATATAAGTCAGGGTCCCACCTGACCGTGAAACCGTAAATAAGTTTTGAATTTCATTCACTGTGAAAAAAATCTTAAATAAGCAGTGAATTTAATGTACAAACCGTAAAAATTTCTACAACTTACTATTAAATGAATCAACATGCATCGTCGCTGTGACTATGGCGTAAGGTTTGGATCAACGTGAGTGAGAATTTAGCAAACGGTGATCAGTCTTGGCGCGATTTAATAGTGTACCAGATTAAATTGAACGGTTTACTTGAGCAATCACTAGCTGGCCGGCGACAACGTGCAGCAGCGACAATTGCAAAAAATTCCACCAGTTCGCAGCCAACAGTGGTATGTCACAGTCCTGGTGACGTAGTAGTGTTTGGGGGAGTATTGAACGGTTCACACTTGCTACCAGTTGTCGCAGTGGATTGCTGAACCTCATGGGCGTACCAATCTTTCTTGAAATATGGATCTTGATGGATTTGGTTGGAGAGGATTCCATAGATACTCTATAACGCACAAACATTAGTATACTTTTTGTACACTATGATGTAAATATTTAATCGTTTTTTATTTTTAATATTTCATATGATGTCTGTGGACTAACTACTAAACCAAAACTTTTATTTATTTTTGTTTGTTTGATTTTGTCACTTATAATCAGATAGATTACCTTGGAAAATATGTCCATATTTATGAATAATAGTTTACTTGGCGTTATTTATTTTACAATTAAAGTACTTCATAAGTATAGTTTCTCTCCAGTTTTGCATGGCAAGAAAAATGCATGTCAAACCTAATATAAAAGGAATATTTATTTTAGTGGAGAATAAACGTAATAATTTTATTGCCATGAAATATTATTAATTGTAATGTTCAAGTTTTTTATTGTTCTTAATTTCTTCTACAAAGAGTTCTACATCGAACACACTGGCATTCACTTTACAAGGAGACTGGAGCGTCCGCCACTATCGGCGATCGACTGGCAGTCCCTCTGAATTCTTCCATTGCTCCCAAATATCTACTGTCACCACTGTCGACTGCGATCCTGTAGTGGTGGGCTGTTATTTGCGATCGTCGTGCCTGCACGTTGCAGTCGCCCAGCTCATTCTTGCTAATGCGAACCCGCTCCATAATGTGATCCAATACACTACGTAGGTCGGTTTCACACGGGCCACATACTGCCGGACTCAGCTTTTCGCTCTCTTATCATCGACTGCTCACCTGTTGAACTTATGGAGTTGCAAACAATGAGGGTTTTCATATGGAACGGTAGATTTCAGTACGCCTTTGTGGCTCTTGCGTCTCAACTTTACTTAAATACAGATGTTTTTCATTTCAGTTCCGATGTTACTACTTGTTAAAAAAAGATTACGTGATCTTTGAACAGTTTATAATAGAAGTAGAGTGTAGTCCTGTGTTGTGGAATCAAGTTAATATTCCACACTTGTTCGTAAAGATGATTTTTAAGCTGAATGCAGTAGCATAAGGTAAAACTGACTTGATAGAAACCTGGACTCAAGATGAAATAAACTATAAATTGTCTTGCCACTCTTCAGTCTCTTTTCTGCATCACCTTAAACTCGCAACTCCGAATCATTATTAAAATAAACATTTGTTTTAATTGCTGTTGTTTCAGCAAGAGACTATTGCTGAATGAGGCAGGAAAGGGGAACTTGAATCGCAGGATCACCAAAATTTGCATAGGCTGACTAAAGGTCCCGTGATTTCGCTGCCACAACCAACAACTTTTATCTGCACTTTGTCCGCATTTTCAAACCGCTCTAATTCGCATCAAGGCTGATCTCCACGAGTTGCCATTATTAGTTGTGTGAAATGCTCCTACAGGCTGATTAATAGTAAGAGCTCTTTTATGACACAAGTGGCACAATTTATCTCCTTTTATGCTCATTATTTAACAAACAATACCGTTGGATGCTACCGTCCCTTGCTGCTTGTGTCGATGCTAGGACCTAAAATCAATTCCTATTTTATAGATGCATCCGTCCATTCCTGTACAAACCGTCAACATTGTTACTGAATGAAGGAAAAGTTTTAGTTTCTCTATTTCGTCATGTATTAGAAATGAAACTCACCTGTATTCTACGTGAGTTGAGACGTGAAAACCGGCAACAAGCTCGTGGCGAGTTTTGGTGCTAAATACCAAAATCGACCACTCCATGTGAAGAACACCAGCCTTTTCTATTTTTATTCGTAATGTTTATATAAAACTATCAATTGTGAAATTACTATTTTTGTACAGCAAAAGCCGTAAAAGAACTATGAATTTGATGATCAAATGTTATTATGATTAGAAACGTGTTTAACTAGCTCTCACTCAGCTATGTAACTATATAATTTTCCATCATACTAGTAACTGGTTGTTGGGAATTCGGGTCAACTAATTTGTGCTAACTAAAAATGAAGCCAGAAACTATAATGACAACTTAAATATTTTTAAGATAATTTTTTTGAAACTAAAAATTACTTGGGATTCTTGGAAGCCAAAGAGTAAGATAACTTATTAAACAGTGAATAATTTTGTCATTATAAACAAAAACATGTATGGTTCACAAGTGACATAAACTGTTCCTGACCTTTTTTTATATACCGCAAGTAATGATCACACATTCTTCCAATATTAACTTTTATCATTTATTCCAATACAAAAATTAATATTAAAATTTAAAATGTGTGATCATTACTAGTGGTATCAAATTAAAAGTTTTCAATTGCTCCAAGAATCTTCATTGTCTTAAACATGTAAAATGGTTTGTAAATAAATTGTATAAATAGGTTACTAATTTTTTCAAACAAAATAATCTTTATCCCAGCAAAATAAATTACTTTTATTGTTAAGTGATTAATCACAACTTGGTTATTTATCATTATTACACGATACCAAACCACATCAAGCATACATGCGCACTTGATGCAATTGTGATCACTGGGTAAGAACATGATAAAAGGAGTGAGGAAGTCATGTATATAGCGGTTTCGTCATTATTAGTTCATAAATCAGTTAACAATGTATCTGCAATCTTTCATCCATTGGTTAAAGAATACTTACACTTTTTTTAATGATAAAAAGATTGACTAAACAAAGACCTCGATTAAATATATTTCTCTTTATTTATTACATTTATTTTGTTTCTTGTATCTAAATTTAATTTTGTTATTTCAGGCCGTCACTGGAAAGCGTGCTGCGATCCGAGCGAAGACTGCCTGATCTCGAACTGGATAATTATGTTGATACTTGTGGGATAATATTAAATATTACAGGCAAATGTAAATTTGTAATAATTATGTTTCTAAACACCCTGAAAACCCTGCTCGCACTAGTGGTCGCTGTATGCTGAATGTTATTTATAGAACTTCATATATACTGTTTGTCAATGCAACTTTGTTTTGTATTTATATAATAAATTATAAAATCGTAATGTATAAATTAATAAGTGAATACACGTTTTGGTAACGATTGCCGAGTTTGTGATTTACTCCAGTTTTTAAGTGAATATTGCATTAATGTGAAACATTTGTTGTTATAATGAGATATGTTTGAAAATAACTATCATTTTACTATTCACAAAAAGTGAATTTTTAATTATTTTTATGAAGGACAAATTTTTTTAACATTGCAGTGTTTTTTTAACAGTAGACGTTATGGCTATATAATCGTTGTATACTTAAATAAACACAAATTTTCCACATTAGATGTAAGAACTTGTATAAATTGAGGAGGGCGTACATGTATGAAATATTCTAATCTCAATTTTTTATGTCAGATAGATATCTGAATCTTAAACAGGTTCTTTCATCATAATAGGATGGGTGATTTTGTGTAAACTGTCTTCATGATTATTACCTTAAGTAAAATTATAATTTGTACTATTACATTCCTAACTTGCCCATCTTAAAGACCTTGATGAATACAAAAAGTTTCATGGCTTACAATTTCATATGCTTAATTAATGTATACTGGATGTCTGAACACCTTCAAAAAATGAATATACCGAAAGGCAGCATATTGCTTTGGGAGGATAGTCAGCCAAATCTATCCTGCCTTAACATAACGTTTCTCTGTTTAACTATTTCTTTCCAAAGTGAATAAAAATCAAACTCTAGTTTTTTTTTCTAACTAATTTTTTTATATCTTGTATAAACATCCTATAATCTCTTTGAGTGTTAGTACAAAATTTAATATACAAGTATCATTTTAACGAGTAGCATGAAAATATGTGCCATAATTAACTCTAGAATAATCAAATGTTCAATTCAATAACAAATTATTAGTATTTTCAATATTGTTTTAATTAAAATAATAAGGAGTTGGGAAACCGAATTTTTCAGCCCTGTGGTCCAGGAAGGTTTTTGCCAACATCCTCACTCTTTTGAGGGCACACAGAGCAGTGTTTAACTTGCTACAAACCAAATCCACACAAAATGTACAAGGCAGAGCATTGTCTATAACAATTCCTAAAAGTTCTTAGTCCCTCCTTCCAGTTCCAACATCAGTGATCCAAAAATTCTATACTTGTATATAATTAGGGAGCTAATAAAACTAGCTTTGTTCTGCCTTTATCTGCCAATTTATTATCATGGCAGTACTATTATCTATATTAGAACTACAATGTAAGTTCTACAATCTAGATCAAGGGTCTCCAATCTTTTTTGTTCAAAGGCCAAATTTAAAAAAATTTAGGAGGCAGCCAGGTCAAGTATGTACTTGACGTAAAACTTTAGTTAAACGTTCAAGCAAGATTCAATATGAAAGTTCACATGTATTTTATTGAAAGACAATATGTTTAGATATAACTATGAAATTCTGCAGTAACTAATAAAATTTAATACTAGGTTTCTAAAGAAAACTATTAAATATGTCCATACATAACACCTTCATTCATTTACTAGTATATTCTTTACGGCTCTTGACAAATCTGTTCCTTGTCTTTGTGGTGTATGTGTGAGATTGGTGCAATTGTTTTTGGTCAACAATCTCAGTCCATCTTCTCTTGAACTTTGACCAAAAATTATAAGGCTTGCTACCAACATCCACCCACACTGTGCCTCCCGCCGTCAGCCCTCTGGTGCCTCACACTGTTGCTGCTGCAACTACCACCTCTCTTGATGATTGCTCTCAAGGACACTTCGGTAGCGTCTTGGTTATTGGGATTCTCATTTGAATTACTCAATTTGACAGTGTGAAGACCTTGGGGCTATTGTTGAGAGTCGTCTGGGGGAAAAATATTAGATATTAAGAATGGCTTGTTAAGATATGTACGACCTTGATGTTACTTATCATCTCATGTAAGATATAACAATCTGAGGAAAGGTTATGGTGGAGGTCCAGGCTACAATGGTGGGTACGGTAAATAAGAGGCCCTTCACAGTGTAGTGAACCTGCTCTATACTGCCAAAACAAATTTTTAATGTTCTAAAGTATTTCTTGACAGTGTGCTAGTTTGGCAAGATATTGGCTTTAAAGCTCTGAATGATTTCAACACCCAGCTTGAAATAATATGCATAAACTTTGATGTTGCTCTCGTCGAGACATACTGTCGCGTTAGCAGAATGTACCTCTCGCGGGATGGGGTGCACTTCAACAGGAGACGTGTTGCTCGTATGAGGAGGCTGTTTGTGGACACCATACCTGCAAAACAGCCTAAGGAGATGGCATCTCCTTAGCATCTCCTTGATGTGACAAGGGTGGAGTCGGGACAGTAGTGTCCGCTCCCGCTTCTGAACGGGGTGTCGGGGGCGGAGTTGAATGTTGCTCTGACCAGAGTGACTGTGGTCACTGTGTGAGTATAGTCATGTCGTGCCCATAGGAAATCTACCGGAAGGGGGGGGGATGATGGGCCTGTGATCTGATTCAGATAAATATGAGATCTCTGAATACAGGGTTTGAAAAGATGTGTTCAGTGGTGGGTGATTTCGGTTTCGATGTCTTCAGGATGACAAAGACCTGGCTTCTTCCTCTAACATCTGTATGATTTCAGGGTACAATTTACTGTGTTTTTATCACCAAATAAATGCAGGTGTGACAGAAAACGAATTTGGAGGAGATGTTACTCTATACCTAAGGGAAAGTATCTTATATGAGTAGCCTATTTTACATAAGAAGTACTATTAGAAATATTATTTAAAAGATAACCTATAACTAATTGTTATAAGAAAAATTACAAATCTGATATGTCAAACTACCATCCTATAGCCCTTCTTCCACTAAATTCCAAAATTTTTTAAAAATAATTGTAGTCAGAATTTAGAAAAATGTTACTAAACATAACATTTTGTATAAAAATTAATTTAGTTTTCAACCAACCTCATTGACAGCCTCAGCAGTTTTTTAATTAATTGATACAATTTTATCTCCAATTGACAAAAAGCATGATACTGCATCTCTTAACTGCGACCTTTCAAAAGCATTTTGACTGTTGAGCACAATATATTGTTAAAGAAATTATAATTTTATGGTTTAAGAGGCTCAGTTCACAGTATATTTATCAAATAGAAAACAAAAGGTTACAATAATTTAAAAATAGGTCTTCAGTCAGTGAAAATAGGTTTTCATCTCACTGGCACCTCAATGATTTTCCACATAGCCTAACTACATAATCTGTAGTTCTGTTTGCTGATGACACTACTCTTACTATAAAAACAGAAACTATTGGTGATTCAGAGAATAAATCAATCAACTGACGAAGCAGTACAGTGATTTTCAGCAAATGGGCTACTGCTCAATGGAAATAAAAGTAAATAACTGATATTCTCAACATACCAATAAGCAAGCATATACAGGGTGACCATTAAGTCTTAGGACGACTTTATAACTTTTAAACGACAAGAGATATCATAACCAAATTTTGTATACCGTTACTGGAAATTGTAAGCTACTTTTCTGTGTACATAGTGGTTGGATTTCACCTTTGGGGGACGGCCCGTCGGGGGTTATAAGAAAATCTTTAATGGCAGCCTATGTTGAGTTGTACATAATTTCAAATGTCTACTTGAACTAGAAACAATGCCGCAAACCAGACTTCAAAAGGTTGATCCAGTCGTAAGAAATCGCTGTTCAAAGTTTAAAAAAATATTTAATACCATTATTACATAAGAAATAACTAATACTGTAGCTGTTAGAAGTTGGGGAATACTTAGTGAACTCATTTAAAGTAGATGTTCAAAATGTTTCCTTTTGGCCGTCTGACAATGTGCTACTGTAATCAGAAAAAACCTGCTGCATTAAGAAGTATGAAAAGTGAAAGCAGTGCCTCTAGGTCAGGGTTTCCCATCCACTGGACTTCCCCATAATGGCTGTTATCTGTCTATCAGTTCCACTCAAGCTACAGTACTTTTTGCAGCCATATCCTGTTACTGTAAGTTATAAGTTTTAAGAGATGTCGCTTATCATTAAGAGTGTAATTCTTTCACGCTCACTAAGCGACATCTCGCGTAAATACAAATTTGTTTATACACATTTACTTTTTCTGGCGATCAAGCTATTCTTGTCACATTTGTAGTTTTATACCTTAATCATGGAAGCTGAAACTTCTAACTTATTTTTTGACAGTTTAGATCATTGTACTTTTTACAGTAAACAAAATGACATAGGTTTAGTGCATGTAAATATTCATAGTATAAGAAAAAACTTTAATACTTTTTTAGCTATATTTAGAAACTTGATTGAATCAGGAGGAATCAACTTTATTTCTATGAGTGAAATCTGGATAACGGAGGCGGAAGTTAAGTTTTATCATATCCCAGGGTTCTCTTGTTTTGCATGTTGTAATGAGACATACAGGGCGGGCGGGTCACTCGTGTACGTTAACAATATACCAGCTACCCGTGTCGTCTGCCGTCTAGAGACGACTGATTGCACAGTGATTGAGTTCAATGTAAACAAAACTCCGTTCTCTCTTGCGGTAGTTTATAGATTGCAGGCGTTCAATTCTAAGCGTTTCCTTGATGAATTCTCTAATTTTGAGAACTTCGAAATTGCTATCTTTGATATTGGGTTAACGGACCACTGTGCAATCGGATTGTCTTTTTTGGCTGATAAAAACCTAAACGTAAATACAAGAGATATTGAAAATATTTTAAGTTCAAAAAGGGTTACCAATTTAGAAAAACTAGTAGACGACCTTCTTAGTGTTGTGGGATATTTTGCTACAAAATAACAATATCGATGTTAATTTTCAAAATTTTCTCAGCAAAATTACTGATTGCATAAAAAGTACGCAAGTTACAACTATTAGTAATAAAATGGCTAAGGCTAAAGCGATTAGTCCTTGGATGGATGAGGTGCTACTTAATCGTTTAGAAATAAGAAAATTGCCTTACAATCAGTTAAAAAACTCCCCTTACAATCAAAATCTTATGAATTACTTCACACGTTTTAAAAAGAAACTTACAATTGACCTCGACGAGAGAAAAAACCGGTACTATGCTGAGCTGTTTCACAACTGCGGTGGCCGTCCAGCGGAACAGTGGCGCTTGATAAACAGTTTATTAGGAAACAAAAAGCAAACAATTGGTAAGATTACTCTTAAAAATGGCCGCACTATTGAAAGTGAGGATGTTATAGCAAATGAATTTAACAACTATTTTTCGAGCACCAAATTTATTTATCAGAATCTAGGCCAAAGTAACGAAACGTTTACTAATTTACAAAGACAAAATCAATCAATGTTTCTTTTTCCTGTAGACAAAGATGAAGTGGAAAGTACAATTCGAAGTATTCAGAACAAAAAGTCTTCCGGCTTTGATAGTAATGTAATTCTTTTAAAGAAAATAAATCATGTCATTTCTGACCCCTTAGGGTCGAACTAGTTAATATAAGCTTTTCTACCGGAGTGTTCCCAACAGTTTTAAAGAAATCAATAGTTGTGCCAATTTTCAAGGGCGGAAGGAAATCCAGAATTGTTAGAGCAGTATAGGCCAATCACACTACTCTCAATTTTCTCGAAACTGCTGGAAAAACTTATGAGAACAAGATTTTTAAGTTTTCTTTATTAAAAAAAAATTTTTTATAACAATCAATTCGATTTTAAAAAAGGTAAAAGTTCAGAGAACGCGATTGAAAATCTTATGCATATGGTTTATACAAATCTAAATTCTGGCAAAAAAGTAACAGGCTTATTTATTGATTTCAGAAAAGCGTTTTACTTAGTCCGTCATGATTATCTTTTAACAAAACTAGAAGTAGCCGGCATTAGAAGCCCTACACTAAATTGGTTTCGAACTTTTCTTCAAAATAGAGAACAACAAGTTCGGATACGCAACGTTTTGAGTGACATAAATTTAGTAAATATCTGCGTTCCTCAAGGCTCAGTTCTATCGGCGGATCTCTTTTCCTTCTTTATTAATGATCTCTTAATAGAAAAGTTTCGTGGAGAAATCATAGCATTTGCCGATGATATTGCATTCGTGTATTCGTCTGAAAATTGGGCTACAATATTAAAGAGTCGATAATTCATGACTTAGCTTTACTGAACAATTGGTGTAACAGGAATGCAATGGTAATAAATGCATCAAAAACAAAAATTTTAAACTTTGATTTGACTGGTTTTGAATTTGACTAAGAATTTAAGTACCACAATAATTGTTTAGGTGTACAAAATTGTAATTGCGAAGTTATTCAACACCCGAAATTAAATATCTTGGAATTTTAATTGACAACAAAATAACGTGGAAAGGTCATATAAATAAATTGCACGCCGAAATCAGGAAATCAATTCGAACATTCTACTTTTTAAGAAATATCTGTGACATAACTTGCTTAAGATCACTATATTACCCGTTGATAAACTCCCGCCTTCAATATGGGCTGCAGTTTTGGGATGGCGCTTATGATAACTTAATTGTGACCCAAAAACACTTTGTTAGAATTATGCTTTTTAAAAAAACAGCGTGAACACACTGACTATCTTTTCAAACATCTGCAAATTTTACCTATAAAAAACCTTTTTGTCTTTAAAGTTCTTCAAGCATTTTTCAAAAAGAGCGGTAACAGTGGAACTGAAAATTTGTTTTATTCTACTCGAAGCACAGTCCACCGTTTCTTTGTAAGACCAAAGGTAAACAGATCATTCTTTGTAAAAACATTTGTATGCTTAGGTCCAAAATGCTTCAATCTTTTACCTGATAATATAAAACAAATTACTAGTTTTAAATTGTTTTCCAAAAAGGTTAAAATTTGGCTCAATAATATTGACGATTTAGGCATTTTACTGTCTATTGTTTCTTAACTTTTTCTGTCTAGGTTACGATCTAATCTAGTTTTAATCTATATTGTTATAAATTTAGTATTTCTTTAATGTGATGCTCTTCAATTGTTTTCTCTTAACGGTGATATTACTGTAAAATAGGTGCAATTATTAAATATGATTTTTTTCGTTCTCTTACATCCTTATTTTTATTATTATTAGTTGGTATGCGCTACAGAAGCCGAAAAAATAAAATGTTAATTTAGCACGGAAGACTACTAATTTAAGTTGTAATTATGTTATAATTAAATTACCAAAATAACCACCGATTACTGGAAAATGGTGGTTATTTGATTTTTCCAAATTGTCATCTTATTATGTAATATAAATGAAAAAGATGGAAATAAATATATACTATTCTATTCTATTTCTTTCGACTGGATCAACCTTTTGAAGTCCGGTTTGCAGCATTGTTTTCAGTCCAAGTAGACATTTAAAATGATGTACAACTCAACGTAGGCTGTCATTAAATATTTATTTATAACCCCCGATGGGCCGTCCGTCCCCCAAAGGTGAAATCATGTACACAGAAAAGTAGCTTACAATTTCCAGTAATGGTATACCAAATTTGGTTGCGATATCTCTTGTCGTTTAAAAGTTATAAAGTTGTCCTACAACTTAATGGTCACCCTGTATATTAATTTTAAAGTAACAGCGTCATATAAAGTTTTGGATTTAGTTGTAGATAATTCAATATCATCGAAAGAACATACATCCTTTATAGAAAAAAAGTTACATTCAGCCTGTTTCGCATTGAGGATGATTTCTCATGTGGCTAGTTTAGATAATGTGACAGCAGTTTACAATGGTTATGTTTACCCTCATTTGTGGTATGGGTTAGTATTTTGAGGAAATTCTGTGTTATAAAAACAAATTTTAAAAACATATCATTAGAATCGTGTTCAAACTTAAAAAGAGACAATCTTGCAAACCACTTATTAAAAACCATAACATTTTCACTTTACCATATCTATATATTCTATTGCTATTCAAAACTAATGATAATTCTTTCCAATAAAATCAAGTATTGCACCATTATATCAACAGAAACCAACCCCTACAATACACCATGCACCGATTAAAACTGCCTCCAAATCTAAAGAGTGAGAATTCCATATATGCATTTAAAACTTACCTAAAATGCTACATTAACCGGGCATACTATTCAGTTAATGAATACTTAAATTGTTACGAGTACTTGTTATTGAAGTTTTAGTACTAAAATCCATAGTCGTTTGGGTATAGACGGACATTAATTTTTGCTGACTAGCCGTGTGTTGGATATCTTTTTTTTAATAGGCTAGGCCTATATATTAACCAGGGACCTTAAGAATGTCCACGTAAAATTTCAGTACAATCGGTCCAGTAGACACCATTAGATTTATATATAATACCTGTAGTATAGATTACTGACTCAACAGACGGCCTAATGTGGACAGAAGGTGACAGAGTTTGCGGAAAAGCTGGGTCATCACGAAAACATGGTAAAGCGAAGAAATTAACTAAGATTATTATTAATTAAGAGTTTAAGCAATTTTCAGCTTTTTACTTGTGCAAAGCGACAACATTATTCTATATAATGAAAATGTTACATAAACGATATCATAATCTGTTATTTATGATTATAGGAAAATATTGTCAATTTTATGTTGCTTGGTTGTTTGAACAGTAATAAATGTACCCATCACATAAAAATGATACAATACACCAGACTTAAACCTGTCATCTGTCACTTTTGAAGGTTGAATGCCTTCACAAGCTCATACCTAAATCGCAACAATTAAAAATGACTTGAAAGTACTTTTGTCATATGAAGGTATTTTCTTTCTTGTGTTCATTTAATTGAGTGACACTTGGCAAAGGACATAATGATAATTAATTACAACTTTTATTTTATGTAATAACACATTCCCCCGCCTACCTAAGAGAGCTAGTAAACAGCATTAGTTATTCCTTAGTCCTTAGTATGGTGAAGGCCTACGCATATAAACAACAGCAACACTTTCTAAATCTTTTTTACTGAACATATTTAGTTCAAATCCTGTACCACCCCGCTACCACTCTGCACATTACCGCTGCTCAGATCTGTGAACTTGCATCTGAACATTATGTCTGTAAATTATGTTTTGGGAAACAATCAATGAACCTTCACTAACAGTGTAGATCAACAATTCCAGTTCAGTGTGCACCCGAGAATATTTTCCCTCAACATTACTAGGTTGTTCAACTGTAAAGGTTTATAATAGAGAACATTATACAATCCAGTTGCACATAATTGTCACATTAATTTTGTCATAACACAAAATTAATTTTCTTATTATGAGTCAAACCACACCTTTTTCAATGTTTTCGTGAGTAAAAAGGTACTAAACAGTACTATTTTATGATTCTAATTGTTGGTAATTTGTTTTTCATTTTAATTCGGATTCATTCATATGTATATTGTGTAATGTTGACTATTAAAGCTAACCCTTTCGTACAATGAATCTACTTGAGTCTGATGTAATGTAACAGTGTCAAAGTATAACCATTGTTCAGTCAAATAACACATATCCTTCCAAAGGTTGTGAAATTAATTACACCTGTATTAAAGTCCAACATATTTTTATTTCATTTAAAACATTTTATTTTTGTTTTTGGGTTACAAACTAAGTTCTCTCTATTTACAGTAAAATAAATATATAGACAACACAGTGACTTATCGTAGTGTACAATGTATTATCACACCACTGATAGACAGAGATGGCATGATTGGACAGATCGACCTGGCATGGCGCGATCAAATGTTTGCTTACAGGTGTATTTGTACTTTGGTGTTTCTTACGTTAACTTGTATATTATTGCAATTTTATTTAAAGTAAAATGCCCAAAATCACTACTTCGGGAAAGCGGTGTTAATTTAGGAAATATTGTTGATTCTTATTCACAGTATATTTGACTTTAAAATATTAATTGTGTACAAATAATTTCAAACAATTGTCAGCAAAATTAAAATAATCAAGCACAATTATATTATTGAGGTTGATAACCATTTAAGGAGGTACTGTTAAATTTACACCCTTGGTCATAAATAAATAAATAAAATTTTCTATACGTGTCAAATAACCTTTTTTAAAAAAAGTTACTTCCGTCAGTATACCAAACACCATTTCCCTCAGCATGTACAATGAACCATTATAGTTCAGGATTTTTACATTGAATGTCTTTATAACTAGTAATGGGCAGTGAACAGTATCAAGACAGTGTTTGTTGTAAAATGAATTCATTATGTGATTATGGTAACAGAGACTATTAAAAATAAATAAAAATAGAACTTCATCAAAATTTGTTAAAATTTTAATTTTATATAATCAAAACATATTTACCAATTATTTGTTAAATGATTGAGAAGACCTTCAGTAATAAGGCTATATTATCAAACCATCAATCCATTATCATCGAGCTATGGAGATATGGATATTGAACTCATATACAGAGAATTACAATAGAGTTAGACCCTGTGTTTTCTAATTGGGTAAGTTTCTAACTGCTTTTACTGCTTTACACAAATATTGTTAATTAATTTCTTTGCATACATAGGGAAGGTAAGTGTAAGTTGTCATTGTTTAGGTTTTTATTTATTAGTGATTAACAACAAACCCAATTGAACCACATACAGAAAACATTCTAGTATGCCAATACTCATGTGGCATAAAACTTCATATGAATACAATTTTGTAACATCTAACATTGGCTATTTGTATAGTTCACCCAGAGGGAAAACGTAGGCAGTCATGCAGGGAACAACAGAAGATCACTGCCATATTTATTTTTCAGACTTTTAAATTTCTTCAGCCAATTATAAAAATGCAACCGAGAGTCTTCTCTAAATACATTACAGATCAAACTACTTTTTATATGTACTCATAAAGATCTGTCATTATGTAACAAATAAACAAGCTACCACTGCCTTGAGTCATTCAAAAGATCACCCTGTAACTATTAACTTAATACTGAATACAATCTAAATCTGTCAAGACATTCATGCATTAGACATATTAGACTCACACCATTCTATGCAATATTTTGCCATTATGTTCTTTTGAGATCGAAATATTTGGTTTGTATTCTATAGCGCCATAAGTTGCCTTACATAGAAACAGACATACATGCACTCTACGCAAGTGCCGACATACACAACAATAATACTATGCAGCCAAATATAACATGCATGTGATTAATCGTAAAAAATTAGATTTCCACCCACTGAATTTGGAGTGCTAAAAGCCAAATTGAACAGTGAACAACAGCTGATGGGTTCTCCACCAACTCGTTTTCACTACTCAATTTAGTTTTCCGATATGTTTCTTTAGTACTATTATAGTACATCTATTGCATACATTACTGTAATTAAAGTAACAAACTAATTGAGTTATGTACAATGTCTATAGTTGGATATGGAAATGTTAAATATTATCAAGCACAGATTTCAGTGGCAAAAAGAAGTGAATACTAAAACAGTCTAATACTTAGTATGGTTAATGAATACAAAACTATAAGTAGGTACGATCCCACCCACACAACAAATTCAGGGACTTTTATGAACATGTCTGAAATCTGATAGTTCTTACTCTCTGAGGAGTAAACACTGCTGTGAAAGAGAGCACAAAAAACTGAGAGACAAATTTCCACAGAGGGTGGAGAGAGGGTCAAAAAGGAATTGAGAGAAAGTAGGTCCACAGCATTGTCTACAGATAACAACTAAATGTTTCTCATGTGCAGGAAAAGTTCAAAACAAATGACAACATTTTATTCTATAGGATCTGCTCTTCTTACAGTTTTGCATTTATAATATAACCAAAAAATTTTCCATAAATAAAAGCTTGCATTTGTTTACAATTAGATTTGCTCTTGAGAACTTAATGCTAACTATATTTTGTGCTTATGAGTGATTACATTCAACATTACATGGGCACAACCTACCACAGTACAAAGTGGTCAATCAAGTTAGTGTTGTGCTTTCCAAATTTAAGCATTTGTTTACATCAGATAGTAATTAACTTAACTTTAGAACGTTATTTTTACTTATTGACTCTGTAATTCTAAGCTCTTACATGCTACATACAACTAACAATAGATTTAAATGAGAGTTAAAATCCTTAAACCTAACACAAAATCAGAACTTATTTTAACTTATTTATTTAAGTTTAACTAATTTATTTAACTTAATTATTTTATCATACTGATTTGCAAATAAATTCATAAAATCTCTATTTACAATATTCCAATTAAAAAAAGTTTATTGAAGTCAAAATATTTTTAAGCCTAATGTTGAACAATCTGGTTTGATTGACCAACATTCTTGACTAGCAGGTTAATTTAACAAAATGTCCACAGCTTATCTAAGAATTGGGATTTTCTAAATAAAGTTTTTTTTTAAATTACTAATTACAATTCCAAAGCAATTCACTCATTAATTGTGAGTTTTATATATAGAATTTGAATAATATTGATAGAATCACAAGGTTTATAAGATATTGTACTATTTTCTTATCAAACATAAAATAAATATGTTTAAGCGTGTATTGAACTGTAATATTCATAAATAATGAATATAATAATCAATGGACATCTTGTTTATTCACATACACCTTGTCAATTCTATAACCACAGGCAAGGGCAAATGGCAATAGACAGAATGAAAATGCTTAGCTGCTTCTATTAAAACAATTCTCATTTTATGCAGCACAAAAACACAATTATTAGGTATATTAGCAAAATGGATGAATTTGAATTAATAAAATGTCACTGTTTAAACACTTTTTTGTGTAGCGATCCATCAAACATTATCTCATGAATTTCCATATGTGTATGGTGTACCAACTGTTCAATTTAGCAAACATTACTAAATTAGTTTGATGTAATAAATAAAAATGAAGTATTATTTATTCAATGTTTGGCATTAAAAACATTAATTAGCATAATTTATCAGCAATTTCATTCTGTCTACTACTGTGTAGATAAACTTTAAATATGATAACAATTCAACCCGTTCTTTAGGCACATAAACAAAATCTAATAAACAAATACAATACAGTATTGACGGACTTACGATGAATCTAATTATGAAAGACAGTAGTACCACATAAATAAACTATAGCGATAACATGTCAACTTTATAAAAAATGTAAATTGACTATGTTGGCAAATAAAATATGAACAGTAAAGTAATTCGGTTAGGGAGCAAGACTTTGCAGGAAATTATAAATAAGCAAATTATCTGTCCCTATAACTAAGGAACCAAACCTTTGTGAATAGATAAACAAAATTAAGAGTTAAGGTAAGGGTTCTTTACTTAGCTTCAGTTGAAGTGTCTAATTAATTTATTAAAATAAAACTATTAAAAAACCAGTTTAATCTTAGGAAATGACAAAATTAACTTAATATTTTATTACTAAAACAATGTAACATTTTAAATAATTTTGATTTAAGTTACAGTATAGGCCAAGAGATTATTATGTTTATTATCCGATTAAAATATAATTATTTTCATAAAGAAGATATGTTATGTTTATTTATAGGTTCCAAAATTGATTGGAATTGAATTATTCTAATTATATGCAACAATAATAATCAGTGAATTGATGAGGAAAATACAAGTTTAGTATTGTAGGAATCCAAACATGATTTTTAACAAATATTATTTGATAAACATAATAAACTCACTTTCACTTCTTTATGTGATCAGTTTATATTAATTTCCATTCCCGTCACTGTGATTTTGAAATCAATAAACATTATTTATTTTTTATTCTTGATACTATTTGGTCTAAACTAATGTTTTATTTGGACTTTTCTTATTTTTAATACAAACAAAACTTAAAATGCTTATACAGTTTAAAACAAACTAATATTTTTTTAAATTTTCTTTAGTATTTTAAAAATTTTTTTGTGTTTGTTCTTTTTATTGCATTTCCAAGCAAAACTCACTCCCCACCGTTTCTTGTAACCTACCGGCTGCATTAGCATAATCAGAGCAACCTCAGAATGGGCAGGGAGGGAAGGGGAGAGAAAGGCGCTCTAGCAACACTTGCGATTGTTGTTGGCTCCGGAATGTTGTTGTTGCCGATCGGACCTCCGTTGGCGGCGGCTACGAGAGTTCACCTCCCGCACTTTGTTGCTCCGATCTAACTGGTTACGGTTCATCAGCTGCGCCACCTGCTTCTTTTGGTACTGTAAAACATACTGTAATTGATGCACATTAAACTTCCATAAAAAAATAATAATCTACAAACATATATGTACTATATGTACCTGGTTAATTTTCAATCAAAGATTAAATACTGAATAAAAATGAAGATAATATGCAATATTTTTGTTTGTTTTTGCTCTTAAAAATAATAAAAATTGCTTTTTACAACAATGATTATGTCACTGTAATGTTTGTTCAAAAACAGAACATTAACAGCAGATTGCACCAAGGATCAGTTTGCATTTAGTTTCTTTAGGTCTTATACTCATCATCAGAAATTATATATTTATGTGTATAACAAACAGTATAAGAAGAAATGTGTGCGTCATTATAAATTAAAATCACTGTTTTCTTTCCCAGAGTTCTTTTCAGACTTATACTCCCAACTTATTCACAAAGAAATACACTTATTAAATATACTATTAAGATCAAATTCATTAATAATGACTGATGGAGTCTGGCAGAATTGCATGTCTCACTTCATCTTGTACCAGTAATCAATACAGAAATAAAATAACTAGGTTATCAGTTCATTTAATCAATGTAAATGTTTATTATTCTTCAAAACTTTGTTGTATTTTTCAGTATTGGCTATTTTTGTGTTATTTTTCAGTATTGGCTATTTTTGTGTTATATTTGAACAATACATATTGATACCTTTCTATATCACATTGATACACTAGCAATTACACATTATAATTTGTATAATTTATTTAATTCATACAAAAAAAAACCTACAATAAAAACTTTTAATAGCAAGATTTTTCTATTTTCCTCTCTTGATGTCAGACTCTGAATGTAAAAAATTCATTGAAGCGTAAAAAAAAACTTGATAAACTGCATTAATTTGCTATCATCAAAAATAAATCACTCAGTTATCAATTCTAGTACTTTCTCAAAAAATCCTAAAAGTTTACCAATTTAGATGCCTGGTATCTCATACCTATCAAAACTAAAAATTATTTAACTTGTAAATGGAAATAAATTTTCTATTTTATATTTTTTCAAGATACTATAAATTATTTATCATTCCTTAATTGGAATAAATCATATGTAGAAAGTAACAACAGTGCTTTACTATATTGTTAAAGCATACTCAAATAAAAAATAGCTTTAAAAATGAAGCAACAAATGTTTACATTTTCATTTTACAAATTGTTTTGACCATAGAGAAAACCCTTTATTATTGGTTCAAATCTTTAATTACCTTGGCAGCAGCTTTGATGTCGAGGGCATGCAGCGCTCGTTGGTCCGTGACAGCAGCCAATGGCTGCCGCGGGTGGGGTTGGGGAGGGAGGGTAGGTGCTGGGGCGGCTGCGGGTGGGGAGGCAGACCGAGCTCTCACCCGCCCGTGGTACACCGACATGCTGGGGTGCTCTATTAGAAGATTCTCCAAGGGACTAGTCTCTAGGCCACTTGGAGCAGTGGAGGTGAAGCATGGAGGGGGCGTCAGGAACCAGCTTTCCTCCATGGGTTGGCAGGGCAATGAGGAGAGGGACGCGGACCTAGATATCCGCACAGCACTCATGTTCTCATCGTTCTCTATCGCTGTAACAACAGGCATTTCTATCGTCAATGCACTAAAAAAATCTGAGAATAGTGTCTTTGTTCTCAGATACATAATTCTCTAATATAGTATAAGTAATTTTGTCAAATAAGAAGAGATCTGGAGGTGTTTTTTTTCCAACCTTCAATCATGCTGTGAAACAGCCAGTTGAATGGTGTGCGGTAAAAATGTGCTGTAATCGACTGCGTACCCCTTCCGCTCATACCTCATGCATTAACGAGCATTCAACGTCATTACAAGTTTATACAAGAAAAAATTAAACACAGCTACTAAGATTAATTCTTCCACCAAATGTAAAGTGTAGTGTTATTAAATTTTTACAAGTTGAATGGGTTGAATGGCTAAACACAGCAGGAGTTCACTGAAGTATCTCACGAGTATATGAAAACTTTAAGAACAACGCTGTAGTGTGTGAGGGGTATAGGAAATTTAACCGAGTTGATGTTCAGACGAAGGAGACCCAGGACACAAGTCAGGCGCAAAAGAAGAACTTGTTGAGAGAATTGATGAAACAGTTAAAAGCAATCGTAGGTTTATCAAGAGTGAGTTGTCTGTCCTCTACCCTATCATAATAAAACGTTTAGGCTAAAAACTTTGTGCTCAATGAGTTCTAAAGATATTATCCAATAACACAAAGCTCGATGACAAATCTGTTAAGAAAGCATTAATGTTTCTGACAGAGAAGATCTTTTGAACCAAAACTATGACAGAAGATAGACATGGGTTTTATATGATATCTAAGAAACTAAGAAACAGTTAAAAAATGTATATATTTAAAAACACCAAACAAACCCAAAATATGTAGAACAATCCTCAAACAACAAAAAGATTATAGCTACCGTATTTGGGGATCAGAAAGGTGTTCTGCTTGTGGAATTCTTACAGCCAGGGACTATGATATGTGCAGGTGTGCTTTGAAACACAATGACATTCAGAACAAAGAAAGAGGAATTCGCACTTCATGAATTGTTTTTATTCATGACAATGCCTGTCCTCACAGTGCTGCTCAATGTGATATTTTTGACCATCCAGCCTATAATCCCAACCATGCTAAGTGACTTTCACCTGTTCCCTGAATTGAGAAGTATCTAGGAGGACAGAGCTACCAAACAGACAACACACTTAGAGATAACCTCACTTAAGCTACGTTTTCCTAGACGCGCATTATACAGCGCCGCGTATTATCCTGCGCCGCGCATCTAACTGCTCGCGTAACCAAGCACTGGTTTGTACAGAATCAAGTGGAATTGTTTTCCTAGGCGCGTTACTGCGTCGGCGCGATATACGGCGCCGCGCAACGACGCCACACCACTGCTCCGAGAGCAGTCAGTCACCTTCATTGCGCCGCGCAACACCATGGAGACTATCGCGTCCAGTGCTAAATCGGCTAAGTTTTCCGAGGAAGAAGAAGACGAACTTTTAGTGTTTGAAGTTCAAGAAAGACCTATATTGTGGAGTTTACAACACAAAAAAGAATACAAGAATGTGTTGAAGAAGGACAAGGAGTGGGAGTTAATAGGGAAGAAACTATCAAAGACAGGTAAGAAATATTTGTTTATAAGTTCTAAATACAGTTACTGTATTAATAATTATTATAAATTACAAACGAATGCACACATTCAAACTTCCAACTCCTAACAGAATAAATCTAAAGAAATGGGCCCGCATTAAATAATTCGAGTTTAACATTGTACTTATCATGGGTGCAATTGCAATTTTTCGTTTTAAACACCCAAGTTGCACCTTTCTTTAACATCAGTTATTTTGTTTTTCTTTTCTTCTTGGCAGACAGTACAGTACTTAATCTTTGTTTATAGAACTGAGAATTGAAATACTCTGTGAATCTGCTCCTTACTTGAAACCCTTAACTTTAGCGAAACCACCAACCCAGGCTATAGGTATCATGTTCTTTTCAGGCATCTCCCACTTAACATTGGCTACATCTTCAGAGTTAGGGGGATTATGAACCAGATGAAGATTTGGAAGCTGGACAGACTTTTGAGTTGGATGAAACAGCCCTACCTCCGCCCCAACAAAGGTGAAAAGGTCTTCACAAGAAGTGGGCAAGAAAACTAAAAACCAAACTACACTTGTGAATATGTTAAAAGAAAGAATGGATGGACAAAAGAAATTACTTGAATGTGTAGAAAAACTCATGACACGCAGGTTCCTCCAATTCCCGAAGATGAAGTTGATTTGTTTTTTAAATCTATGGCAGGAACGGTGAAGAAATTCACACCTCAACAGATTGCCCAAGTGAAAGCGCAAGTTTTCAACATTGTCAATAAACTAGAACTAAGTAATTTATATTTCTGTGATCAATCGTTTACACAGACCCCTCATACTTCCCGTCCAACTTCTGCGTATTCATCTCACACATCAACAACCTGGGGAGAGGAAACTGACGATTCTTGGTTGACACAGCTATAAAGTTTAAATGTATTTTGATTTTTGTATGTATATGTGAAGTTGTATCCAGAATTTGTAATAAATACACCCTTTTGAAAAAATTTGTGTTTGTTAACAACCTGTTTCACCTACCTCAATGTGACGGCAAGTTTCACCTCAGCAGTTAAGGGATTTTTCACACGATTAGAAGGCTGCATGGTTACATCTTCACGTATGAGGTCAGTAATGTGTGAAAACTGTCCACGCGTAAGTCTAAAATATTCTTTAAATTTAACGTCATCAGTAAGCAAATGTCTTTTAACTAAAATAGTGTAAGCTCCCTCGTGATCTCTTTCTTTGAACATTTCTCTGCATGATTCTCTGCTAGGTATCAACGTATGTAAAACTGCACAGTCTACTTCCATGTCTATAGCGGCTTCTTGAAGAAGAAGTAAAGCTGCGGCACGCACATGTATATAGTCCGACATGACTTGAGGTTGGGACCAGACTGCTGCACTGCGCCCCGATATTGCGCGTCTAGGAAGACACTTAATTCCCGCGATCACAGAATGTCGACAACGCATTTAGATGCGCGGCACAGGAAAATACGCAGCGTTGTATAATGCGCGTCTAGGAAAACGTAGCTTTAGGAAACTAACCTCAAATCACTGGGGCAAGTTTCCATAAAGAGGGTATCAGAAAACTTGGTACAACAAATGCCTTAATTTAAATGGAAATTATCTTGAAAAGTAACCATTTATATAGTTTATGATAATTAATTTATTAGTTTCATTTTTTTAACACATTGGAGGTTGTTAAAAATCAGCCCTCGTAGACTGTATGATTACATGGTAAAATTTATACAAGTAATATTAAGAACTCTATTGATTGTGGGAGTGATAGATAATTTGATAATGAAATTAGTGATTAATTCTACAGTAGGGTGGGTTGAAATAAATTGTAAATTGAGAACTTCATTTATTTATATATTAGAAACAGCAATACTAAGAGAAAACACAGTTCATGATAGTGTTCTCAAAAATCCAATCCAATCCAAGTTAGTTTTATTTGGACATGGAGGCAATTTTCTTGCAATAGCTATGAGGAAGTTAGGTCTTGTGATGAGGATTACTAGATTGTTTTACAATGGAAATGTTGTACGATGTTTTACAGATTCTTGGATAGAAGCCTGTAGTGTTTACCACCACTGTCTAGAATAGAATCAGAGGTTACACTGATTTAGCAATTGATGGTCACCAGAGGAACGCCCTTTTATGGGTTGTCTACATTATTCTGAACTAGTACAAGTACATGTACAAAAGGAGCTAAGATTTTGTGCTTTTTCAGTTTTTCATACTGTTTTAAATTTCTTGTTTTTCTAGTTTTCTGCACGGTTGTTATATCTATCGGGGGAAAGCAGATGTTAGGTGATTCCAGTGTATACATGTTACACAAGAAATCTGGTTTTTGTCTATTTTTGCAATATTTAAACCAATAATTAGATGCACTAACAAGTAATGATTCAGATTTTTTGAATATTAAATTTGAAATTTCTTACACATTGTAAAACATAACTATTGTACTTTGGTACACACACTTGTACTCAAGCTTGTTTTTAATAAAGTCTTATCTCAATGTTGCCTGTTTAGGCATCAGATGTGTTTTAAAGACTTGAATTTGTTTAAAGTTCTACTAGTCAAGTGCCAATGGCCAGTGGGAAGATTAATTATTAAGGTGTAGGGGTGAATCGGAGCCTTACTTTTCTAAAACATATATTTTTAAATACATACATATACATACACATATATATATATATATATATATATATATATATATATATATATGTACCGGTATATATATTTGTCCCGCAACTCTCTGGACAAAGGTATATTACATTATTACTCAGGTCGACAAACACATTTCACCATATGAACATGGGTCACCAGTGAATGTTTTTATTAAACAAATTTGTATCTTCAAAACTAATACATAAAATCCAACTTAATGAGAGTCACACTTTTTTGGTAAAAAGGCCTGTTAAGTACCCAGAAGAGATCACTTCTGGCTGGTTTATACCTTCCAGTTGAACCTACCACTGGGCACAGTAAAAACTGATGTGTCATTTAATCTGGGCAACCTGATGGATGTCCTGGAGCAGCACATCACTAACTGCAAATGTCAGATTCTGGGGTGCAAGGGCAAGTGTGGTTGATAGGTCTAGTCTACTGTGGGAGATGACTGTTGGAGTTTGGTGGGGTTTATTCCCTAATCATCAGAGGTTCTTACTAGCCTCAACCAGGGTGTGCAACCCACTGCCAGCTTTGACAGGAGAGGCTGGTTCAGAGCTGGCCTCCACTTCTTCCGGGGAGACATGACTTTGAGATTAGTGCCCTAATTCTTCCTCATGGATCTCGATAGGAGGCGGTCCCTATCCCCTATCCCTACCCATTCTGAATATCTTGTCACTCTTGAAGCAGCGCTAAGTTTCTTATAGGACTAAGTGCAATTTATAAGCTTCTAAGAGAACAAAAAAAAGCCTGTTAAGAAAAATTATGATATCATTAACCCTGGAACTGGCAAACGCCCGATATCGGGCGTTTTAGTCGCATCCTAGATGGCAGCGCCCGATATCGGGTGTTTTAACATGTCTTTTATTTCTCAATATTACGTACTTAAAACACGATCAAAGAGTATCTATCGGTATTGATACCAATCGAAAGAGGAAGGTTCAATTTATGTAAATAAATAATTTTATCGTTTCGTTACACATCCATACGTTTTATAACCTATGAACGGTTTGTTAACATTCTTCCGCGTACCACGCTAGTTGCGCGCACAGCGATGAGTCAACTGGTTCATTCGGCTATTGTTATTTCGTCAGCTGCAGGTGTTCTGTCTGGTTTATTGTTTGTTTGAGTTCGTTGTATATGACACAATAATAGTAAGTTTTTTGTGCGTGTTTACGTAATGGATCGTAATTTCCGCGATCGTAAGTGACATTCGACATGACTAGTTGAACATGAAATAATTCTGATTTAGACATTCAATCAGAACATAATTAAAAAAATATAATATAATAAAAAAATAGAAAATTAATATGAACTAATAGTTACAAGATTGTACAAATCCAAATGAGCTTTGAAATTCTTACTTTTGTTGGTAAGAAGCACTTTCGAATGTCAGTGTATGATTTTTGTATCGTTTACCACATGTAGAAATAAATACCTTATAAACTATGTGTTGTTTTATTTTTACTCAGAATTAAATGCTTTTTCTTTTGTATATTTTGGATTTTGCATATCACTAACAACAACAATTTTACAAATCAAAAACTTTGAACAAACTTTTCTTTTTTATAAAAAATTTTTTTTTCATGAAGAGGTAGAGTAAGGATATTTTTTTTGTTATAATTATATTATGTGAAAAATGTTCCTTGAAAAATGCTGAATAAAAAAATATATAATATGACATAGGTACTTTAAATTAAACATGTAATAATAAAATAAATATAAGGCAATGTATGAAGTACTAAAAACACTCCGCCACTGAGAGAAATATGACCGCCAGTTCCAGAGTTAATAACTTCAAAATGATGCCCATTGAAATCAAGAATTCAATCACAAATGTAATAACAAAAAAATGATTTAAATTGAATAATAAATAACTGATTTAGAGCAGATTTACTGTGACAAGACAAGGCCCATACGGAGGTTTCCAAGAAATAGCCAACAATACAAAAATTCAATAACCAGCAGCTCCAGAATATCTTATACCTTCACACAAAATTGTTTTATGATTGACAACAACAAAGATCAGCTGTTTTTATAAGACAGTTAATTGTCGTATGATTTAATTTTAGTAAAGAAATGAGTCGTAATGTAACAGATCTTAAATAACTAAATTTACAATGAAATATTTGATTTTACATATTGTAGGGTAGATCTGAAACATGTAAGTTCTTTTGCATCTTGAAGCACAAAGAGCAACAATACGCATAAGATATTCTGGAGCTGCAATTTATTGAATTTTCATATTGTTGGCTATTTGCTGGAAATCTCCATATGGGCATTGTCTTGTCACAGTAAATCTGCTCTAAATCAGTTATTTATTATTCGATTTAAATAATTTTGGTATCATTACATTTGTGATAACATTTCCTAAAAATCATTATTCTGAATTCTTTATTGAAATTACTGGTTAGATATTCAAAGTTAAAACGTTTTAATGGCTGCCATTTTGAAATTAATATTGATAATATCATAGTATTTTTTCCCGTAACTGGCCTTGTTACCATAAATGTTTGATACAAATTAGGTAGAAATTAATGTATTAGTTTTTAATATATTAATTTTTTTGTAAAAATCCATATAAACAGACAGACGGAAAACTAACCACCTGAGACCCATACTCATATGGTAAAAGGTGTTTGTCTTGACCTGAGTAATAACCTGATATGTCCAGAGAGTTCCAGGACACCCTAAAATACATAAAAAATATCCAAAATAATATTTATGCTACTTCTGACTGTGTGTTTAGGTGAATGTGGTAATTGAGAGGAAGCCATACCAGAGGCTTCCACAAGAAGCCAGTCATCCTCGTCGCTTTCAGCAGAACTGCTCGTCTGCCGGGCAGAAGGCAGATCAGGCTCGGCACTCAGTCTCTGTGCCGCCGAGTCGATGGCTTGCGCAGGGGAAGGCTCCTGGTAGCCGAAGAGGTATGAGGCTAGGCTGTTCAGCATTTTCCTCTTGATTCTGCAACACCACATTCATCCTCAGTGATTTTATAAACTAATTTAATACAGACTACACAAATACTCTAAGGATATTTATTTTTGCTAATAATTTTGGAATTAGTCTGTACATCATATGAATTTTTTAAAACATGCTGAACCAAACGTGCTGTTTTAAAAGTTACAAATTTGCACTGCTTTACTTCCATCCAAGCTCAAATCAAGCACAGTGCGAGAAACACCTGTGCATTCAAGTATCAGGTTACGATACTTGAATGCAATACCAAAGTAATCGTATTATAGATTTTTATTTAATTTCATTGATAAACTGTTTAACCGTTTCCTTATTATATCAGAATGATTTTATTTTACAATAAAAATGTAAGTTATGATATCGTAACTAATTCTTTGACATTATATAAATGGTTAAAAATAGAATTAATTGTAATTAAATCAGTCTAAATCTTAGTTAATTCAAATTCAATGCATTGACTTATGTTTATAGATCCACACACGTCAGACTCTGGAGCTTTTCCAGAGGACAAGACTAATCAAATAAAAATCAGTGAAACATTTGTCGCAGGTTACATTTATCATGCACATAGTAGACAATCCTTAAGTCCTTTTTTGAAAAACATACAAAATCATTTGATTAAGGATAATACACTAGTACATACTTTTAAAGCCTCTAGAACTTATATTTCAACAACATAATACTAAAAAAATAAGGTTTCATTCTACTCCTCTCCTAGGAAATATCATTGTAATATAATTCCCATAACAACCAGGAATGCCAAACTCAAATCCTAATGGAGCCACTTCCTAGTTTGGAACTGTTTCCACTTCGTTCATCTGAAAAGTAGGAAGTTATGTCTAGTAAAATTATTTATGAAAGTAATGATGTCTGGTGTTTATATACATAAGGCAAAACACTAGTCCAAGCAAAATAATGATTTGACTACTAACCTTTAGTCTTTGGATAGCTTAGACAAACTCAATTAAATATTTAGAACAATTTATTGCCAAAATGTTATCTTTGAATTAATTATTTCACAGCACATTAGATGAATGTCTTAATGGATGAGATAATGGTTTGTGTATGTCTTATATCTACTGATTAAGTTAAGTTTGATGCTTAGGTACTTTCCCTCAGTAGACTTGTAAATAATCAATGTCATCAAAAAGGGTGAAATGAAAGTATTAAAAAAATGAAGGCAAAAGAAACAACCACTCTTACAGTTGATACATTTACTAATAATTACTTTTACTACAGATTCAACATCTTTCATTACAAATAACACAAAATTGGTGGATCACTTTTTGTAAAACAAATTGTATAAGTAATACATGTGTTAGAGCAAGAAATTGTTAAATGTAAGGACAGTAATTTTAAAAGCTATGTGTGCCAGACATATTAGGTTGGAAATTAAACTGTTCTATAAGAGCCTGCTTACTAGCAGCCATCTTGGTTGTATCCCCATAACAATGACAAACCTCATTCACTTTTATAACATTATTTTTTCCCTTAGAATTATGGTAGATATCTCATTTTAAAGATATCCTTAATATGCATTCATATGCTTTTGAGATTTTAAATATTTGTTGTTTAATATTCAGAAGGAAGTCTCACAAACTGTTTGTACTTGATTGTTTAAATATTTAAAAAAAGTATATAAAAACAGTCAGTTCTTCAGAGCATTCAAGCAAAAATAAACAATTTGCATGGTTAGAGACAACTTTATTTTATATGTCTCAATGTACCATGAACAATGGTTGAGGCGTACATGTGTGATGTGGTTAGAGATATTTACCGAACTGGTAGACACAATATGGTGATGTAGAACACTTGCCCTCACAGGCAGGTGCACGTTTCATTACAGTGTGGCCAGAATCAATAAAAAATACCTCAAAGTCCAAGGCATTAAAAGCTTGTTTTGCTGACCAGTTTATGGCATACAACTGAATGACTGCACAACTGACTGAAGATATATCCAGAACTGAGAATGGGAAAGAAACTCGGCAAGAATGAATGTGATATGAGTGAATGTGCATGTTTGACTGGGGTTTAATGTGCTGTGTTTGTTCAAAATTTAAAAATAATTGTGAACTGTTACCTTGATGAATACTCTGATAATAAACTATTTGATTTGATACGGTAGATTATACCTAAACCGCAATATAAATCTTATTATTATTTTTACAAATGGGTTTGTTATGCTTAAATATTCTAGTGATTTTGATAAAAGGTTGTTTTCAAGGTAATAAAATAATAACTACTAACAGAAAATAATATACTCATATATGGGCATTCAGCTCCAGCTGATAGAAGGATGACAGCTTTTGATTTATACCAAGATGTATTCACTAAGTGCTTAATCAATTATTGATGACGTTATTTGTGAGTTAAATCATGCAATCACAATAGAATGACTCATTCAAATTGAAGTATTTGAGGAAAATGCTAACATTACTGTCATCCATCAAGACTGATTGCATCAATTCAACCTCAGACACTATTTTATGTATATGAAATACAAGACATTATTAATGTTATTTGTAACACATACAAGTGAATGTAGCTTAAATTTTAAAAATTAAATTGTTCCCAGTATTACCGACTAATGAATATAATTAAATTCATTTTAAGTGCATTTAAATAAATATTTTGATAAATAAACGTTGTTCTCAATGTGGAGTGAGATTTTATAAAGGTAGTGTGAATTAGGTAATTTTACAAATCTGAAATTTGAATTTTTTCAAATTATAAAAAGCATACAAACTTCAGCAACATACACTACTTAAATTTTTAACTTTATATGATAGTACTAAATAATAGGAAAATGTAATTATAGAAGTAAGATTTTTATCAGGTAACTTTGAAACCCCAGGAAAGGTATTGAAATAATCCCCCAGAAATGTTGATGCGATTCTCCGTATTCCATTCCTCACCACAGAACAAAAATGTAATTAAAGAATCATAATTATAAATGATAAAATTAATGTCCGCCATTGTCCAGATGAACCTGATAATGCAAACCAATCGTCTATTAATGTCTAATTTCATTGCAATAATAAATGTTTCTTGGTTTTATGCGATAAACTCTATTCTGTAGGTATTCCCACTTAAAAAGAAGTCCATTGATGCGAGATCTGTAAAAATAGTGGGAAGGTGTTCCATCTTGAAGAAAGTAAATATCTTCATCATCAAACATCTTTTTCTATATGTGGACTGATGGACTCCTGCTGTAAGGTTGGGTACCTGTCACACCACATTGTTACCTCTCGTAAATTTACTTGGTGTTCAACAGTAAAGTTAGGATTTAGTAGACTCCAATATATATAATTGTGGTGACTAATTAAGTAATTTAATTTAAAAGCTGCATCATTACTTCAGACAATTTTGCTTGGAAACCCTGCATTTTTCACACACTTTGCCAGGGAATTAGTAACATAATTCAACTGTCCTGTATCAGCTTCATTGAGAGCATAGGTTAGTGTTACAATGTAGGATTTCCAACTTTTGAGATATATATCTAAGGAGAGTCCTTACAAGAAACAGGTCATCACATTATGGGAAATAAAGTGTTAGTACGTTTTTTAAGACACACTGTATATTTAACTACACCTTATATTATTAAAAGTATTCTAATAATTATGTTATTAATTCATTTTGGTTGTTATTCATGTGATTCTGTATTCTTATCTAATTAAAGACGAGTTAAGTTAGGTTCAAAACTTATCTTTCCATTTTTAATAAAGAAATTTTAAATGAGTCCCTGCCAAAGATACTTTGAGTATATCGGATTGAATATTATAAAGGTTTAATATAAAATATTTGTTTTAGTAAAAAAATTAAATGGACCAAAATTAGCAGCTATGTAAAAGCATTGAAATTTATAAAATGTTAAAAAATCATTCTAAAATGTGTTTTTCGTAATAATTTTTAACTACAGGCAATAAAAATATTTTTTATTAACTATTGTAAAAATGAATTAAGTTGAGGTCTTTATTCATAAATAATTCTGCATTTACAAAATAACACGTGAACTACAAATGTTAGTTTGTAGAAAATGAACATCAAAGCTGTACCTTTTGTTTGAAATGCAAACAAAATACCTGTGAATGTAATGGAAGTATCTACATGCAATAAAATGTAACAAAAGGCTTTTTTATAATTTAAATTCTTAACAAACAATTAAAATAAACTAGTTTACCACCTTCTTCTTTCCAAGTCTAAGGAGACTGAAGCAGTAACATGCTTTAGCTATCCAGTCTCCATAAAACTTTTCATGGCTCAGACAGAACACATATTGAAAAATGTTCTTCAAATTTGTTTTAAGGAAATATGTTACCACCCAAATAATCCCTTACCCCTCAATGTTTAAAATTATCTAGTAGGGCAAGTGAAAGGTCTACAATATAGACACCACCCCCAGGGCTACAACCACGGCCTGATGGATGGAATGACAATGGTCTGTGGCACTGGCAGGGAGCGGTTCACCTTGGCTGTGGCAGTTCCCTGACCTTCAGCTCGCCCGGCACAGCTGATCTCATGTTGTCTGAAATACTCGCTCCCACTGCCACTGCCAACATGTTCACTTTTAGTTTCAACTGCCTTGGCACCAGTAGCTGTACAAAACTGAACTAGGCAAGATAGTTATCAGTTCAGTTGGGGGCTAGGCTAAAACATTTTCCATGTTTCTTTCGATGTCCATTTGTAGACCTCTTTCAAGCAATGAACTGAACGGACTCCTCGAATTTAATCAAAACTCCTTGCCGATCCAAAGTGATCTCCCACTTGTAATACAACACACGAAATTCTCTCAATGAAATTAAAAATATTGTACTAGACAAAAGCGCTATTCTATTCGTTAGTCTATCTCGTACAAAGCACTGCAGTCTAAAAGAAATTTGTGCATGATGTTTAAAATATGTAGTATAACTTATAAAATAGGAGTATATAGCTTGGATATTGTGGTAACGGGTATACAATGTCACGTTCCTGTCATCATAGACAGTCGTGCGGGAAACACTTCCGGTGTGGTGACGGCCGACTGCCACCGGGGTCTCCAGTGGCATGTGACAACACGTCCGGGGTAACCGGTCTACAGCAAGTCCCGTCGCATTGTTTCGGTGATGTACTTATTATAGTGCTTACAGCTAAGCTATACGGGCGAGTAACCGCGAGAGAGCAGATCCTATCCTATCAAATGGGGTCATTTCCGCGGGTGGCTGCGGAACAAATCGTGAGAGGCAGAACCGCTGTAATGTTATACGAGATGACAGAGCCGGGCAAGTGAAGAAATGGTCGTTAGTGGTGCAGATCACCTGAATTGGGTTGAATAAGTCACTGAGTTTGGTATTCGTTATTCACAACGTTTGATAGCAAAACGTTCATTGTTGCTAATAAAAGTAGACTATAGCATACCATTGTATGCTATCTCATCGAGGAACTATATTAATAGGCAAATCGAAGAACTATATTAATAGGGAAATCGAAGCCACCTTTAAGTTTGTTTATAGATGATTTTAATTATTTTAAAATCGAGACAAACTGCGCTTGCGCTATCTTTCGCTTGTACAACTCTACACGCGGTTTGAAATCATTAGATGTACATGATGATATAATGTAATGAAATATGATTTAAGGAAATTATAATTTTACAATATAACTTGAGGAAATGACACATCACTGTTATAATAAAACGTGTCATTTCCCCTGGGCATATTTCATATACAGTGGCGAACAAATTAATCCGAACAAAGGGAAATTTTGGTCTATTGTTGGGAATTTTCCCCTCAGTGGCAGCCTGCTTACCCAGAATGCAATAAGTTCATGTTTGGTAATTGAGGTTATGTTGCTGATATGTACACATACTGATTTAAGTGTTTTTATCTGGTTATATAAGTGGATTTATATTAGTTTCTGTTTATTACCATATTTAGTGTATCAAGTCACAAAGACGTACAGTCTACAACAATGGATATTACTCCACGGAAACGCTCAAAAATTGTTGCATTGTCTCAACACACACAAATGACTCAAAGACAGATTGCTAGTGAGTGTAGTGTAGGGTTAGGTACAGTGAATGACATTATCAAACGTTTCCGTGATACAGGTTCCTTCTCACCAAAAAGGAAAGGAAAATGTGGCCGAAAAAAGAAAACTACGCCAACACAAGACAGATTACTGGTAAGAAAAAGTAAAATAAATCCGAGAATGACAGCTGTTGATCTTAATAGGGATTTAAGAGCTAGTGGGACCAATGTTTCTGACATGACAGTTCGTAGGAGATTGCTCGCAGCTGGGAGGGTTGCTATCAAACCTAAAAAGAAACAGTTATTGACCAAAGCCATGATGTCAAAAAGACTCCAATGGGCAAAAAATCATAAAGACTGGACTATTGAAATGTGGAAAAATGTGATTTTTTCGGATGAGAACGCATTTCTTTGTACAAGGCGAGAAAGTACCCTACGTCCGTAAGTCAGCAGATGAGAAGTTGTCGCCTGCCCATTTGCAACAAACTCCTAAATACCCAAAAAAAAAAATGTTTTGGGGTTATTTTACCCATGAGGGGACAGGAGCCTGTAGGTACCTGTAGAAGGAATGATGAAATCGGACCAGTACATGGACATATGCCAACGTAGAATCGTCCCACTCATGCAAAGAATCCAGATCTCATTTTCCAACAGGATCTTGCGCCATGTCACACTTCTAAAAAAAATGAAAGCATTCTTCAGAAATCAACATATTGAGGTTTTGTCGTGGCCAGGGAACTCTCCCGATCTAAACCCAATAGAGAATCTTTGGGCAATATTGAAGAAAAAAACTTGGGAAAATGGATTGTTGCAGAAAAGATGAACTAATCAAGTCGGTAATTCGGGTCTGGTTTCACGATGAAGACATTAAAAACCATTGTTCTACACTGGTGGAATCAATGCCAAAGAGGGTTAATGAGCTCATCAAAAATAAGGGAGGTCATATAAACTACTAATAGCGTGTAAGTTGTTTCATTGTATACTATACATGTACAAATAAAGTTTTCTGTCAAAATTCATCTTGTTCGGATTAATTTGTTCGCCACTGTATATACTGTAAAGCCATTTCCATGAGTCTGATTCGAATATGGCAGAAGTTACTACTTTAAATGTCTACAATGCTCGTGGAATGACCAAACACTTCCTTTTATTTATTTTTAAATAATTTAACAAATAAAATTGGTGAGTCTACTCTAAGGAAAACAGAAGCAAACACACTTTGGTTGAGATATTTACTAGGAAATGCTTTTCAATTTAGTTATGATGTAAAAGCTTAGGAAAATTACGAGTGTTTACATTACATAACTCATAATTCGCAATAAAGAGCGATAAACCGACTCGACCTTTAGGCAGGCGGTCGGGGTCGCCTCGGGCAGCCCATGTTGTAGGCTGGTACGTATTTATAGTAGTAGTAGGTGGTGCAACAAAACAAACCGTTCAGCGGTAGCAATAACCCGAGTGCGGGAGCGAGCTTGTGGTTGTGGCGAGGAGAGATCAGCTGATAGAAGAGAGGTCACGTGATCGTTGCGTGGCCGCCCACGGGCTTCTTGATTGCCGAGTTGAGTGTTGCGGCCTGGGAGCAGCGCGTCCGCGAACCTGAGCCACTACAACTCGCGGTGCGCGTGCGCGTGCATGAATACGATACCCACTCGAACGTGTATAGTGCGGTAGTGATGGAACGTGACGAGACACTTACATTTTGGAAGTAAACTTCTATCATCATTTTTTCAAGTAATTCAATTAAAATGTTGATGACAGAAGTAATGAGTTCATAAACTTACAAGTTACAGATATTGAAATAACCAAAATGTACGTGTACCTTTGAGCAAATCCCAATATTCACGTATGAGCAAAAAAGAACAAAGACAGATAATGCACGGCCCTTACGACCAAAGATAAGGTATCATTAGATGGTTGATTCCCAGTAAATCAATGAGTTAATATTTAACGTTAAATACAAACATTTATTTTAATATTTGGTATTTAATCTAAATATTCTAAAAGAAACATAATTAATTATTTCTAGTACTTAGAAAACAATTTTTTATATCATTTCTATTTTCCACAATACTCTACTTAGACCCTTTAATGTTAGTACATAGGCTCTTCAGTAAGAGAAATATTATTTGTCTGTTCACTATCCTGGGAATGAAACACAGACTGCCGACTATCGACCGATCACAGACTCACAGTGGTGACGGTTGGTGATATCGGCGACTCAAATGTAATCCAATATAAACTTTCAGTTTCCAGGAATTAAAAGTCACTGTAACTTTAGTTCATCATAATCTGCAGTGCTATCGCATAGACTATCGACAAATAAATCTGTTATAATTATCTCCCATTAGTGACAGCAGTTTTTATCTTGGTATTTTGTGCTTTCAAATTATGTATATCTAAGATGTTCTCTAAGTTTTAACAATTACAATAATATCAGGCTTTTTGATCACATCTGGAGACTGATGGTTGCTGACCAACATAATTACTCGTATATGCAGGCTATGTATGATTGGAATCCCAGATGCTTTGTCTCTTAGACAATGTTTAGATTTTCTACCTAGCTTTCGCCCATTGTCCATATCGCTGGTCCAGCTATATTAGAATTTAATGAAAAACTATATATCATACTTAATACTCATCTTTTACTTAACAAAGCCAAAAGTTATTTACAAAAGTAGTCAGTCGGACTGGCATGTCGCTGGCCATATTGGAATTTCATGAACACCATGACTTAATAATTGTGTAGTACTAATTTATACTGCATTATATGAATTGGTACCCAATACAGTAAACGTTGGTCAACAAATGCGTAATGGCCAGGCCAGCGAAATGCCAATCCTAAATGTACGAATTTCTATAAAAATAATAAATTACAATGTGGTTTACATTATGATGTAACGCAGGTATTGATATTAGTTAAGGCCTATTTTTATAATATTTATGATATATATATATATATATATATATATATATATATATATATATATATCATATATATAGCAATTTATTATATATCGCGCACTTTGTACTAATTTTTATTGAGTTTCAGAATTTGTTTACTTATATTTAAAAGTAGTAATTCGTAAGTATGTCCTGGTTTGACATGCAGCTTAGACATTTACACCAAAGTATGTACTGAAGGAGCCTGACGAGAGGGACAGGCTATATAACTATTTTTCGAAATGTACAATTAATTGTGTTATAAGAAATTTATTTAATAATAACATCCTATCAAATTAGGCAATTCTACGCAATCATTTAAAAATCGTTAAGTTCCAGAGAAGATGTTGCCGCACGGTCTAGCCATCGGACTTTGGATCTTAGTTAATGGTACTGTATCGCCTCTCCTCTTTATTCTGTTTGATAATATCCTTCCTTGCAGAATAACGCTTAAAAACGTGTTATTTTAAGACAGAATCTGCCTCTACTTGAACACGTGCCTCTTTTGTCAATTAACTCAACTTTACCTTCACAACTAAAACAGATTCACTTCTTTTCGCTCAAGCTGGATTATCATTTTCATTCTCCATATTTTATATCCTTTATATCATAACTATATCACTACTATAATAGATTTATGGTTTTTGGAATGCACCAAAGATAATGCTTATCAATTTTGTTGTTTGTCAGAGACTTTTGCAGATTTTATCCGATAGTTAAAGGGGTGTGACGGGGGGGGAGGTTACTGACACATAAAACACAGCTGGACCGCAACATCAAAGCCTCGTTCACAGTTACCGTTTAGTAGCCCAATGATTGGCTTACATCAGTTAGGAGCAAGTCATTGCCGGCCCAACTGACCGCGACCGGTCCAGATTCACTGGAAAGACAGTAATGAAACAATCAATCAATGTACAACGTATATTTAAATGGTTTGGGCTGACAGTTCGTTTGCGAATCGTGCGAAATCCTTGTAGAATAGTTTTAACATACCGGTACTCAAGCCAACTCTAAACCGTGCTGGTTGGGTGGCGGGGGGGGAGGGGTTTGTTGGTACAATACAGTAGAGCCTAATCAGTTCACACTAACAATATTAAAAACCAACTAATCCAAATACAATGTTAAAATACAATGCGGCGCCCGTATGTTGCAGGGCTTTTTAGTCAGCAAGCCTGAATCCGTGAACAATAAGATGCCTGGTCAATATTTCTGACGGTGTCGTTAGGACTGAATATGTGAGTGAAGACCCTGCTGCGTTCCATGTCTGGTTTCGCCAAGACAAGGATGTTTCTAATATTCAAATGTAGAATCAGGTTATAAAAATAAATAGAGCGGTTATGGTTGTACTTCCGTCTAGATTTTGTAATTTTATTAATTCTATCTGGCAAAATTATACCCGATCAATACTAATAACACACTAACAATACAATATATTCTTCAGATTCTTCCAATTATATACATTAGTGTGAAATGAATGTATGATTGTTTGTTTTTATTGTGAAATATACGAGAGAATGAAATGATAATTTATAATCGTACATTGTTTCTAGATAGCATAATAAAACGTGTCAATATAAGAATAACAACTCAATTTAACTGTGAGTATCTGCTAATGTGATAAAGAGATGGTTCAATTGATAAGAGCCCATTATGTGATGAGTACACTTGTTCTGACACAGGACAAGAATTGGACTAGTCACATCTAGTTCTTGTAGGTGTTGTAAAGGAGAATGTTTTACGCAGCGCATTTCGTATTCCAATGATCATTTTATAAACAATACATTTTACTCGTTTACGGAGGAACATTTGTCCTTACGGTAATAACACCCATCCAAATCGACTTCGTCTTTGCAATAAAACATGTACGGAACTGAAGACAGTTTGTTTTTATATATTTGTAAATGACAATGATTACATTAGGTACCAAAACGACTTGAATTTTTGTTTTTACAGCACGATTTGTTACAGTTCGATATATCTAAAATGCATAAGTTCAAGCATACATTTCAACTGCTATAGTATTAAAATTCAAATGAAAAACATATAATCACGTCCAATTTGAATTGTGTCCAGAGCGTCCTGCCGACTCCGTGGTGTAGCCATATGTCTTTGCTGGACTGTAGGTATAGTTGATGGAAAGCCAGTTACACCGATCATTCGTATACCGGCTTACGAATTGAGGCCATATGTGCACACGAACTAGCTATTGAGAGTTAGCCCAAGGTGAGCCAGAGAGATACGAAGCTGATGATAAACACTGTCACCTCCCCCTCACAGAACATGACACACTGCAGCTGCACTTGTTACGTGCGTGGACCACGAGATGATATTTGGGCCAAGGCTTCGCGTCTTTTTAAATGTACACATGAAAATTGTGAAGTAAATGCGTCACAGTACAAAATAATTACTTATTACCTCGATACCACCACAAGAATATATGAACACAATAAACTTAATTTTGGACCTACATATACAACAGTCTTGCACACATTATTTTGAAACGACGAAATCTATTTAATTTTTACATAATTCTATTCACACACATGTAATATGAATAAAATTAAAATAAACGCCTCACACAGCAAAAACCTTACTGTATGTAGGTCTAGTGCAATACAGTGCAATTTTAGAGTTAATAATAAATCGTCTAGCGGAGAAAGTGTAAAATCAGAATGAAAAAAAAATACAGTTGAGACACACAATTGGGTAGGAACCCGTTCTATTAATGACTTGCGAATTGCGTCATACACATAAGATACAAAAATAATAGTACTTTCAATGAAAATGTTAAGTGGTCAAAAATTAAAGTAATCTATCTGAAGCATTAAATTCTTTAAATAATATAACTACATACAATAACTGATTGTAATAACGCAATCAACGAATTAATAAACGCAATTTTAATTTTATGGACGGTGAAAGAACACTTACAGCATTTAATGTCTTTCTTATATTTCAAATTAAAAAGCAAAGGGGGATCTGCAAGACCACAATTTCCCAACACGGTACATATAAGACAAAGGCGGAATGTTTGTTGCAAAAAAACATGTGCCACCGACCTTAGCTATTCTAAAACCCTGTTTTTATGAGAAATTCATCGTCTCGAAGACATATAGTTTTACACAGGGTTTAATGTTAAAATTTAAGACACATACTTGTAAAAAATGACGTAGTCTACACGAGTATAGGTTGGCCTGACGGAATGTGTCAACTTCACAAAGAAATCGAAGTGGACTGAGGGCTGAGGCAGGTTTCTGGCGTTTTTGGCCAATTTGGGGGTGGAGAGGGGGTGTGAGTAGTAAGAGGGGAAGAGTAGGAAGGGAGGGGGTCTGCAAGACTCCACAAGTCCCCGACAATGCGATACATACGACAAAGACGGAACGGTTGTTGCAAAAAAAGGACAACAAGGAAAATCTATTCATTTTTCCTGAATTGGTTCAGCCCTTCACTAAACAACAACCAAGGAGTAACTGGTATCTGGTGTGTTTCGAAACCTCACATTCTATAGTTTAAACGGTTTGTGTTCCAAGTATTCTCCTAAAACACGAAACTATAAAGTATGGAAGTACATTTACCACTATTTTTAGTCTTACATACGACCTGAGAGGTCAGGAAATCCAATATCACATAAAACAAAATAATGTACCAGTCGCTATAAAAAAATAGAAAATGATATCTTAATAATAATGAAAGAGTTTTATATAAGACATTAATGTTTAATGTAAAATTATCATAAAACTAGATAAATTTATTACTAATAATTACACACGCGACTACTTAATGCAATCAACATCTTTAAGCGTATTAAAACATTAATAAAAACCTGCTCATCCATCAAAATTAAACCTACATTTAAGTTTTAATTTCGTCCATACAGCCCAAGAAACAAATGTATGTGTCTAACACTCGTTTGTTACTGAAATTAACTAAATCATAAACAACAGATAAGTGCACTTCTGTACCAGTTCATTGTTCAGTTCTCTGTTGACTTCGTCGTCTATCAGTTGCTACGCAGCGCATGTATCAACTATGTTACGCTATCTCTTTAAAACTGCGCAGTTCTTGTGAAACAATGCCGCTGGAAAACTTGTCCACAATGCATTCATTATTGACATACGGAACAGATTTATATAATTACATGTTAAGATTTAAACTGTGAAGAATGTGCATTAGATGTTATTTCCTGTGTAAACAGCGCTCAAGGGTTCTGTACGGGTTTGTTTACATTTTAACATAACATGTAACTTAAAAGTTCAATATATTTATTTTAAAAATCCATTAATAATCTAACCTAAATATCTTATGTTAGTATTTAACTAAGTTCTAAGCAATGTATATATATAATACAAACTTGTTATTTCAATAAGTTTTGAACAATCGCGTTAAAAATACTATCGCTTAAAAATATTTTTGAAATCAAGAAAATAGAAGAGAGGAGGGTATTACCACTTCAATCTACCTTTTATTTTCGTTTTCTGTAACATGTTGAAGGTAGTATCCCCTATTGCCCATCCCTCGACTTTGTGTAAAAGAGACTGATCCATCTTAAAAAAAATACATATATAGAAACAAATCAACACTAATCTGTCCACGAGGATGTTTACAGGTAACGCATATCAAGTACTTCATGAGTAATTGTACTCAATAGCGATCACGATCCATTCATTCATACACCTTCCACGCGGGGTGGAATATCACTCGCATGTCAGTCTGGCACGTGTAGGTTACACCATTCTACTACACTTGAGAAGATAAATGTTCTATTTATAACAGAAAAATAAATTGTCAAACAACTACGCCAGTATCTGAAGTTATGTTTCATTCTAATCACAATTTGGACGCGTATAGTTACTACAAGGTCTAGTCTGTTACAAGGATATCGTATACAGACATAACCACGTTATCAGTCCTCGGAGTTATGTTCTGTAACTCCTAATCACACTTCGAACGTGTATAGTAGTTATCTGTTATTAATAGTGACAGCAAGGCCCGCTGGCCTGGATATCGTATACAGACATACCCACGTTATCGGTCCTCAGAGTTACGTTCTGTAACTCCTAATCACACTTCGAACGTGTATAGTAGTTATCTGTTATTAATAGTGACAGCAAGGCCCGCTGGCCTGGATATCGTATACAGACATACCCACGTTATCAGTCCTCGAAGTTACGTTCTGTAACTCCTAATCACACTTCGAACGTGTGTAGTAGTTATCTGTTATTAATAGTGACAGCAAGGCCCGCTGGCCTGGATATCGTATACAGACATACCCACGTTATCAGTCCTCGAAGTTATGTTCTGTAACTTTTAATCACACTTCAAACGTGTATGGTAGTTATCTGTTTTTAATAGTGACAGCATGGCCCGCTGGCCTGGATATCATATACAGACATACCCACGTTATCAGTCCTCGGAGTTATGTTCTGTAACTTTTAATCACACTTCGAACGTGTGTAGTAGCTATCTGTTATTAATAGTGACAGCAAGGCCCGCTGGCCTGGATATCGTATACAGACATACCCACGTTATCAGTCCTCGAAGTTATGTTCTGTAACTTTTAATCACACTTCAAACGTGTATGGTAGTTATCTGTTTTTAATAGTGACAGCATGGCCCGCTGGCCTGGATATCATATACAGACATACCCACGTTATCAGTCCTCGGAGTTATGTTCTGTAACTTTTAATCACACTTCGAACGTGTGTAGTAGTTATCTGTTATTAATAGTGACAGCAAGGCCCGCTGGCCTGGATATCGTATACAGACATACCCACGTTATCAGTCCTCGGAGTTATGTTCTGTAACTCTTAATCACGCTTCGAACGTGTATGGTAGTTATCTGTTTTTAATAGTGACAGCAAGGCCCGCTGGATATCGTAAACTGACACAAACACGTCATCAGTCCTCGGAGGTATGTTCTGTAACTCCTAATCACACTTCGAACGTGTGTAGTAGTTATCTGTTATTAATAGTGACAGCAAGGCTCGCTGGATATCGTAAACTGGCACAAACACGTCGTCAGTCCTCGGAGTTATGTTCTGTAACTCTTAATCACGCTTCGAACGTGTATGGTAGTTATCTGTTTTTAATAGTGACAGCATGGCCCGCTGGATATCGTAAACTGACACAAACACGTCATCAGTCCTCGGAGGTATGTTCTGTAACTCCTAATCACACTTCGAACGTTTGTAGTAGTTATCTGTTATTAATAGTGACAGCAAGGCTCGCTGGATATCGTAAACTGACACAAACACGTGGTCCCGCTAACATAAACTGTTTGACAGTAAACAACACATTATTGCATGTTATCAACTGGCAGGCAGGCAGACACTGCTTTCGGCTCCATCCCCAGCTGTGTGTAGCTACAAATCCTTTGTTGGAAATATATTTTTTCCAAATTCTATTACGTAATGTAGTTTGTGTAATGTTAATCAAATTACTTACATGACAATGTATATGAAATTGATTACTGATACATCGATCTATTTCCTGCAACTTACTAGTGAAGCTTATTCGTAAATACCAAGCTAACATACAACATATAAAAAAATAGGGAATAGAACAATAATTTCATCATTTCACGTGTGTGTGACGATCTCGACTGAAAATGTAAACTCTTCAACAATGAAAACGTTAGCCTTTCAGGAAATTGTACGAGACCAGATAGAGCCTTCTTAGAATCTTGTCGTTGTCTGTCTGCCTGTACAAAGGCGACGGGAAACCCGCAGAATTAACTAAATTGTAAAAATATTGAGTACAACGATCCATATGACACTTTAAAATTAATGTATAATGATGTGACAAGGCAACACCAAAGAAGAATAAGAAGCTTTGTATGAGTAAAGTTGGTAAACATGTGACGAGTTACGTAAGTCGTGACGTTAGTTGTATTGGTGGTAAGTCGTATGTTTGGTACTTTGATACTCTCCTTTGTACCTGTATTGGGTACCTATTTGGTATTATAGCTCTTACGCAATTCCATCAATTGTATTCTCCCCGAAAAGTATCTTGACTGATAACTGAAGCAGATGTGATACAGACGGACTGACTAGACTGTCATCTCAGACGTTGTCGTGGACGAAGACACGGTAATTGCAAAACTGAAGACGAAGACAGGATAAACTATCCCGAGTCCGTCTACCCCAAGGTCGCCAGGCTGTCGCCCTGTCCCGGCCCTTCCCTCGGCAACTGACCTCGCTCCTTGCTCCGTCCGGTTATCCGCCTCCGCTCCGCTTTGTCCGCCCCTAGGGTCCTAACCGCTAGCCGACCACCTCTCTACCACCTATTGAGACTTTCTACACTGAGGCCGTGAGTGTGAAACAACAACTGTCTAGTTCTCTACATCCTACTCACTAATATTCTGCATTTCTGACAAAAAGAAACCATCAACTGAAGATGTACGTCAACAAAGTTGATAGTTTCAATTGAGCTTGGTTTGTTAACGAACCTTCCATACGCCTTTCAGCGGGAAGGTAAAGCACCCGAAGATCTATTTAACCTTATGTGAACCTTGTCTTCCACCTCGAGTGAATTTTACGTAAAAAATAAAAGAGTGCGGGATCTTCTGGATTGAACTCCAAAGAAAAATTCCCAAGAGAGTTTTGCTATAAATGAAACTAGTAAGCACAATTTGCAATTATTACGTTTTTATTGGACACCAAATAGTGTATAAAGTTACACAGTCGTTTTAATGAAAAAAGGAAAGGGTGTTTATTTATTCCAACCCTCGCTTCTATACCTTTACTGAACCATTGGCTACACTACAGATCAATTAATTATAAAGATTCTGCCTGTAATAGTAACTAGTCCCGAACGAAAGTAATGTGTCTATTGCCTTTTCTTAGAATAATTATCCGTTTTCGCACCCTAACTCTCCCCACTGCACGTAATCTCGTGCGTTCAAACGGGTATATTGATGAGCATCATTACGTTCATCACTAAACATTTTCAATATTAGTGCACATGTCTAGCCTTGGAAGCGATATTTATGAAGTATTGATTTGACATGAGTGATTTCTAGGTTTCCACGAATTTCACGATTAATATGAAAAAAAAACGTGACGAGCGTACTATAGGACCTATGTGGGACACTAATGGTAATTTTAATGTTTTGGCAATCCCGAATGTAATAAACATAATTATTAATTATAAAAATACATTTAGCTTACACATTTTAAAAGCTTTCCAGAATTATAAATTAGCCTGCTTTAGGTAATATTTAATGATCTTCAAGCTTTACCCGGAAAGGTCCTAATACTTCCCAAATCAGGAGCTAACTGAAAAACCTGTTGCCAAGTTGTCATTGACTTATATGTTCACCGGGAGTCTATGCTAGTCCAATGGGAATGGTATCTCCTATACGTTAATGTTGGCTCATTAGTCAAGTAGAAGAAAGGAATCGTCTCGGTAGCCAAAAAAAACTACTGAACAGTCGCTCGCTGTTTCCTTATCTTGTGTCAGGATTTATTAGCCACATTAGACCTCCGGGCAGAAGGGAAGGGAACAAAAGCGTTGAAGCCCGTTTTGACATGACCGGATTGAGAGTCTCAATTTGTCAAACATAGAATTCTGATTAGCCTTATCTCGACCTCGTACACGATAAAGAAATCGATGGTTAAATGGGCGGCTGTTATGCCAACAGTGATAGTCTTATTAACTGCTAGACCACGAAGCACTGTGAGTATCAGTTACGACTTTGGCGAATATAAAAGACTCATAATTCTAGCATTTCTATCCTAAGTTTTGTTTTTGGAAAAACTTGATTGTTGCTATCAACGCAACAGCAAACAAATAAAGAAACGTTTACAATGACAGAGATAGTACTTAAACCCAGAGTCACTACTAGTAAATAAGGCCAAACCACGACCGCTCTGATGGATACCGATCATCACGATCTCATCCGGCCTCCAGTGCCCTGTGTTCAATAATAGTCCGCGTGTTTACGTCCGAACACAACAGCTTCGCGGCTCACAGCGACCACGCTGTCCCTCCATTAGCGAGCTATTTCCACAGCGAACAACACAGCCCTTGTTTTGCTAACTACATCCCTCCCTCCAGCTGTGCCCGTGGCATCTAACGGTGCAAGCACGGCCATTTTGTGGACATTATAATCTAAAAAAATACACCGTGTTACAAAATAAGAATTTCCAACAAACGATGGCGTGGGACCTACAATACCTCCTCAAGAGGTAAATAAAAGATACATTTGAAAAACCTAATTAATTCCTCAGCAATCCAATCAGTGCACTGTATTTGATTAACAAACATTGGTTATGATCTTATTTGCGTACGCATTTAAATTACCTGTAAATCCATCCCCCTTTACCTGTAAATCTGAGCTACGACCTTGATAACGTTATGTTTTGCCCTGCTGCACTGAACCTTGTTGGAACACACTAGAGAACACTCCCGTGCCATCATTATTCTCAGCTGTATCAGCTTCATCAGACACTCAGAGTTGCGTTTGCTTGTTTGTGAGGGTCTCTCTACAGCATAAACGGCCAGGCGATAATTATGTAGAGACGTCACCTCTGATGCAACCGTGCCACGGCTAGTGCAAGGTAGACAAGTAACGGCCGCCGAGGTCACACTACCTACACAAGACAAGTTGCTCAACACCAGGAATACTCACAGGTAGTGAGATAACAGGCAACAATGGCGCTGCAACGCCGGACAAGATCTTATCGGAGAGCCTACTCCGGAGAATTCTGCGTATTGACTTGTCGGTATCCAGACGAAGGCTTGCCTTGGAAAATCGAGAAATCACTTACATAGGTTTCGCTCTTACACCAGACAAATTAGTACTGTTATAAATAACTTTTCTATAAACTGTTATTAAGATAAAAATATAACATACAGATAACTGTTAATTTGAGACAATTATAGTTGGTGCTGTGTTAAGTTGTACATATTATAAAGCTAAATTTTCAGGAACTGCATAATACTAGAATTAGGTTTGCTCGGTAAATTATTATTGTTTGACTCGTGGCTAAACAATGATTATAGGTGCATTAAGAAAATTAGGAATACTTCATTCCTAAAACATAATCGCAGACATTGAACCTACGGTAAGGAGGAACACAGAACATAGCTGTTACAAGGCAATCGAAAAATTGTACTTAGAAAATACACAATGTAAGAAATCCTAATTGTTTTTAAGGAAACAATGAGAGCCTATTATAATAACCAATAAATAAACTAAATAAACAATAATTACTACAGATGCTCCTTCTCGAATCTATGTCTCTTCAGTAATTTAAGTTACAAACAGGCGTCTCTTCCTCAGAATTAGTAATTTAAGATATAATGGGATATACCAAAATCTTCAAGTTCAATTTCTAATACAATAACAGAGGTACACATACACAATTTGATTTACATTTGGACCTGACAGAGCACATATTTTCAACATTCACAGACAGAAGACCTAATAATTCAACCGATCAAGTAAGTAGTGAGTGACTAACATACGAGCTGTGCGTTCAGTGGGTCACTGAAATCTCCCCCGAATCTCCCCTCTCTTTTAATTACGTCCAGCGCTTTGACTTGAATAATTAAGAAGTTTGAATAATTCACGCCGCGCAAAGGTGTAGCGCGGGTGCGTGCGCAGTAGCGTGTTAATGAATTTCTCCTTGTGCACGATTGCGTGTGCCGTACACACCACACGACACAGAGAGCAGGAGAGGTCACACACTATACCCGCCGTGTCCCATGCATGTCAAACAGGTGCTTCCATGCTTGGGGCGACTCGGTTACTTCTAGCTTCCGACTATAACCTTCAACTACTATACAGAGGCAATTGTAACGTTGCATAAAAGAGGGGATACATTGTTATATCATCGGAAATTTGTAAAATTTAATTAGTGTGTTTTTACGCTGTGTCTGTAACGTTTTATGGTATTTTTATGAACACAATAAATCAAATCTTTCTTAATTTGTATGAAAACAATATCCAATTTGTGAACTGCATTGCCAACTACGTCACAAATAATTTATCACTTTTAATTTAAAACAGCAAACAGTCAGCCTACTTGAATGATTTGTTGGAGTTATTATATTGTCCATTTTGTTTATTTGCAACTTTACAAAAGCACTTAAGTAATCAAGGGTTCGTACGAATACTTAGACGCTGGTCATTAACACTACCGATGTCCAGGATGAACGTACCGAGTGTATGAACAATAAACAATATACTGTAGTAGACAGTTCCCATGACGTTGTGTGACAAGAAACATTCAAACGTCATCAAGTGATAAACAATAAGTTGTAGGTGGCTTGACCCTTTACTTGTCATATTGTGACCGATCATCATCAATACAGAGCGGAAATTGGCGAGGAGACGGTCTGGCTTACAAATCTGCGGTGTTGCCAAGCAGTGCGACCTCCACAGGTAAAGTTAAACAGACTACACTGTACTGTAGTGTACTTTACCAATTGACAACTAAAGTAACAACTAATATTAATTGTTTATAATATCTAAACAAAATAATTTACTTATATATTTCAAACATTTAAGCTCAAAGCTTAAATTAATATAGGGAACACTGAGTTTGATTATGGTAAATGTGATTCCATAGAATTTAGGTGAGCGCTAGCGAATATTTTTACATTAGTCATTCGGGTAGTGATGGTGGCAACAAACTGAGTACAAACGTATGAGATTTTAACACGTAAGATATAAAACAAATCTACTAATGTTATGTAGCCACAATACTGCAACGAAACGCAACTTAATGGACAAGTGTGAATGTATCATATAGCAAGATATAGCTAGAAAGATTTTGTCTGTAGAATTTAAACTTGGAATAAATTTTACATAGACAACAAAAAGTTATATGATGCTGCATGATTAACCATGGAACAAGGATTGCACGTAATTGAAGCTTAGTAGTCATCATCTATCACTTAGTAAGCTAGGCTAACGCAGTGTTTAATAAAGAATAAGAGTAAAGCATTTCTTCTCCGTATAGGACTTGAAACTTTGCATGCAACCACAGGGAAGCCTGTAAGGCGACACGTGGTGTGGCGCACTCAATCTTTTCCCTGTCATCAATGTTCTTTTGCGCATACTCGTGTTCTTTTTTAAGACACAATCATATGAGAACCCAAAAAGTTTAAAATATTCATTGATACGAAAAAAGGGCAACAATAAAACTGCTTAATATATATATATATATATATATATATATATATATATATATATAATTTCAATAAACATATAGTATATATATATATATATATATATATATATATATATATATATATATATATATATATATATATATATAGAAAGGCATTATGCGCCTTGCCTGAGATTGGGAAAAAAAGGGAAAGCGGCTGTCGAAGGAAAATCTAATACGCGAAGAAGCACTAAACAATCACTAATTAATTACTCACACCAGCTGACTGCTGGTGAAACTTTCACTTTGTGCGTGAGTCGCCAGCGATGATAATTGAGCATTAGAAACTGACAAAAGTCGGGTATTAAATTGTGGACGATGTGGAGGGAAGGATGGTACAAAGCTTATTCTCATGAAAATCCTCCAAAACCAAAATTAGCCATGCCTCCTTGATAATATCAGTGCATGGCATGGTAGTCGTGTACACACGACAAATCAAACAGTAATTTCTGTGGTAAAATCTGTTTGATAGGCTATTAAACCGAAAAAGACTATTGACAGCAAACCACAAAGAAATCAGTATTTGAATCTTACCGATTAATCAGTGCTCTGTATGAGACTGTTATATCAGTACTGTACATCAGCCAAAGCCTTAATTAAAAATAGCTACAATCGATTTAATACAATGTAGCCTATTCAATTCTCGTCAAACCACCTACTTCTTCTTTAGAAGGAGAATAATAACATACTATGGTCTTATAGTCCCATAATTAGGCGTAACTTTAACAGGTTCTACTGTAATATTAAACATCTCTGTCTAAAAAATACAGAAATGACCCGGACAGTGTTTTAAATATTTTATTTGATTGATTATCGTGAATTGACAATTTTATCATTTCAAATACGAAAGGATTCTCGCGATTTTTAGTAAACACATCTGAAATTAACAACATAATATCAGATAGAAATAGTTGGTACACCTATAATAATAATTTTCCAATAAATTTAATTTTTCCAGAACGGCAAATTACCAAATTCTGGAATCCATACAAAATTGCTTATAATTTAAATCCAGTGTGTTTCTGTCACACCATCATAAGGACTCTCATACAGAAGATGTCTTGTATCTTTCTGAGCAGTTTTTTTTTTTTAATTTCCATTATCTGAAGTGATATCAGGCCAAGCCATACACTCGACATAGGGAAGGGCGTCAGGGTCGACGCTGCTACAGCTTCAGATATCGATTGGTGAGGCCCGGAGTTTCACCGGTTCTTTTGTGTGCCTCCAGCCCTCACACCAGCCCTCTGCTCTGGGAAACAAAGAACTCGTCACGACCCACACATAAGCAGCAGCACCGCCTGCCGCCTCACTGGTATTCCAATTTTTACTGAGAATTACAAACTAGTGACGAAATTCCATTGCATCTTACGAAACTTCACGTTTGATCCATCCATTGCGACACTACGCGGTACCAAGAAGTAAGCGGGCATATCGATTACGCAATGGACGTAACTATCATGATATCGTTATCCCAAAGGTCGGAAAAGAGCTTGCTAACTATGAGTTCACCTTACTGTACCAGATTCTTTGTTGTATAAATATGTAGTGCTATATTTATTTGTAAGTGAGAAGTAAGTTATGAATTCGTCACAGAAGGTCATTTATACGTGAACGCAATAAAAGAACTGCGTCAGTCCATATGTTTATTACTGAAGTCCAAATTCTTTACATTTCTAAAGATGTCATATCAAATTATAAGGTAGTTAGCTATCTGTATAGCTGCCCCATAATTTGATTTGGTTTTATCTACTTCGGTGACAACACTGATTAAAACGTCTCCTCTAACGTTCCTAGGCGGGATGTTTCCTACGACAATATAAGACCTACATAAGACGAGAATAGACTTTCTTGCCATCAATTTCCTGATTTTTTCATAATTATCATCATTGTTATACGCCAAAAACTGCGTACAATCTGGTGTTCTTATCATATCAATTCTACTTTCCTCTACAAACACGCGAATCGATGCTGGCCTTCACCGAAGGTTTCCTCACTAAACGAGTTGTAGAATTAGAAAAGGAGAAATGTCATCTCTTCAAATCGGTGATATCAGTGATTTTCTCGTGAAGCAGGATTATCTGTAAAATACAATTTAGTGGCCTGGAACAAATCACGTATGACGCCGAACACGACGTGTTCAAGTCTACGACGTTGCCAAAATCAAAACGCAACTGCGTCAAGTAACGACGCAGTTCGCAAAAATATTGCGTCTGTCGAGTGTCGATTGCAGAAGTGTAAACACCAAACACGCCGGTGACGCGCTGTTATCTGAACCAGAACGGCTGAGCAATGTTTATCTGTCAGTAGCGTACAGCGCCGCGCCGCGCAGTCTACGAGCACAGCCTGTCCATGTCCACGACACAGCCAACTCGATCACTGCTCTTTGTTCTGTCCTAGACGTGACTTACAATATCCTCCAATACATCTTAGAGAACCACGGGAGTTCTTGCCTTGATCTATCCAGTCTCAGTCTACTCCACCCTCTACTATACAGAACGATCTGCACAGTGCACACTGACACTACACGGTACACGAGTCGCTCTGTCCTTGTTCTGTCCCAGTCAGCTATTCAGTTCGTGCACGCCACCTCCACCCCCTCCCCCCTTCTCCCTCTCCACCTCCGGCGCTGCTCCCACAGCTGACCTCGCGCCTGTCATCTTCGTGCGGAATCGCAATTGGGCTCGCCATTTAAACCCAGAGGTCAACAACAGCGCGGGTAGGGCCAATGCAACCGAGATGTAGTCATTAGCCTCTGGGTCGATGATTTGCGAGAAAGTAAAGACAATACCCCTTTTATAAATTTACTCCGAAGTGTTGTTGTACATTTACATTAAATCAGCGAGGGACTTTCTAAAGTGAAGAAAGAATGTTTCCTTTTATATGATAAATTCAGCATAATAAAATATTAAAACATTTTACTGCATTATTACAATAAATATCTATGCTAATGTGAGTGCTTTTTGAAAAAATCAAAAAGCAATATTGGAACAAAAATAATTTTCGTTAGAGTATATCATATTTCCAGAGTGATTTAAAATGCTTTAAATAACATTTTAGCTAGTGTTGTATAATGATTAAGAAAACCACAATTTGCACAATTCCAAGTAAATTTTAACACTAAGTCAAGTGTGTTTTTGGTTTGTTTTTCAATTTAAAACATACGTTAATGGTCGTAGATTTAGAAAATTAAATCGAAATGTGTATTTTTGTAGTCCATATTCTTGTCTAAGGGATTTGTGAAATTACATAGAAATTAAAACAGATAAGGTAAATAATGAATTCCAATACTGATGTTTGATTTTTTATATCTTTATTAACCCAGTACAAAATAAATAATAGTTTAATGTGTAGCATGGACACTGACTAACAACACAGGTAGGTGATACTGTGTATATACAAAGGCCAAGTATTGTTTTGACTATCATTTAATTATTGAAAGTGTAATATTGTATTCCATATACACAGTGCATCTACAGTTTATTTTTTTCTGTAATCAAAAATGCTCTATCTCCTCAGTAAACCCTTTTGGACTATATTAGTTATGTATATAACTTAAGGTTAAATAAGAGGGAGGTGAAGCAGAAAGTTCTAAAATCCATATCTAGTCAAGTTACATAAATAACTAAGGTTTCAATCAAATGTAAACAAGAGTAGAATTAAATTTGTATAACTGACAAGGATTACAACCATAAGTGTTTGAATGTTAAAGTTTTATACGTAATACGTACTGACAAAAATATGTACCTGAGCGTATTTTATAGAAATACATTAATTATTTAAAAATTATAAAAACACTAAAAACTAAACTTTTAAAGTTGAATTTTGTAAGAAATAAATAATTCAATTGAGGTTAATCAATTTATTATTTTTCCAATAAGGAAAAGGAAGTCAGATGATGTGTGAGTGACTAAGTCGTTCATAAGGAAATAGTTGTGCCTATTTCACCTATTTAATACCTGTGTCTGGTTGTCACAAATGAAGGTTAAAAGAGCTTGTGCAGGTGAAGTGTAATTACCTTCTTCAGCAGGATGTTTAACAGTTCCTAGAATACATGCTCATTATACGAGAAAGCTTTTGTTTCTAGAACCACTCAGTGTTTTTAATGTGAAGAAACCGGCTTGTATATTGCACCATCATGTGCAATTCTCCAATTAATGATATTACTAAGCTAGTTTTTATATAATTTATCATCCAGTTTATTTTTATTTTTTAATGATAAACAGGTTAACAATATTAAAAATAAAAGCTGAACATCATATTCAAATATAAATGGTATGTTTTGGTTTTATTTGAAATATAAATATATTCATTTTTAAGTTGTAGAAACGTATAAGAGGCCAAATAAAACAATACAGTTTTATATATCAATCCAATACTTTAAAATAACTGAAGTAGAGCACTTCTAAAGTGTAATGAGATGGTGATTTGAGTCTCAAGGACCTCAACTCCAGGATATGATGGATCTTTAGAAGAATTAGAGACATGGATTAGTGTGAGCACAGCTCATTAAATAAATCCCTCAATATTTCAGCTTAGTAACTGCTTTATTAATGGTTTACCTTAGGTCATTCTTGGATAATTGCTAGTTTTTAAACTTAAAGCTCTTAAAACCCAGAAAGCTTAAAGTACAGTAATTAAAAGTCAACTACTGTAATTATAATTGTGTTCAATTTGTTCTATACACGTTCATTGATGAACCTGAAAAGGCTTTTATAAATCCCATATTGAAATGTTTAATGTAAAAAATGTACAGAGGCACTAAATGTTATCAAAATAAAATAAAACACCATCAACAGTTACAAAATTGCAGTGAATGAATGAAAACTAACTTTTAACCATCATGAATGATCAGAACTCAATATCAAGTTTTAGTGTAAATGTTGATTTAAAGCATTTGGACAGGGCCGCATTTACAAATTCGGCGCCCCTAGGCTTACAGACCAAAGAGCGCCCCCCCCCCCCCCCAGAGGACTCTGATTACACTGACGTAGAAATCCAGTAAATTTCTTAATTACGTAATTTTGATGAAAGATAATTACAATAGTATATATATATATATATATATATATATATATATATATATATATATATATATATATATAGGAGTGTTTTGAATAAATAAAAGCAATGAACCAATGAATGAGTCAACGTCGCACCCCGGACCTAGTTGACCTTGGCCACCCGCCCCGCCGAGCGCCAACACCAACCGCCGCCGCAACTTTTTTCTTTTGTGTACTTTAAAATTTATGCGCCCCCTAAAATTTTGCGCCCTAGGCCTGGGCCTAGTGGGCCTATAGGGAAATGCGGCACTGCATTTGGAGTAACAATATTTGAAGCTATACATGCCTCAGATCTGAACTAAACATTAATCCTCTGTCAATATGCTAACATGACGATATAACATTAAAGTATACAGTAATTAATAAAACTATGAAATGACACAAATCGTAATAAATATAAAGTATGGTATTTAACCCTTCTATCCCCACAAGCCAATCTAATCAGTTGTCAAACAGATCTGACTCAAAGTCCGCCACGATTTGTGCTCGGCTCAGGCATTCATACCGAGAAATGGTGCAGGCCAATAAATTCGGCTTCGCGCTTTTTTTACTACATGGTTTTTTACTACTGATAAGCGTAAAATTTACACCAAAATATAGATAAAGAACCATTCTAAATGGTTGTTTCAAGTGAAATTACAAAATTAATAATGTGCAATTCTTTAGTAAATAGGCGATTTCGTTAATTCAAATTTTTCTAAGACATTAGAATAAATTATTTAAGTTTTAATTGGTGTTACAAATTATTCTATTTGATTGCTTGTATACTCTCTGTATATACTTTAAAAAATCTAATACTGCAAAGAAAATTTGTAGACCTTATAATGTTCAATCCCCGGTTCTGTAACTAGCTCACCTTTAAAACTCAATAAAAGTCAATATTAAAGGTTATGTTATGCTCAATTTAAGTTTTATCCTGACAAAATATAAATATTAATTTAAGTTTTATCCTGACAAAATATAAATATTTATTTCGAAGTTTAAAGGTGTGCTAGTTACAAAGTGGGGACTACTGGAATATCCAGTTTATCAAAAGCTTGAAAACAGAGACACTTGCCAATGCACACGTGAATCTGATTATGTTATATTAACATTGAATCAGTACAAGATAATCAATAAAAAACTGCTGAAGAGGTAACTGAGTTGTGCTGTAAAAGGTATAATGTCAACTAATGTACAAGTGTTCAGAGTGTTCATATAAGACCATTAGCATCAATGGCAGCTTATAAGTGTGTAATTACTTTTTGACTTTGCATACTGAACACTTCAAGGCTAAACTGGTTTGAAATCAATAAATAACACTCTTAAGCTATGAATAAATACAACTGCCTTTTCATTAGTTAACCAGCTTGATGATGATGACCTTGTGACAAATTTTATTGCTCATAAAAAAGCCATAATTATAAATCAGTATTCAGTCTAGAAATTAAAGACATAATATGGACTAAGTCTTGTTAGACATAAACTATGAAAATTATTCTTTAAAGCACGCTGAAGAAATTCAAAGTATTTATAAATAAATACAAACTCAATATTGCAAATCCTCTGTGACAACAAAATTGCTTTTAAAAACAATATTTTCTTATGTTTTTGAAAATTCAAAAGATATAATGGATAATAAGTATTACAAATTACTGACTTTAATATCTAATAAATTGTTTTCTCATCCCCCTACTATAATTCTGTCTCCTATCATATCAAAATAACAATATTATATTACAGTACGGAAGCATTATAAACTTAAGTTTTATTACTTAAATCTTTTGTTTGAGGTAAGTATTTTCAGTCATTCTAAACACAACATTTTGGAACAATTGAAAAGAACAAAAACCAGAATTATGGCTATTGTATAGGTGAATTTATGATTGTTTCAACAGATATTAGCAAATTACTGGATTTCACTGCAATACTTCTCGTAGTGTGAGGCCTCCAGTCATAAACATTCAAACATTCAGCTGACTTATTGCTTGGTGCTAAGAATCCCTCTCTGATTGTAAAAGAACAAGGGTTAAACAGAAGAAACTGGTGTGAAAATGGGGAAACTCAAAACTGCTCACTTAACATCATCCATATACGTACAACATTACACTCTGTATAACAAAGGCAGTATGAATATGCCATTCTGAGCACAGTGTTCATAGTGAATAGAGCAATCTGATAGGGAAAAACTAAATATTTTACACCTGAAATTAATAATTAAGAGAAGTGCAAAGTTTCAGTATTTAAATATTGTTAAGGACCAGTTGTACTAGTGCTAATTTATATCCAATGCTAGAATATCAGTAAAAGCCTTTTGAATAAATAATAAAACCATGAGCTGGAGTGCACCATCTATGGTCAGTAGACTTCTAAATCTGTGCAAACCCCTCAACCTGCTGAGAACAAAAAGTCAATATATCTGAGAACATAAGTCAAGGTACTTCTAAGAATTCAGAGGCCTTTCACCCATAATAACAAGAGAGTTTTAAGTTAAAACCCCAAAGACAATTGAAACAGAAGAATCTTTTATGTCTTATAAATCCAGATACCAATGCCAAAAAATTGTAATTATTGTCTAGATGTCAAGAGACTTATGAGTGAAGAACCAAAAGACCCTCAGAAAAAACAAAATTTCAAGAATCTAAAGACCATTGCCAAATAAAACAATTATTGTAGAATAATAAATTAAAATATATTATTTAGAATATAGGTATAGACACTAAGAGTAATTATATCGGTGATACATGAGTGACCACATAATAGAAACAAACATCATTAACATTATGGTTATAGGGTCAGCGGCTGATGTAACCTGTAGGTTCCTGTTACTGAACAATAAACTAGAGGCCTTGGCTGCAAGAAAATACACCAATGTGTGATAATAGTACGTTAATTAGCCTACTTGACAGATCTGGTGGAAACTGAGATAATGTAATCCTTAATTAATTTTATATTCACATGCTAGTAACTATTGTACATACTCTGATATCCTCATTCTTAACTCAAAAGAACAAAAATTTATAAATATTTTTAAATATAAATGATCACGATTTAATGAAGTGCATACTACTAATATTCTCATATTGGTTACAAGTGACCTACCGTGCACGGTAATAATAAATTGTCTGGAATACATGTAAGGCTTCATATTATTTATTGTATTAGGTTTTTAAAATATAAAAATACCATAAACACTCAAAATATAAAAAGTTTAAATACTCGTCAAGGTTCTTAAACAACTTCTTGAGTTGCACATACTAATATACATGGCTTACAATAATTTAAATTGATTTCAACCAAATTTAGTAGATGGTTTTATTCACATACTTTGGATACATATACAGCATACATATTTTGGATAAACACAAAAGCCAGCCTGTTTGATCAAAAAGTTCAATTATAGCAGCTTTATATCTATCAAATGTTTCAACTGAAATAGTTACCAATTATATTCTACCAAAATGACTTTAGATATTGAATATTATTTGAATATAATGTCTTCAAGATTGTTGTCATTCAAATGTTCAAAAATCAAGTTTTAAGGATCAACCACAGTATCGTATATCAAAAAGTTAAAAAATCAAAAGACATTTAAAGCTTACATTCTTATAAGCCATATTTTTTTATTTCTTATAACCATTTAGGCCAAGAGATCTTCTAATTTGTGAAAATCTTAATAACAATAAAAATTGTTTTAAAGTTCTTATTTCATCTCTGTGTGGACCTCTTATTGACTGAACCTTGCCACTTTTCTTGAAAAACTAGATTAATACTGATTAAGATAAAATGATTGCCACAGATTTTAATATAATGGAATAATATGTTGGAACAAGAACAAAAAAATGAAGATTTGTTAGTGTGCTTGTTAAAGGTCATGAATAAAACACAAAAATGTGGTTATGTGGTTAGTTTTAATGTCAATATTGTGGTGACACCAACCTAAATAGATGAAAATTGTAAAACATGTATTGATAATTTTGCCACAAACATGAAGGCCTAATTGAGTGGCAAGAGTCTTATCTTATGTCTCTGATTATCTCATAATAATTCTAAAACTTCCTAGAACTACAAGACTACATGAATTCTAATTTCTTCAAACATTTATGAAAATAACATTTAATTAATCTGCTGGAATTAAAATTTTGTTTAAGATATAAACCTTGGGACAAATTAAACAAATTAAAATATAATTTTCAACAGTATGACTGCTAAATAAATGAGTACACACCTAGAGCACTCAAATAACTTGTCTAAGACAACCTGGAACTTAATAAACAATTGCACTAGTAAAACTAAATTATTCAAACATTAGCTTTAAAAGAATTCTTCACATAACAAATCCAAAAATATACAAGTAATTTTCATTATTTTGTTGCAAATACAGCTTCAATAGTTAATAACAGAAACAACTAAACCAAGGTCACTCAAAATTTTTGAGTCCCGTTACATTTTGAAATCCTAACTATGACTGTAGGATAATTGATGAATCTCAACTTGTTAAACTGGCCGCACTCTAGCCAAAAAACTCTTCAAGAAATTGTAAAATTAACATCATAGTAAAAATCTGCATAACTAAAATAGTACAACCAATAGTTCACATTATTAACTTATAAAAAAAGACTGGAATATTTCTTCAATTGTGTAAATCTTCATAAATCAAGCCCATCTACATAAAGGGAAGTATGAGAAATAGAAGACCACCACTACCACCACTCAATCTCATTCCTACCATACTTTTCAAAATTCATTAGTGTTCCACAAGGATAAATACTGCAACCTATTCCTTTTCTGTATCAAACAAAAATATATTTTTCAATTTGCTAATAATACAACACTTAACCAGAAGTAAAACTAATATGAGTATCTTGAAATCAAATTGTTAAGAATTATAGATTGCGTGCGCAGTTACCTTAAAATTCTTGGAAACTAAATTTAACTAAACCTGGGTACATTGTATCCAAACTCAATAAAAAACTCTCCGTTTAAAAAAAACTAATACCGTTCCTGCCCTGTTCACATAAAGAACATCAACTAGAACTGCTGATGTCTGCAGAGAATGTTCTATGAGTGAGCCTGTATGATACCCTCTCCCACTGTGAGCAGGTGGAAGGTACACAGAAAAAATAGCTAGTCTACAGTATAATAAGATGCCACCACCACGATACAATCATTTTTATGATTATCTAAACTGTAGAAACAAAAATGTTGACACGAATTACGTTATATAAAAACTATCTATGTTGTGTATCTATAAAATTTAACAAACAAAACAGTTAACATTTAGTTACGGTTTACTGTTTTTAAGGATATACTATGATTCTATTGTGGTGGTGGCCTCTTATTATACTGCAGCCAATAGCCAAGAAGCTGTATATTCTCAGAATGGTGAGCTCACTTGGCAACCTCCCTTTTTGTTCAGTGGTGTACTTTAGCGGTGTTGAAACTCACATATTATATTCAATCATTTTCTGGGGACATTGTTAGAGTCTTTTGCAAAAACTTTGTATTTTAGAAAAAGGGCAATCAGAATAATAAAAGAACTTCCCCTAGATATCACTGTCACCAGGCCTTTCTCAATTCTTAGAATTTGAACAGTACAGATTCATTCTTTTAATCTTTGAATGTATAATGTATTTTAAATTAAAAAGATCACCTAACATTCCACACCAGCATATATTATGTATATATAAATATATAAGAAATAGTTTGTAGACCAACACAAATTGAACTATAACAGAAAATTGGACTATATTGGCCAAAAATTGACCAGTCATATATCATCAATCGGGTAAATACTGAGTACCGTAACATTCAAAACACTTTGTAAAAGCAAATACAACTGTGTACATATACTTTGATATACTTTAAAAATGTGCATCAAGCCTGTAGCATATATTGGCGTTCTAAGCCTATAACAGATATCTTTTTATTTTCAAAAAAACTCATCACAATCTTAAATGTGTCCCTAAACCTTGTCTGAAATTTATAGCCGTAGAATGTTCCCACACAACCCCACAACACATCCCTGTGAGGGTACTATGACGTATCCATTGCATCTTGCTCTGATCGGATAACAATTGGAGAAGATTACGTTAAAAATATGTAAGTTTAGTAATGGTGCAAACTGAAATCTCAAGACAAAAGTCCAACATCAAATCTACAATCCTTATAAATAATAGAAAATACATTTGTAATCCTAGGCTACTGAAAATGGTTAAGAGTTGAGTTACGACATTGTGATAACAGTTTCAAGAATATTCACTAATCAAAACATAACAGTGCTAAAATAATAATGACACTTGTGTATAAAATTTCAAAAGTCTAACTTTATAAAGTGTAGGATATTGCTAGATGGGACTAAATAGGCTATATATCTATTAAATTCAAAGAAACATTCATTCTATAACCCACCTTATTTGATTAACAATAACTTATTTATTTCGTTAGTTTCAATTTAAAATAATAATAGATATACTAATTTTTATTTCTATCAACAAAACTCTATGCTGTTGATGAGCCCATATATATTTACACATTTGTAAAAAAATCTACGAAATAACCAAATCATTAGCCAATTCTTAATGTTCAGCACATATACATATGCTATATACACATAAATAAATATATATACACGATTTTTCGTTTGATTTAAGTATTATTGATTAGAGAGAGAGAGAGTATATACAAAACAATCCGTTATTCACAGAAAATGTTATTCAGTAATAACATTTTTCCCATTGCAACAAACTACGCCACATTCATAAATAATTAAGCACCACAAATTAGAATTTTATCGGTTTTCAAATAAAACTTGACAGCAGAAATCGTTTTATTGCCCTATGACGTCTAGTTCAAACAAAAGAACTTGAAGAACAAAGAAAACTACTTCAATTAGCAACGAGCTTCGTAAAATAAGACGTTTCATGAATGAGACTTACCTTTAAAAGGTCGTAGGATCCTAAATTGCACTTGGTGAAAGATACTTTATGTTATAAATAGCAAGATATTTGGCACTTAGTGGAAAGAAACTTGGTTGAAGTTGCTGTTGTGATTCAAGCAACAACAGCTGATCAACTGAGCGTTCTGTTCTGCACCTGGCTAGAGATCAGCTGGCTAGCTTGGCAGGAGGCCAACGGCGCATGCGCCAGCACCCCCACTCCTAGTCGTCTTTTCAATAATATTGACCCACAACAAACATCAGCTGAGCTCCAGCCCAGAAGATCCTATTTTCACGGCTGATAACAGATCCTGGGCATGACGTCAGTTATAGTTTATTGAACATAACACTAAGTTTACGTCGTATAAATTTTTATTTTGTAAGTTGAATGAATGTTGATGTTATTCAAAACAAATGCCACTACCTACATTATTTTATTTTAAATATGGTTGTTGGTTTCACTTGTTTCCTTTCCGTTTCTTTTTTTTAATAGAATTGGTGCTAAACAAAAATGAACATTGATTTTCAAATAACTATACAGCATTGTCTCAATCCGTTTAGCCTGCATATAAAAATAATGTAATACCATTGTTTATGCGAATCTGAGTTGGTACATAAACATCTCCCAAACCCACTGATACTGTTATCTTATTTCTTACACAAATTAAACACATAATTTAATCATGCCATCATAAACGATATCATATTTCGTTTGTCATGTTAATACAAATTCAAAATCCTTTTATTGGTCCACGTATGTAAAATCTGTAGATATAATTTTGTTATTTCTACAAGAATTTAGTACTGGATGTTTTATTATGAAAACTCTCTTAATAAATTTGTTTACATGGACATATACTACATAAATATTATAGTACATACCGTATGAAAACTTAAAACTGTAGTCTAAGCAGTATAGAGGAAGATTTATTTATTTACTTGCTTTATTACAGGAATCAACCTAACTATGGTCAAACAATACCACTAGTTTATATTAGGCTAATTTTAATTTAATTTCTATGAGATTTCACACTCGTAAACAACAGTGAATTAAATTAAAAAATAAAGGAATAGAACAAGTGCATCCACATACAATCAAACACTCCTTCCTGCGTGCACTTTGTGCAAATTTATAAAATTTTAAACTAGGTACAAAATTAAATATTCCAATGAAAATAAAACCACAAATACATACACAAAAATATATCAGTCATAGATGACAACAACGAGAAACAATTTTAGATTACTACTACAGCGTGACAGATATGGTAAAATGATAGCAGTGATAAGAAAGACAGACCAAACTCTCTATAATACGATATCGCACAGTACATGTAGAACATACAGAAGTTAAAGTCGCGGCCTCGTATTACGTACGCTTATGATAACCGATCTCCACGACCTCTCGTTTGACTCCCTGTGCTGTCTGTCCCAGCGATATCGTACATTTATTTTTGTAAACATAAAACCTGTCTTTAAAACATCAAATATCTCGTGATACGGTATTACAAGTGGAGATAATAGAAAGTGTAGAGCTATTTCACTGGTATTGTTTTTTGAAAAAATGGAATGTTACATAAATAAAAAAGACCAGAGAGCATCCCGCACCAGAACACTGTTACGAGTGTTACGTGTTACGCATCGCAACATCAGGGAAACGCTAGCGGTCAACAGCGATAGGGCAACACTGCCTCAAATGCCATTGGACCATTTTAGTGTTGGTTACTCTGTGATCCGAAAATAAAAACCTCTAATTAAAAAAAAACTCTAAAATCGCTGATTACATTTATTCTCTTCGAATCACAATTTGCAATAAAAAAACTTAGTGCTCGAGAGTGTAAAACATTTAGTAACATTAAATGATAATTGGTGTAATTTTATTGCACATCCAATTGTTTACAGCACCTAAATCTTGTTGAAAATAGTCAAGTCCTCGTTATAGGTTATAACTTTAAACAACTTGAGTATAATAAGTGCTGTAAGTTCCCGGCTAGACCTATTTTGGTCAGCTGCGATAAAATGACAAGAACTTTACTGGAATTCGTAAATGCTCCACGTAAGTATCGCGACTCGTTCTTTTAATAACCGGTCGTTTGTTTTATAGTGATCATTAACCTTTGTCATACAGGTTAAAATTCGTAAAATTAAGATATTTGGGGAGAACATTTATTACGAACTATTATGGCAATTTCATAACAGTATGTACATACTGTTATTTTTAAAATTCTAATAGAATAGCTTTTTTTATTTTATTACGAGTTTAATTCAAATACAACTGTTTGAAATTCTCAGTAGTTAAAAGATTCAGCAGGGCTTTGAACAGTTCCATAGTTGTTGTCATCTAATTTGAGGAGGGAATCTGTTCTGTACGTTCTCAAGTCTATAAATACACTACAGAGATTTCTCCATTCTCCAAACTCTCAGACCCTCGCCGACCCAGCGACCTTGTCACAACGGGGTGGATGTGGATGGAGACCGTGGATCTGACCTCTTGGCGACCGTTCCAAACTATTTTTGATCTTCGACTATTTTTGCACAAATGTTTGGCACAGCTCTCTCCCGCAGATTGCCAAGATATTGTGAACATGCCGTGTGTACCTTGCCAAACAAAAACTTACTTGGCATACTCAGAATTACTGTAAACAATGACAACACTTCGCCCACTCAATCGGCCATAGAACCTTATGAAAGCATTTTGATGCAGTAAGCATTCAGTAAACAATTTATATGAAATAATTAATGAAGTAGATTGTCAGTCTGCTGAATATAATTGTTTGTAATACATCTGTGAGGACGCTTGTATCAAATTAAACGAAATAAATATAAACCTAATTACATTTTTTTAATGACCTAGTACGTATCCAACATTATTGAGTCTAACTTTAAGTATTTTCTTAGACTAAATATTTATAATATAAGTTGAGTTTTCCAATTTGAAATTTTTCAGAAAAAATGAAATGTCACAATAATCTGGTTTGTTACAGCTCCAACCCTCCCCCTCCAGTTACTCTCTATCCTCCTCCAATCAGTGGTGCCAACATACGAATATTACAATTATTATCGCTGTGTAAAGACTAATTAACAAAACTAATACGCGACTAAACGTGTCCATGAACAACATATATGTAGGGTACCAGCAGTAGGCGTACTAAATTGTGGTACATGCAAAGTTTCGAGTATTTGTTATAATTATAACAATCAATAGCTCTGAGAGTATAATACTCGTATAATAATTGGGAATAGTATTACTTTGTGAACGGGATTGGATAAGTAAATGCGAGTATTAGTATAAGTAATTTATTGTTTCTGCTTCAATGTTCGAACACAAGCGAGGTAAAGCACCTTTATAAAGGTATTCTCAGATTTCGTTGAAACATTAATTTCCACTTCCAGGAAAACTTTACATTTAAAACAAATTTTTATACGAGCAAATTTCGAAAAAGATTTCAGAGATATAATTATATATGGTTAGGAGGGGTTTTTTATGTATCTTGTCCATCCCAAACCATTTTCAATACGTAATGTACATTTTCATGAATTTATATCAACATTTTAAGAAGTGGTCACTCGTAATGTTTTATATAATAGGCGTATGTTTTATGTAGAATTCATAAACCAAATTTTCATAACAGACCTTTCTGGGTACAATTCCCTCTTGTTTTTCAATATATTTATTGTGTTTCTCACAGTAATCGACCCATGTTACTATGTTATAGAGTGGGTATAAAAGGTTGACTGCCCAAATGTAATCAACTTTCCAGCCACATAGCTAAAAGGCTCCACTTTTAGAGCCGCCATATGCTGGCGACCAAAAGTTTAAAATGAACAGTCACTTTTATTTAGACGAACCTAACGGGCGGAGTCGAATCTCAGGATACTGAAGGATGGGTCTACTTTAATCCATACAATCATAAATAAGCGTTGAAGGATTGCCAAACGGAATAGTAAATTTCGTCCCGAGATATTCCGATATGAGACGAACGAAAAAACACATTACGCAATAAGGCTTGGACACACTGGACGTAATTTCTTACTCGATAAAATCTTGTCTCTACTGTTATTTTGTACTGTTGCAGATCAGCTGTTTAGTTGGAAGCTTAGCCGTATTTGTGAACAAACAGTGAGTGAAACCAGACATTACAGTCAGTACAGTACAATACTTGTCAGTAATTAAATTGCAATAGTTTAGAGTTATCGAATCTAAACTAAATCGTATATACCATTTATTCAAATTAAAGATTTATGTTGTATTTGAATTATTTATTTGTCTTGTCTGATCGTGTATTTCATTCTGCCTATAACACATTTTTAAAATACTAGCTGTTACCCGCAACTCCGCACCCACTTTTTGAAATCAAAGAGTGTGTAACCTACTTAATCACAGCACTTATGACGGAATTATGATGATGGCATATTATATGTTTTACACGGAAGTAGGCATACGAGTAGGTACATATTATTTCAGTGTTCAAAGTTAGACAATAAGAGGATGAGTGACTATTTTTATATCAAGTTTGCGCGTATAGGAGGATTTCTGGTTACAATTATATTTACGACGTCACAGCTGAGTTTTTGTTGCCCCAATCACTAAAATATATACATAGGTCTATGTACATAGGTAGAAATCTACTTTGTTAAAACAGTTTTCCAGCCCTTGTAATCTAATTCTGGTCTAATATATAAGCAGTTCCATATTTGAGTTCGTCTCGTTGTACCGATAAAGGAAATATATTTACATAAGTAGGACAGAGAAGTCTACTTCAGGATCCATGTCAAATTTCAGTACAATTGGTCCAGTAGTTTTTGCGCTATTGTGTAACACACACCGAAATCCAGAGTCACCATTAAATTTGTATCCATCATGTATCCGGTGATGAGAGTATACAAAGTCTTCTTAGTTTAGCTCAGATGCAGCTGACTGATCTCGATAAAATATATATCACAACAATTAATTTCCTCTCGTCTCTAAAGAAAGATAGCCAACTCTGCCACAACCCCAAAGCCACATCCGTGTTTAAGAAGTCATTCACCGCGCTCCACGCCGCAACTCAGTCTTCTGTTAATAATCGGTAATTCGTATTTATTGTTTTATTGTTAACAGGCACACATATTTACAGTAGGGTCCATGCTCGTCTCATGTGTACACGCAACAGATTATCAATGTTGCTCTCGTCTGTTTCCTGTCTTTAAAAACTTAAAAACATGGCCATTGGAATTCGTCTGACAGATGGAACGGAGATAAGTTTGATTATGTACTTATTAACCTTAACCAGACATCGGCACACATAAAAGCGTTTATAAATTGTTAACTTTACATAAAGCGTTTGACACGTAATTTATTATACCTGGATTTATGTAACCAAGTATTGTATTCTCTTAATTATATTATAAACAGTTTTGTAAATGTAAGTAATAAAATAATAATAAATTTATTTCCAAATAACAACAAATAATTACAATAAATCCAACAGTAATACAATAATTGAAAATAAGGTAAACATTACATAGCATATATATATAAAAAAAACAACATAGCATATACAAAACAAAAATGATTTGCTCAGGCTGACCAAGTTTACACTTACCAGTTAATTAAAAGAAAAAATACAATGAACAGGATTTTTGTTGGTTGTTTTTGGAAAATGAAACCTCCAAGGCAAAGCCTGATTGGAGGAAATAACGTGTACTTATTGGATAAGAAATTGCCGTCAAGTAATACAGGGCTCTATATTCCAATAGCTGCTTATCACTTACATGACGATGGGACGTTTAGATATAAATGTACAGTCTGTCAATGAATCAGTAATAGTCAAGTTAATGCAGACGTAAGTTTACGATTTGTCAACATACGGTAACGATTGGAAAGGCATGCACGATCGTCGTGCAAATAAATTAACACAGTGATGAAACGCGTGAAAAAAGTCTTTTTTACACATACCAGATTAGACTTCAAAACGTGGTTTACAGAATAAAGTGAAAAAGACGAATCCAAACGTATACGTGTATAACCATAGTACGCACGAGCCTGGCATTACTTACAGACAAAATATAAAAGAAATAAGATACGTTGTGCAACTTACATATGAAGACATGAAAGAATTTACTAACGTTGATACTCAATGTAAAATAGATTAAATATACTCGGCCTAAACTAGGCAAAAAACCATAAACGAAATGACATTTTGTTGTGAATACATTGTAAAGTGGAGTACATGAGTTCGGCTTACATTAGACATAACATCTTTAACTATATTTTTGACAGTATATGGTGTATGAGTTCTAAGTGTCTCTGATAACAAAACTATGTAATAAGTTAATTTTGAACTTCTTCGTTGCCGACTTTTCTGGATCTCTTTAGACGAGCATGACTCCAGATTTCAGAAATCAAATCTGTAACAGCATCAGATCTCCAGACGCTGCACTAAGACGAAAGTGAACTGAAGCTTAACTCAACATCCACATGCAGAATCATAATATTGTATTGCCAATTCTCAAAACTCCAGATCCAGCTGAAGGGATTTCTTCACACACTAACTAATCTATTTTCATGACTCGAAATACTACAAAACACGTTCCTAAACTTTTAAGACTAATATTTCTAAACATAATTAAGACATTCGATAGAAACCCCCTCTCTGCACTCCATTTGACATCGCTACTATAATTTACCTTCATAAGGAAGGTAATCTCAAACCAGAACGTAAACAGTGAAATGATTCCCTGCATCTTTAAGCTATGTGACGATTATTAGAATATCGTATATCTTATTACGCTGCTTCATTATAGAATATATTTGATAACCAGTTATCCTTAGAGTTCTTTGGATTATATGTATGTATAACATTTTGTAACTGTTTTAAAACTCACTTCGTAAAAAATCATTTCGGGATTCAAATTGGCATCCATCTGTGTTTTCCTGACTTAATTATTTCAGGTACTAGGTACTTTTTAAAAAAACTGACAAGTTTTGTCCCACATGGTTGTACCAGAACGCAATTGTCTCTCTGTTTTTTTCTACTTCTAGGTGTCCAAACAACACAATAGTTGCAGTATAATGTATCTGTTATGTGCTACTGCCCTTGAGTTTGCTGTCATAATCTTTATTTACAGGTATAGTTTGCTGTGTTTATTTAACTTCCAAAATAATCTTGAACAACCTTTCTTCTTCAAAATAGTTTCTTCTGGAGTAAGTTGTTTGGTTGATGATTGACATTTTATACTCCATCCATCTGGTATAGCAGCAAGAAAGGTATATCTATAAATGTTATCTATAAAGACACCGTATTCATTCATATCCATTTACAATACCTTAAGATCTTCTATGATATTAACAACTGTCTCAATTTATGTCCATATTTCAAGCTTGAAGCATTGACTTCCTTGCTTTAGATTAAACGGGTTAAAGACTTTTCACAGCTAGTTTGAGATGATTTCTTACCATCCCAAAGTTGGATTTTGTGACATCGTCGAAGCCATCTATGTAATAAAATATCCTTTGCGGTTTAGTCAGAAAAGATATTGTTAGTTTGGACGCTTAATTTGTACAACACTGATGGTACGATGAATCTAAAGATTAGCACATTAATGTACTCAAAACACTTTCAAATAATTAATTAGAAACTACGTCGTTTTGACACTTTAGTAACTATATAAATGTACAATAAGAAAAATCCATCTAAATTTATTTTTTTATATATTTATTGGCATATAAATTGTTATTTTGAGATTTCCCATGTTTTATTATCTTTGCAAAGCACTTTGGTCGAAACAGAATGTCATTACAGTGACTTTATTCAGATTACGCATCTATTTTTAAAGAAACCCAATGTGGCTGACATGTTTTAAAAGTTGTGTACGGGAGAGTTTAGAAACTTTTTTGTGTAGGCCCGGGGGATACAAAAGATTTTCAAAACAAATTAGATTTCTAAAATATGTTTCTCTTCTAAACCTATTAATTAATTTAACTACACTAAATGCTAACATCATGAATAACCGATAATTATTAAGAAATTCAATAAAACAATAATACAAGTGAACAACTTTACATAGTAGGCTATATGTCGAAAGATCCAACAACCATCCAAACGGTGACTAAAACACAGATGAGAATGTTGGTTAGCGATGTGACTCATCTCAGACCCTCTTATTGTCCACAACGCACACGACAGAACTGGAACAGTGGTACTGGTAAATAGACACTGAACCGTCTGCGCGTCTCCTCGGCTTGTCTTCGTCAACTGCATCCACCTGGAGGCGGTTTGTAGCACGGTTCAAGTGACACGAGCGCTGTTTACTATTGATGTTTTTGTGTCATATACCACACATCTTGCAACATTTTATTTAGACTATCAAGATTTAGAACCGACTAGCTACAATAGTGAACAATGAATGACACTAGATGTACGATTCGTTGTGAACGAAAGTAAATCCTTGCGTACGGCTCGTACAAGCTCCATGTAAGTATGAGTTTTATACGTTCGTCTTATTTGAGAATCTCTCGAAACCAAATTCACTGTTCGTTAGAAAGTTTGAAAATTCTTCATCGCTTATTTATGGATGAGTGAATGAAATGTGTGAATGGGATGTGATGTGAATGAAGTGAGTAAAACTATTCTTCCACTTGCTAGGTTCATTAAAATCAGCGCTATTTGCCAGTTGAAGCATTTGCGCGCCGGTATATTAACGCTCTAATAATAAAGCTATATACGTAGTAGTTATATACTAGTGGAAAGAAAGTACAAATTTTTGTAAGTTTTTCAAAATGTCTGTCAGTATAATTGTTACCTTCTATTTACAAAAATTTTGGTGACTTGTGTAGCTGGCTTTGCTGAGAAACACAATAAATGTTTAGAAAATCAGGAAAGTAAGTTTACCAGAAAATTTTACATCTTCAATTTGATCCATGATTAAACATTTTAAAATAAAAAATATGGAGGCATGTATACACGCGAAGCGGGTTTTCACCCATTTCCAGTGAGGGTGTTGCACTCTTATAAAACGTTTCTGTTCCTTCCACTGGTCGGTTTATTACTTTGTTAAAAGGATGCGCCACTGGTATTCGTGCGCTATAATCATGTTCCTCAGTTAACAGGGTCGAGTGAAAACGACTCCGATATACGGCTCAAATATCTTCAGGCCATCTTCCTCTAAACGGCCTTATCGCCGGATGGCAAGTCCGGTTTTCTTATCAGGTCGAGGCGTTATAATGATGTAGCAGTTGACCTCTCTGATGAAACTCTCTTCCCCCCCCCCCCCCCTCTTGAGCCTAGACGCCTCGCCTACTGCACGTGATGCACAACAGTGAACGTATCTAGGTCAGCGAGACGAGAGTCGCTTTTGCCTGCGGCGCTTTTACTCTGGCAACTCACCTCCAAACAAACGCTACGTTTCCCGGAACGGTTCAAGTGGAGAGTGGTCGATGGTAGGCTTCTTCAACACCATCGGTTGGAATACTCCTATGGCAACTACAAACTCACTTTGCGTTAAACGAGATTAAATGAACGCGTTTATATGATTCCCAAAACGTACATATCAACATAATTGATAACATAATGTTTACGATGTAGAAGGCGTGTCCTAAAAATTAAAAAAAAACTTGTCAGACCAAAAAATGAATAAAGTTTTCATGGAAGTTTGATAACATTATGGATCTTTTCCATACAAAATTTGAGCAACCATTTATTTAGTCACATTATGAAACTTGACTAGCAGCAATCAAACTGCGTGAGCAACCCTAATTATTTTGTAAATATTACTTAAATGAGAGTGACAAACAAACAAATAATTATCCTTTTTATTTTGTGAAACCTTTTGAAGGCACTTCACAAAAGTAAATATAATTAGAAAAGCCTTACAAAATAAATATATATATATAATAAATTATTGGTTTTTCATTTGTTAATCTAAATTAAACAACCAATAGGTCGTTTGATTTAGATTAACTAACGAAGCTTCGTCTTCAAGATTACAACTATAATCAATATGAAGAACTTTTACAAAAATGTTCAACCAACCTCAATAAACCAATTAGTCATAATTGATCGGGGTAGAATACTATATGATGGGATCTATTACATTTTGATAACTCTTTCAAGTGTGATGAAGCATCATAGCCCATTATATTCAAGTTTCAATCATTAATAAAACAACGGAATAAACTAGTGTTACATGTTGAGCTTTAGATCATAATCCGAATAATATTATAAATGCGAAAGTGTCTTTGTTTTGCTTTCACGCGTAAACTATTCAACCGATTGTACTGAAACCTTTACACGGGTATTCTTACGGTTCATGAGATGAATATAGCGTTATTCGTATTTTGATAATCCCTCTGGGCTATGCCCCACTGGTTTCAAAAGCAGCAACAGATCCCATCTTATTCTCTAAAGTTGTGTAATATGAAAGAGCCTGTTAAATGTAATGGTTCTGAGTAAATAATGTATTATGACAACACGACCATATGTTTAACAAATTTAACACGTCTTTTCAATTTGTTTACATTACTATTGAAGTAAAAGCATAAAAGTAACATTTCTTGGCTACAAGCCAGACCAATTAATATATTATGGATTTTACCTATTCTATTTGTAGGTCTTGATGTAGGCGTATATGTAAGATATTGAATTTGGTTGCAATTGTGGGAACAAATTAAATCACAAAGGTATACACGATACACTAAATCCAATTGTAATCACAGAAAATCGTCGAAGGGACATCGCATCTATTTCTCACTCATGAGGTCTACGATTCTGATTAGGTATACAAATACTGATGTAATTCCTAGACTGGACCGAGGAAGAGTATGATATTGCGAACATGGATCGGGAAGCAAGAACATTTACTTTACTGCATCATATTTACATATGGATGGCATCTGTCATAATGTAAGTATTGAAATGTGTTAGTATTATTGATGTTGATTTTTGTTTTTAATTGTTAATAACAATATCTAATCCATAATATTTACAAAACTGTACTGTTTTAATTCAACCTCATTAAACAATTATATACAGGTCTATATATTGTTTCTTCGGGCAAAATAGCGACCTCCAATTAAGCGTCGGAAATGGAGCGAAACCCCTGAAATAAGAATTACTCGTAATTTTGCTTAACTTCTACTTAATAATGAACACTGAATAATGGGTACCTACCTGATACATTAAATACTAATTTCATTTACAAAATATCATAGGACCCTATCGTATTACACTGCAAGTGCTTTCACTAAGAAAGCTATGAACTTCGACTTTGGAGTTGCTCTAGATTAGTCTACAATAGTTTATTATTATTTATTTATTTATTTATTTCATTCCAACGGCAAAACCAATGTGAAAATATAGTTCAAATATTACTGAAATCTTAGGAGCTATTAAACCAAATACACGGAATGTTGTAATTGCGGGCGAAGACCCGGTATTTGATAGTTATATTATAAATGCAAAATTGTCTTTGTTTTGCTGTCATGCGAAAACTATTCAACCAATTGTACTGACATTTACATTGATATTCTTACGGTCCCTGGTATGAATATAGGCCTAAATATTATTCGCACCACTGGTCTTTAAAATAGCGAAAACCCATCTTGGTTGCTAAAATGTAAAATATTAATTGAAATAGCCTGTAAAATGAAACCAACTGCTTTGTGTAAACGTTGCTTTATGACAGCACAGCCATATGTATCTAACCACTATTCTCGACTCGTTTACATTTATAGTGTGTAAACTCTCGTAGGAGTAACTATTTAGATTTCAGCGATTAAGTAAGTATTCATCTACCTTAGAACATTTTCTAAAATATAAGATGGTCAGAATTTGACTCCGAAGTCTCCCTTAGAAACAGTCCGCAGGAACTATGCTAGATGAAAGTTAGGTGGACTGTGCTTTTGAACTAATGTAGCAATTCCAGCTCCAAATGTTATAAAATATTTAAAATATTTTTCTGTTTATAAAATATAAAACACGTAGGTAAATAATGTCATTGTAATGTATTTTTATCTGTACATGTTTAGCAAGTATTAAGTATTATATATAACAGAAAAAGCTACTATCTTTTACTATATTATAAATTTAAAGACTATTATAAAACCCATCTTAGTTGTCTTTTGACAGAAGAAGGTTTCTCTGATCAGTGATATATACTTGCTCGGAAAACAAGGAAAAATCAACTATGGAATAAAAATACTAAGAACGAAGTAAATATTACAATAGCCATAAATATACACTTTTTGGCAGATATTCTTGATCGTGACAACAAGGCAAACTCAACATTGGCGTCGGATATACTGTAATTCACTCGAACCAACAGTGGTCATACACATGCAACGCCTACTAAATTCCGTACAAAGCAGCTGGTAACTGCTAGCAGTGCAGATATAAAAGACAAAGATTTAATCTAATTTGTATACTCTCTGAATTGTGCAAGTGACGTTTTCAGACAAAATAAGACCTCTGACCAACACTACTCCAAGGGCCTTAATCTTATGACTGACAAGCCCTCTTCGCCAAGCGTAACCTGCACAAAGGTTTCACCGAGGGTCTGCACTAATTCTTCTAGAGCAGTATGCAGGACAGTGCACTTGCTCACATTGAATCTGAGATTATTGCTTTCTGACTATTATTGAATGTTGTGCAGATGACATCAATTGTCTCATGCATCAAGCTAGATTCATATGACAAGTGCAATTGGCATTGTCAGCATACTGATGAACAGTACAGAACTGTTCAGAACCGTAAAGATCAGATTTATACAGGTTGAACAATATAGGCCCCAAACAACGGTCCTGTGGAACACCACGTTGCCGTCGATGTGGTTGCGATTTCTCACTCCTCAGTTTTGTGACCTGCACTAGACCTGACAAGTAAGTTTTAAACCAGGCCACAGTCTTATTAACACAACCATAAACTCTCAAATTGGCAATTAGCATGTCATCTTTAGAAGAATCAGATGCTTGAGAGTAAGGAAGTAGCACAACTGAGTTTTTGTATCGTAAAGGTCACTGAACAAATTCAATAGTGCTGTTCCTGTACTATAATTTTCCTGAAGCCAGATTGAAGATGTGGAAGTATTTGTCTTTCTTTTATAAAACAGTTTAACTGGTGAATATGGCCGTGGGACCTAAGTTTGACATGTGCTTGTGCATCGGTATTTTGAACTGGATATACAATAAAACAATTAAATCTGTAACATTGATATGTGTGTAATGGTTTCCTAATACAAATTTTTAACGTGGAAAATTAAATTATATTTCCTATGAAATTACTCTATGCTATATAGATTCGCGATAGTTTCGGCAATATAAAATAATGTTCACTAGCAACTGAACTATTACAGCAGCCCGCAACAAAACATTCCAGCGGTGGCTGCTGTGTTTCAATTCCTCCTCTATGCTCCACTCCCACCACTGCTGCCAGTTTTATGTGTATGAAAAATTTGAAAAATTACTGATACGTCTCAATGTAAACAAATATAATTTTGTTTGTCTCTGTTGCAATAAACAAATATAATTACTTGTTACAATAGACAGATATACGTACATATGATTTCATTCATCCGTTTTTTTTTTTTTTTTTTTTTTTTTTTTTTTTTTTTTTTTTTTTTTTTTTTTCAGAAATGTAAATCAGACAGACAGTTGGTAGTGACCATAGACAGCCATGTTATGGCGGTCGTCAGCAACGATGGCAATATCGCCTCAAATATCACAGACTATTTTGGTGCGGGTTGCTCTAGTTGTACATGTACAGTTACAGAGGAAATCCAGTCCGTATGTCAACTAACCAAACCATGAAACAAGATGTTTCAGCATACACGCTCTATTTTGATCCTGAAACTAAACCTCTCGACACATATTGTGTTCAGTATGTTTAGAAGTGCGTCTCAGAAGGTTTGGCGACATCAGCAAGTGACCAGCCCACCCTTTTACTCCATACATTTGAATTACGAAACAAAATAAATTGAATTATGCAGTACGAAATAACTCTTCATACCCTAATGCAATCGTATGGCCTATACAATTGTACATCTCGAAACAATGCTTGAAACCCATAATTTGTTACCTTGGAAACATAAATTTTACCGTATAAATAATTAAAGAATAACACACATCATCATAACATTAAGCACTTATTAGAAGAACTACATCAATAAAAATAAATGACTAACATACTTACCTGAAGACAATTACGCAAACTAGACAAGCGCTATTAACAAAAATAGCAATGGTTACAACGCTCCAACGAAATGATAGTCACTGATTTAAGGCAAGGATTACTGATGCTACAATTAACGTTTTTTTTTCTTTTCTAATTGTTAGCTCTAGGCTAAAAGACTTTGGGAAATCCCATGCCGTCTCATACAATCAACGTAGAGGATTTAAATAAAAGTATAACTTTATTCAGCTGTTCATCAAGTTCCCAGTGGTGTATAAATCATATGGTTGTTCGCCCGTATGAGCACTGTAATAAGTGACAACAGCGAACGCTGCAAGTCGGCAGATGATCCGTCAATCTCCAGTTGACATTATCGATATATAAAAACCACTGGATAGATAACTAAGCGAGACACGATCTCGCCGGCTGGGGTTTTCAGTACGTTTCCAAAAGTGCACTATTTCTAACAGAGTTATATCCCTACAACATTATCCTATACAAACTTGCGGGGGATTAAGGATTATTGATCTTATTTTAATGATCACTACTTTGTAATGAATAAAGCTTATGAATTGTGGTTTGTGGACACCGGACACTGCCTCAAAACGAGAAGAAAAGAAATCTTGTCAAACGCCTTTTGGGATTCAAGACTGAGATAGCATCAACCTGATCTCATCGCTCACCGCAGAACCAGCCACAACTAAAAACAACAAGATTGTAACAGTTGAACGACTTCTCACGAAGCCGTGGTGGATTTGAGAGTAAAGTGGTATGCCTCTAGTAAAGGATACAGCCTTTCCGGGGCTAAAGTTTTGGTTCGGGGCCTACAGAATAAATTGGTTAAAAATGAGAGATATTTTAACAGATCGACTACTGCTGTTTACCATATAAAAATTGTCTTGCCAATACATTTCTACTGATCAATAGCACTAGCACATGAGCATTTGAAAGTCGGATTCACCGTTTATAATTATACAGAAAAAAAATAGTATTTCCAGTCGCAAAGTAAATATTTAGGGTTTTCATGATCACCATCGCCTTTAACACTGGAGGAAAGTCTATAATTGGTTTAGATATGTTCGTTATTTAAAGTTCCTTTTGTTGCTATTATTTATATAAGGAGCACAATAGCGCCTGTTAACTCCGCCATCAATATTGATAACTGGAACCGATCCAGAATCCTCACCAAACTTAGCATACCAGTATTTCCTGCAGTTTGATAGGTTAGATTTCACACCGTTTACTGGCATATTGTGTTCTACAGAGGAACAATTCTAATTATATCTCCCTTCTAAGGAACGCTTACACTTTCTATTAACAGAACACCTCAACTTTAAGGACTAATAAAACAAATTAAACAGTATTCCTGAACAATGGTACAAAGTAATGGTGTAAAGTAGAAGAGAGTAGATTATCTGTCTATTAAAACTAATTTTCCATACTTACAGCTCAAAATCTTTTAGTATTGAATTCGCGACAAGTATTGAATTTTTAATGATAAATGACGAAATACGATTTAAAACATTGAAAATGTATAGTTATAAATTATGATTTTCCTTAAATTTATACATTGAATCATGAGGTTTCACAGATATCAGCAGCAATTGATTTTACTGAACTAACCGTGATAGGTACTCCAAAATTTTAAAAGAAATATAGTTTAAAGATTATAAACCATCGGCAACGAATGGAACTTATTATTAACGATGGGATACCATTTTTATCTCAAGTTAAAATGGCGAACGCGGAGCCGTTTCTCCATTGTGTCGTTCCCCTAGATGCGCGATCCTGGAGTCCTGGGGTGTGTCTTGCTTGTGATGGAAGCCCAGTGAAGCTCAGGTTCAGTGAACCTGTCCTAGAGTTTAGTAGGGCTTCGCCCCATCCGTGTTTCACGGTTTAGGAGAGAAGCTCACTCACGGCTTCCTGCGCCTCAATTCTGCGGCCTGTGTATACCTTTAACGTACACTTTCTCAATACATTGTAATACAAAGTGCAAAGTTCAGAACTGTTTATTTGGATTTATCTACCCTATTGGAGCGTCCCGATATCTTCTTTAAACGTGTCGTATAAGAATAGAGTATGAAGTAATGCCACTGAAGAGTTGATCGAGAAATCGTACTTGAGAAAGCTGCTTTCTCTTCATTAATAGTACGATGTCTAAAATTTTATAACAGTTAATAGGCGGATGTAAGAGTGCGAGAGGATGTATTAAAAACGAACAGTTTTTAAAAGTTATATTATACATTTATGTACATACATTAAAATAAATATTGATTAAAAAATAATGAATTGCATGGATTAAAAAAAATATTTTAAATAATATGTCACGGGATTTGAGTTTATATGCAAAATTTTAGCTCGACCAAGTATTGAAAAGTCTTTAAATTATTATATCTTGAAGATACACCAGAGAGAGATTGCAAGATGGTCGTAGGAATTGAAAAAATAGATCTTATCCTATGGATTTCGTTACATATAGTCTTATTACGAGTAGAGCTAAGGCCTCCAAAATCTATTACTTTAGTTTTCTCCAATATAATACCTCCCCCTTGCAAATATAGTTATACAACAACATTATTAATTATGTTCCTTATACACTATTTTACGTATCGAAACAAAAGTTTGGCCTACAGACAAAATATCAAAGTTAAAGAACAGATATGAAATACCGCAACAGTAAGTTATTAGTGAATCTAACATTAGCTCATTCATTGGCCGTCACTCACGCACTCAATCAATGCCCAACCAGACTTAGTTATCTCTGTAGCTCGTAAAAAGCTAATTTGTAAGTACAATCGCTGATAAGTCCAATCCCATTTGAGTGCACATATAAGTGCTTTTGAATGGTGTTGGAAAGTTCCAATAACGGTCGTGTTTACTGTTGTGAAATTTTTACTTTCATTATCAGTGAGGAAATGAGGACTAAGGTTAATAAATTAGTTCTTCCAGATGTAACCATTTTGTACTTGCCAGTACTATTTCTTATGTTAGCACAAAGACCGTAGATCCTATAAATTTTATTTTTAAAATTAAAAGATTATTAACTATATTCTTTTTGTAACAATGCTTGTTTCTATGTACCTATACAAAACTCAAATTATGTATAAACACGTGAGTGTCAGGTGTATAGTGTGAATGAACCAAACACAAAACATTACGAACAATTGATATTTTTTCTGTTTCGAAACTTTAAATTGAGTTTCTAGCTGGAACTTGATGGTCGAGATTATGGAAGTGACTAACTTGGAAAGGGGCTGACAATAAGTTTTTTGTACATCGTTAAAGTGATCCATGGAGATCGTCATAGGTGATCTCTATGGGAATATACCTTTAATAATAAAACGACATTATAGTAATTTTGTAACCTTTGTGTTGATTTCTATAGTTGGGTCCAAATTAGACTCGTGGTCTATATTTAGACGTGGCACTGGACAATTACCGTAGTTTATATTTTTACTGCTTCCCGGTAAGTTATATAATATTCTATAGTCTGTTTTATCAGTGTAGTTTTGTTCCTGGTACTAAAAACGTATAATCTGAATTATAACGTTATTTCGAATCCGTATGTTGAGTTCAGCTCCAGTTCACCTTCCTTTCAGTTTTCCTCTTAGAATAAAACAATAAGTTTGCTATTTCACAGATGTAAAGGTTCGGTTTGAGTTTCTTCGTCCCCGGCTTTTTTTTATTTTTTCACGAAGATTCCAGGAGACAAGTCTGAGACGGCCGAGGTGGCGTAGATACCAGACGCTGCAATACTTGGAAGGTGAACTGGAGCTAAACTCAACATTCGAATTGAATCAATTCTTCCTATCATAGCTTCGTTATATGTCATTTTGATGTTTACAATCGAACATTCTATTGACGTCTCCTGTAGTCGTGGACACTGCGTTCTCGGATAATTAATCTTAGGATATTTCGTACTTTTCTTCCGGTTCTTTGACTTTCCTATACAACAATAATAATGTCTGCATAATTAGAATACTTGGATAGTTATATTTTTGTATTGGTCTACTGAGCTTCGACTTACAGTTTTACTGCGGTTAGGTTGGTATCAAGACTAGGAGGTGTATGTTAACTCGTTACTCGAAAGTTGGCGAAGGATCTTTCGAGTACGAAAGGCTTCTGAAATTATTCTGTCATCTAATAATCCTGCATTTATTGTTGTATTAAAGACTGCCATTTAAAATAAGATAGGTACACTTGGTTTGGCCCCTAATGTTTTATAATGCAATAGCTTCTGTTTTTAAGCCAAAGTACACATTTTCTTCCACTGGTATTGATGGAGCCATGTTTTTGCTTACAAGATCTAGTTGAACACTAACCTACTCTGTGAGAGTCAAAGGACGTCGCGGTCGTTGTGACTTATGGACTTTTAACTCCCGAGTCGTAAGTTAAATGTAATGAGAGGATAAACAATACAATAAAGAAGTGATCCAATCTTTTGACACAATTGAGCCAAACAGATTACTCTATAATGTAGGTCAGATAAACTTACAATTTTTATCTCTACTTACCACTCGCTGTAAAGGCTGCTAGTTGTGATAACCCACGGTACGGCAACGATCTGCTGCAACAACTAGCGTCTTGTGTAGCCTACTCGTGTTTGTGTTGTGCTTATAAAAACACGCGGGTCATTGGACTCCGCTTATTATAATAACGTGATTGAAAATTTCTATCTTAAATTTAATTTTGTTTCTTAAGTGAGTTGTTTCTTTATTTTAAATCAACAAATTGACGATATATTTTTTCAATGAACATATTAGCTTGATTGGTTGAACTATAACAAAGCCTATCACTCGGAAGGGGGAAGGAGAATTTAATTTCTGTCTGTCCACATGATATCTCGAAAATGAACTGACTTATAAAATTGAAATTGTGTGCGAGGCTTCATTTCTATATGAGGAATTAGTTGATGGTGCATGTCACTCCATGGAATTTGGCTAAACGATAGCGAATAATTTTACATTTGTCTTATGGGTAACCAAGATGGGAACGAGCAAATAGCTGACTAACTTAATAAAAAAAATATAAATAAAAAAAATACGCACGCAAGAGATTCAAATATGTGACATATTAAAACATGTCGCCTAACTATCGCAACACATAATATGGAACAACATAATTTTACAGGATTCGTGTGCAGACTTTTATTATTTAAACACTTATAGGAAACAAGATATGCCCAGAAAAGTTTCATATTTAGACTTTAAATTTTGCACGAAACTTCATTTCTACAAAAATGATTTCTATGATGCATAATTTTTGTGTCAACTTTTGAATCATTGTTTGTAGTTAATCTCCAGGATTTAATGTTTCATATTTAGACTTTAAATTTTGCACGAAACTTTATTTCTACAAAAATGATTTCTATGATGCATAATTTTTGTGTCAACTTTTGAATCATTGTTTGTAGTTAATCTCCAGGATTTAATGAGCGCTGATATTTGAAATTTGGTACCTCAGGTAAGCATGTTTACGACACGTGGTGGTGATACCTTGTTAGAAAATAATGTTCAAACTTTAACATTATTTTGTATGTAAATTGTTCTTATCTAGACCATACGAAAGATTCAATTTACGGCTCATTTTCTGAACCGAGTTACGAAGATCTAATTAGAAACTTAAAAATAACCCAATCATCAAATATGAAAGAGATAAAATCATTGTTCAAACAAAAACTATTGTTTATGCAGTGTTCAGAGTTGGACCTTACCATTTGATCAGTCTTTATCTTCACAAATAGACATTACTTAATAATGAAATTATAGTTTAGTGTTTTGTCCAAGAAAAACAATTGTTCTCTAATTTAGACGAGTGAGAAAAGTAGCCTGAAGATCGTCCAACTGATATTTTGGTGTTTTTAGTTATCAATGAAACGAAATTGTAAAGAAATCGTACTTTTCCTAGCTTAAAATACTAAAAACCAACTGTCTGACACGTACACAATAATTGTTAAATCAGCGTCAGCTCAATCTATATACTGTCTCTGAAGAGGTGACTTCCGATCTCTGTATCTAGTTGTGTGGCGATTATATAATTGCTATTTATTTGTACGATGTTCGGTTTTAAGTGAGTAAAGCTATTACAAATATAATTAAAGAAAAATTTATAGTTTGATATTTTTAACCCTTTCGATACCTCCCATTTCGACCTCCTTCAAAACTAGCGCGGCTGACATCGATTTCATTCCTAACACAAGATTATGTACTTAGTCCATAGAATAACGTATTATATATGTTACTGTGTGCCAGGAGTGTCTAAACTTTTTTGTTTTGGGCCAAATAAAAAACTTTTAGGAGGCAGGAGGTGCAAGTATTTTTACGTGCACGTTATTGAAAGACAACATGGTTAGATAGGAATACTAGGAATTGAAAGTTCAACAACTTAGCCAATTTATTAGGTTTATAACGAACATTTTCATACAAAATGTGTTATTTACTAAAAATTAATATTTTTAACTGTTATTTGCAAAAATAAATCACAATTTTGTACTTGCCAGTGGTGCAGTTTCTTTTTGCCAACAATGTCAATCTATCTTGGCTCGATCTCTGTCACAAAAATAGATTTTAGGTCACTAATTTAATAAAAAACCCTTTTTAATAAAAAAAGTTCGCTTTGCAATTTGACTTTACAAAAGTTATTTTTGAGAAGTTGGTTCACATATATGTTAACCTCAAAAATGAACAGATTCTACTTGCAACGTGTTTTGTCCTCTTGATGTTACCACTTAAACACTTAACGATCTGCAAGAAAAAATGTTAAAATGTGGATGAGTAATGATTTACTGATGAACCATTAAAATCTACGTGTAAAATGGAAGAAATCTGCATTCTTGTGGCATCTCTTATGGCGCTATATAGTGCATTTTTGAAAGATTTTTAAGTGCGCGTGCTGCCTTGAAACAACAACTAATAATACATATTATATGTAGTATATATAGTAGTTAAATTTTGGTTGTAATAAGCTAAATTCCGTCCATATAAAAAGATTCGTAATATCTTCATACTTAGAACAAAGTTACATGCGGTATAACGAAAAGCTTGTGACAGTTGGCGAATGACTTCATAGGCCTACTATTTTGATGTTGGCAAACGACGCCAGCGGTCAATGCCAAAACGGCCAGCTGAACACATATGACATTTTGGTTAAGTTCATTATACACTTTGAGTGCCATGGTTGTGTTATACACATAAGTTTATAAAATTGTAATCAATCGTAATTGGGTATAAATGAAATAAAATAATATTGTTCACAGTTTCGGGAAATGTTCGTAAGCCAATAATTGAATATTTCGATTATAATATAGCTCAAATGAAATAAAGTGTACAATAACTAACATCTAAGTTTTCCATATTTTTCACTCTACATTGAAACATTTTTCTTGAAACACACATTCTTGAAATATTTAAGCTTCACTGGAATCTTACTTAGCAAACAAATTTAAATCGAAACTGAATATAATAAATATCCGATTCTAAAGTTGACTTGGAGTGTTCATTATGGATCCTTCCTCAGAAGAACGGTATCTGGATTGACTGAGCTTAACCAGTCAACGATTAGTATGATCAACGCCGAATAACACTTCTTTATCCATAGGCTGCCAGATTTTGGACAGTTTAATGCTGTCTCCTTTGTTTCTTTCTTAATAATTTCTAAACTTTCTTTTAACATCTTTGGAACTTTTGCAAGTACTTCTGTATAGTCGAATTATATAGTATATTTCGTTTTGTAAATGTGTTTCGCTATCATTTTCCATATCATGACGTTTTGTGTGTCTAATACATTCACTAATTTGTAATGTTTCACTTTTAGTAAACTGGAAAACTTACACGTTATTTAGAAAAGTATACAATAGTTGTGTAGAAGTACTCAAGAAGCAAATTTTCTAAATTAATATACAGAGTCTATGTTAATTTTAAAACGACTTCAGATAAAACATGAAATTTAGTCATAATAGGACTAACTGTCAAGCGTGTTTAAATCCTTTGTAGGTTGTCCTTTAAAATGTGGATCCCTCGACTACATTTTTAAGTGTGTTACTATGTAAAAAAAACAAGGAACAAAAAAACACACAGGACCAAACCTGAGTATTTTTGTGTAGAGTTTATGTGCTTTATTGTTCTCCAAAATGATCAAGGCTGTACAAATTATAAATCATAACAGTAATGAAATATTTTATAAAAAAACCCAACACGATTAAAACATTTTATATCGTGGATCTTTTACCGTTACTTTTTTAATCGAAAGTGACAATACACTGTAACTTTCAATGAACCTTACGTATCGGTAGGTAAATTCGAACGTTACAGTATCAATGGAATCCAGCGAAGCCCCGGTACCCAGATCGAGTGCGTCAATCTTATGTGAACGAATTTAAAAGGCAAGCAGGCAAATGAGGAACAGGAAACAGGCGATCAAACACTCTACCGGAATTCGTAAATATTCACTGTATTATTCATGAACTATTTTATAACATCTGAAACCTGCGAGCTGACATGAGCGCTGTTGGTAGAATTTGGCTCAATTACACGCAATATTGTTTATTGTTAAATATTTTATTCTTTTCGAAACACCACTATCCCAAAGTTTAGGGAAAATCGAGAAGTTATTCAAATTTTCTGTAGAATATGAAATAAGCAAATTGTTTTACTGATAGCCCCTTAAATACCTCATTACCAACTATTATACAAACACAAAATGAGCCATGGACAAAAATCAATTCGATTATTAAGTACAGTGATGGGTCCTCCTGTGTATATCCTAAAACATTTTCTCGTACTTTAAATTGAGGAAAGCTATTTTGGCTTCTTTCCATTTTGTAATTTAGATAATAGAAATTTAGAAAACTTTAGCAAAATGTTATGTTAATACCATTACTTCAATATTTATTGGCCTAATGTTAGCAAATCCCAATCACTCGAGGGACCGGCAAAAATGCATTCCTGTCTGTCTCTCCATATGATATGTCGAAAACAAACTGACCTAGAGACTTGAAATGTTCAGTCATTTCTATACAGGCAACATCGAGTTCGTGGTGCATGTCACTCCATAGAATTTGGCTGAGAGGTAATGCACATTTTTTATATTGGCCTTAAGAGTAAATATAATGGCAACGAGAAGATTGAAGGATAAATAAATGAGTAAATAAAACGAGTATAATACATGTAACACGGTAATGCATTTAGTAATATAATTAAAGTTTTTATACTTTAAAGTTTTACAGAAATTAGAGACGACGATGGGGGTTTTCGCTACTTCAATAGCTCTATATATTAATCCCAGGAACCGCAAGAATGTCTATGTAAAAATTCAGTACAATCGGTTGGGTATCTTACGCGTGAAAACATGCAAAGTCACTTTCGCATTTATAATATTACTAGCAGATACCCGCGGCTTGGCACGCAATTTCATACGTTTATCACCTGTATGAGCACTTGTGGTTCGAGTGAATTATATTTCCGACGCCAATGTTAAGTTTGCTTTGTTCCCAAGATCAAGAAAATTATATAAAAAAGTTCCTATTTATGGTATTTGTAATTTACTCCGTTATTAGTATGTTTTGTTCCATACTTGATTTTGCCTTGTCTCCTGATCAAGAATATATATATATATATATATATATATATATATATATATATATATATATATATATATATATCACAGAAGCCTACTTCTGTCAAAAGTGAACTAAGATGGGTTTATATCAGTCTTTAAATTTATAGTAAAAGTTAGATAGTAACTTTGTCTTTTATATCTAATACTTAATATTTGTTAATAATATACAGTTAAAAGTACATTATCAATGACAATACGCCCTTGCTCCTTTATAAACTGAAAAATATTTTTAGCGTTTTTAAACATTTAGAGCTGTAATTGTTACATTAGTTCAAAAGCACGGTCCGGCAAACTTTAGGCTAATCTAGCATAGTTCTTCCCGACTGCTTGATTCGGAGTTAAATTCTGATCATATTATGTTTTAGGACATTTTGTAAGGTAGATGAGTACCCACCTAATCGCTGATATCTAAAAACGGCGTGATAACTAACGGTTACATTATAAGTGTAAACAAATTGGAAATAGTGGTTACATTAATTAATCACGTGGTTGTGCTGTCAGTTGATTAAATTTGAAAGATTCTTTAAATTAATTAACTATTCATAACTTGAGGGCCCTAGATGGGATTTTTACTGCTTTAACGATCAGTGGGGCGTAGCCCAGAGGGATTTTCGAAATTAGAAAATTAGAAAAGGCTTGGTTTAATCCAGGAACCCTAAGGATGTATATGTAAATGTTTAGTACAGTAGGTTGAGTAGTTTACGTGTTAAAGCAAATAATTAGGATTATGACTTTCCTGTTAGTATGAACTATAATTATTATTCAATGATTTATAACTGTATGTGTTGTGTATTACTTGAATTGAATAATATACTCGTAGTTTAATACTTTGTATAATGGAAAAGGAGGCGAATATTGTTTGACAATAGTACAGTATTTGAAGAATTACAATTATTATTCCTCGAAAATCTGTGTTTTACAACAGCGATAAAACTTATAAAGTATGGATAGTATGGAAAATAAAGATCATAAAATAGGCCAACATATTTTAAACTTAGTTTAGATAGATACACTTAACCAAAGACAATTTACAAATATCGGTATTTTATATCCTAGGTAAGAACCATTTTGAAAAGCTAGTACGAGTAAGTTAGATTAGTAAACATTGTAAAGTTAGTATCTCTTCTAAAAATAGATGCAGTTGATACTTAACGAGTTTTGGGCTTTATTGTGGAGAGGAAATGTAAAATACTCTCTTTCGTGGGTAAATAAGACCACAGACTAAAGCTGTGTATATATTATTTCTCTGTGGTAACACTAAAATGGCGCCTTCATAATTCTCCAGGTCTGAGGTAACGATAAATTTAGTAATGTTTTAAAATAGATTTGTTGCTTTAAAATACTACTCCACTACTAGTTTTCCAATATTGTTATACTGAAACCGAATTATATGATTCTTCCTTGGGCTAAATTTTCTTCAATATCGTAATGAATGTGTCAATAAAAGCAGATGAAGATATAAAGAATATTATGAATCAAAGTAAAAGTAAATTCTTTTATTTAATAATTATCGATCTCCAACACACTTATCGACCTTAGGAGTAATATATAGTTATCGATCACATATATAAATCTGGTACTCTATGTTCACTAGGTAGATTACACAGGTACTAGGCTACTGTCAAGAAAGATAGCATACAGTAGTCAAAGGGAATTTGAGAGAAAATGAGAGACTAATCTTCCCTAGCCTCTTACAGAATACAACGATATTCCGTACAAACAGTAATTTTTAGTTGTTTTATATTGTGACATTCTAAGTTATTTTGTAGAGGACATGTTACACTAAAGTTTTTGTTATATAAAATAAAAGCCGCAAGAACTAGTCCGTTCATCTTTGCCTTCACCTTTTCTGTACAGCTAGAAATTGCGAGAGTGTGCTAGAGGTTAGGTTACAGATTAGGTCATGGCTATTGAGCTAAAAAGAAACTCATCTTTACTTCTAAGCATCTCCTTATACAGCGCATATATAGTTTTTTTCCAATTTTTTTCATCTCACTGTCTGTATATTCACCTTACTATTAAATTTATCACTAAAATCTGTATTTAATACTGACCGTAATACCATTATTTGTTTATGAACTAGTATATACATTACGTGTACGACAGGAGATTAGATATGTTTATCACGTCACACAACATCCCGTAATGTATTTTAAACTAAGATAACATAGACACATACAAAGCCTAATACCAGTTAATTTAATATAGGCTATTAGTATATAAAACAAAATATCTTTTATATCCTCTGCTTTGCTAAAACTGCAAATGTTCATATTCTAGTTCGTGTGTCTCTGGGACGTGTGAATTTCTACTATACACCCGGGAGTTATCACTCTTAATCCTTTTTTCTTTTACACTCTATGCTTTCAATGTAACTCCATTTCCTAATCTAAAACCTTTGAAGTTTTTATATTATTAAGCTATATACATTAAGTAAATCAATGTAATTTATCAGCATGATTATTGATCACAATTACCAATAATATAACCAAATATAACCTTAAAATTAGCACTACATGTATGAGTGGTAAACAGTATTTTAGAGAACTTGTGCCGCTCTATGAGCAAATGCTTGGTTACTGCCAGTGACTCTGTATGGTGGTGGTGGTGTTGGGGGGGGGGGAGTGTACCTACGGTGCGCCTGAATTAGCACCCCCTGGACATAGCACCCCCTCGCTACTGACGTCATTTTGACGTCACGAAAGGGGGTGCTAAATCAGCACAGTGGCCGTGTCCAGGCCCTGAATAAGCACCCCCTTCGAATACGGGGGTCCTAATTCAGCGCCTTGACCGTGTTCATGTGCTGATTTAGCACCCCCTTCGAATAGGGGGGTCCTAATTCAGCGCCTTGACCATGTTCATATGCTGATTTAGCACCCCCTTGGATCTGGGGGCTGCTAAATCGGCGCCTATAACTTACTGATGAGATGAATAAGCACTCCAACGGAATATAACAATAAACGTTTAACCATATTGCGATTTATTAATGACTATATTTACTGCTTTGCTACGGTTTACTTAATGTTTCAAAAACAAACCGTTCAATACCAATTGTAAAAATACTATGCATCAAATATAC